>NC_029790.2:53976169-53978249 GCF_000816755.2 Arachis ipaensis | reverse complement strand
GGGGAAAGGGAGGGAAGGAGAGTGGAGATGGAAAGTTAAGGAAGGGTGGGGGAAAAAATGACACTGGAGCTAGGGTTTCGGTGTCATCTGGCTTTAGTGAATTTAAATCCACGCGTACGCGTGGGTTACGCGTGCGCGTGGATAAGGTAAGATTGCAACGACGCAAAAGCGTCATTGACGCGAACGCATGAGTAGGGATGGGTGGAGCTGACACGTACGCGTCGACCAAAATTGTGCTAAATGCACGAATCCAGCGTCGTTTTGGCACAACTCTCTGTTTCATTTGAGGGGGCAAAAATTTCCAGGCGACGCGTGCGCGTCGCCCACGTTCATGCGTGATGTGCCAGAATGTAATCGACGTGGACGCATCATTGACGTGAACGCGTGGGCCAAAATTGTGCTTAATGCACACCAGCCGCACGATTCCAGCCCAACTTTCTGGGCGTTGGATGATGACGTGGATTTGGAATCGACGCCCACGCGTGGCCTACGCGCACGCGTGGTGTGGGCTTTTTTTTTATATGCCAAATGCAGATACTGATGTGGATGTTATGAATGATACTAGGGAAAATAAAATAAAATAAAACAAAAAACAAACAAAACAAAATAAAATTGAAATTGAAAAGGAACGATCATACCACGGTGGGTTGTCTCCCACCTATCACTTTTAGTTAAAGTCCTTAAGTTGGACATTTGATGAGCCCCTTGTTATGGTGGCTTGTGCTTGAACTCATCCAGAAATCTCCACCAACATTTGCAATTCCAATAGCCTCCGGGGTCCCAAACTAGGCACGCAAAGCCTTCGAGCAAGTTAAAGCAGGTGTTCAGGCCCTAGGAGTGTTGATTATCAAAATGAATTCCAGGATCCCAAACCTTGCTTTTGTACCGTCTTCTTGTCGACCATCTTTGTTCCAGCTGGGTGGTAAGTAATCCGAAATCTCACTGAAGCATCCAAACAGCTTCCTAGACCCATACAATTGAGCTCTATACCAATCCTTGCACTTCCATTTGGAGTGTGGAACCGTATTGAACCTTGGATACCAACTTCTATTACTAACCATTTCCTCTTACTCTTAAAGCCACAAAGAGCTCTAAGCTGGTGATAAACCACTATTTCATGGTTTATCTTGTGCTCAATTGAGTGGTTTTTATGAACTCTTACCCACTTATTCATACTATTTGCATGGTTTTATATTTCCTTCCTAATTATGTGCTTTGATTGATAACATGCTTCTTTGGACTTATATTTGCTTATTATTAATCCTCTCTTATTACCATTAGATGCCTTGATATGTGTGTTAAGTGTTTTCAGATATTATAAGGCAGGAATGGCTTGGAGGATGGAAAGGAAGCATGCAAAAGTGGAAGGAATACAAGAAGTTGAAGAAGTTGCTAAGCTGTCCAGCCTGACCTCTCTGCACTCAAACGGCTATAACTTGAGCTACAGAGGTCCAAACGATGCGGTTCTAGTTGCGTTGGAAAGCTAACGTCCGGGGATTCGATTTAATATATAATATGCTATAGTTCCCTTGACGCTAGGCGACGCGACCGCGTGATCCATGCGGCCGCATCGCAAGTGACGAAAATCAGCGAATCTGAATTTGCAACCAGCGAATTCTGGACTGTTTTTGACCCAGTTTGTGACCCAGAAAACACAGATTAGAGGCTATAAAGTGGGGGACTACATCCATTCAAAGGAGGCTTCCATAATTCACAATTTTAGGAGTAGATGTAGTTTTTAGAGAGAGAGGTTCTCTCCTCTCTCTTAGGATTAGGATTTAGGACTTCTCTTAGTTTTAGGAGTGACTCTCAATCCAGGTTCAATGTTCTTTTATTTATTCTTCCATGCATGTCTATGTCATATTTAAGTTCTTTTGTTAATGCAATTTGAGGTATTTCAGTTTAATATTGCTTACTTTTATTTACATGATTATTGCTTCCCATCTGAAGGCATTTTTTATTCCAGTAGATTTACTTTTCCCCTTTTGGCTTTGGTTAAGAAATCAGTAACTCAGGAGATATCAAATTCAACAGCATAATTGATAACTGTTATCTTTGCTAATTGAACTGAGCTTCAATA
>NC_029790.2:53949095-53976001 GCF_000816755.2 Arachis ipaensis | reverse complement strand
TTTATTTTACTTGTCATATAACATATTCCCACCTTACTTCCAAAACCCCCAATTTACAATCTTCATAACCAATAATAAGAACATACTTCCCTGCAATTCCTTGAGAAGACGACTCGAGGTTTAAGTACTCGGTTATCAATTTTAGAGGGGTTTGTTACTTGTGACAACCAAAACGTTTGTACGAAGGGATTCCTGTCAGTTTAGAGACTATATCTACAACACGACTGTTTTTATGAAATTCTTTACTGGCAAAAATCCTAACGTCAGCTGGCCATCGATTTCAAGCAAACCATATTCAAGCGGGAAGGTAAAGATAAAAGCTAAGGATTTTACCCACTTGAAGTTTGTATTGGGTGGTAATGGCCTTGGGAGAGGTGTTTCCAGTGGTCTTGCAAGCTCCACTTCCTTGTACTCCTCTGTGAATTCTTCCACTTCCTTACAAACCTCTTCAATTGCAACTACGTCTCGATCAAAGTCTTCGATTTCTTCCTCATCACTCAGGTCATAAGTTGGAGGTTGAGAAAAGTATACCTTCACATCCTCTTCATATTCACTTGGGGTAGGTTCTTCAATCTCAAAGAATTCAATTGCAGATGCAAGTTCATCATTAGGAGAGCTTAATTCATGATTATCATTACCAAGGAAACTCGCTTCTTTATCTGTTCCGTCCAGTTCTTCATAAGGTATATGCTTTGGGGGTTGTGCACTATCCTCCTCAGCATCAATTGCAAATTTCTTGGCGAAATCCTCTATAACTCTTGATTCCTATGTAGGTTTAGCGTTGAAAGAGATGAAGGAAGATTGATGGTTTAGAGGTTATATTAAACTCTCGTTGCAAGTATAGTTACTAAACCAAGCAATCAACCTTTCTTACAAATGTTTTGGTTGTCACAAGTAACAAACCCCTTTAAAATTGATAACCGAGTATTTAAACCTCGGGTCGTCTTCTCAAGGAACTGCAGAGAAGTATGTTCTTATTATTGGTTATGAAGATTGTAAATCGGGGTTTTGAAGATGAGGAACAAGTAATTTAAATTGCAATTAAAATAAGTAAAAGACTATAAAATAAATAAATAACTGTAAAACACACTTTTGGTAAGGTATGAGAAATTGGAAGTCCTATCCTAGTTATCCTTATCAATGATGATGAAAATTGAATCTTAATTCCACTTAGTTAACCTTTACTAGAGCAAGAGAAGGTCAAGTGACTAATTAGTTTGATCTTCAAATCCTAGTTAATTCCTAGAAAAAGATTGGGATTATTGAAGTTCAATTCAATTAGCAAAGATAACAATTATCGATCACGTTGAGTTTGATAACTCCTGAGTTACTGATTTCTTAACCAAGACCAAAAGGGGAAAAAGTAAATTTATTGGAATAAAAATGTCTTCAGATTGGAAGCAACAGTAGCATAAATAAAAGAGAGCAATAATAAACTGAAATACCTCAAATTACATTAATTCAAAGAGTAATCTGTAACATGGAAGAATTCATAAACTAAATTGAGAAGATAAATAAAAAGGAATGTTGAACCTGATAAAAAGAAATAATCCTGAAAGCAAAAGAAATCCTAATTCTAAATCCTAAAAGAGAGATGAGAGAACCTCTCCCTCAAAACTACATCTAATTCATGAATACTAACTAATTGGAGACTCTCCTTTGAATGGATGCATTCCCCCACTTCATAACCTCTGATCTGTGCCTTCTGGACTTGGATTTGTGCCAAAAAGGGCTTCAAAAATTGCTGGGAGCATTTTCTGTAATTCTGGTGCGTGGCCTCTGTCACGCGTCCGCGTGGGTCACGCGGTCACGTCATTTGGAGTTTTCCTTGCCACGCGGTCGCTTCAATCATGCGTTTGCGCCATATGCGTTTCGCTCAAGGCGTGCGATCGCGTCAATCACGCGGTCGCGTCACTACCATTTCGCGCTGGCATGCGGTTGCGTCGTCCATGCGATCGCGTCACTGCCAGTTTCTTCAAAAACTCGATTTTGTCCTTTCCTTCCATTTTTGTATGTTCCCTTTCCATCCTTTAAGTCATTCTTGCCTTAGAAGATCTGAAACTACTCAACACACGAATCACGGCATCGAATGGAAGTAAAGGGTAATTAAAATAATTACTTTTAAAGCATAGGAAACATGTTTTTCACATTCATCACAAAATAAGGAAGGGAAAGTAAAACCATGCAATTAACATGAATAAGTGAGTGAAGGATTGAATAAATCACTTAAATTAGGCATAAAATATATCATAAAATATGGGTTTATCAACCTCCCCACACTTAAACAATAGCATGTCCTCATGCTAAATCCAAGATAAAGAGTAAGGTAAGGTTGAAGTGGTGGAATCTCATGCAATGCAATCTATTCTAAATGCAATTACCTAAATGAATCATGCAATTCTAATTTTTATTCACTTGTATATAAAACTTACATGTAGTTAAATTAATTCACATTCTCAAGGAATCATATGTGCATAGCCAAACCTTAGATAATGATAAAGCACTTTTACAATTGAGATGGGAAAGAAAAATATTTTACAAACTTGCAAGACAATTAGCAATTTAAGCAGAGATATATGTTGATGAGCTATTGAACCCTCACTGGATTTTGTGTTTACTCTCTAGTCACTCAGTGTTTGCACAGGAATAAAATATTATGGTTTAAATGTAACCATGCAATTAAGCTCAAAACTCACAGGCTGTGTGTTCTCTAACTCAAAAATCATATATCAGTCATATATGTTATGCAAGTAAAAATTAAGAGTTCCCATTATTCTTAATGTAAATCTTAAGGTGGCTTTAAAGTTCTAGTGTTTCTCCTTGATGAAATGTTGTTAACTAACTAACATGTAATGCTATATATACAAGGTGTGGGTTGTTTTTTTATTCTGTTAAAGTCTCTAGTTTACTTCCTTTTTATATTTTTAATTTAAACTAAGTTATCTTATGCTAAAAAGGGTAAACTATACTAATTAATCCACATTTTTCTATAACTAATAAGTTAGAATTGCAACTAAACTAAATGGCTAAAATATAAACTAAAGTGCAACATGCAGAAATATAGTAAAAATACATGAAAATAGCATTGTATAAGTACTGAGAAAATAAAAATAAAAATAAAGAGAAAAATACAGAAAAGTAATAAAGTAAAAAAAAGTCTGTAGTGGTTCACCAAAAATATACGCCAGAGATGGCGACCTCCCCATACTTAATATGAAGCATCGTCCCTGATGTTCACTCAAGCAGGGTGTGAAGGGGTGTCATCACTGGAAGGATGGGTAGCCAGAGTCTCTGTGGTGGTGGTCTGAGGATCAGCCTGCTACAGAAGAGGTGCTGACTGAATAGGAACCTCTGGGTTTGCAGCCTGAATTTGATGTGGGACCTCCTGCTGGGGTGCAGCCTGCTCCGTGCCTGCCTGCGCAGCCTCTCTCTGTGGATGGGTCTCCGCCTCGTGGTCATCCGCCTCCTCCTCAAATGGCTCGGATGGGGTGTCAGGCTCGGAGGGGATGTCGCTGCCAGAACGGATCATCAGCTTCAGGTGCTCATAGTGTCGCTTGCTGCGACGCTCAGATCTCTCATATCGGTACCGGTTGTGGCGCTCCATCTGGTCTAGCTGCTGAAACAGGTGGTGTACTAAGTGATAAACTGGCTCTGAGGCAGGTGGGGGAGTAGTGGTGGTAGCAGGGGTAGCTGTAGAGGAAGAGGGGCCGGCAGATGGTGTGGCTGTCTCATCAGTAGAAGTGAGGAATGAAGGTCTGTAGCCCAAAGCCAGAAAGTTCCTACTGTGAGGGATAATTTTCTTGCATTCTGCAGTAGGTGGCTTCTCATCAGCATCCTCCCAAGGCACGTCAGCTCGACGGCCAAGCTGTGTAATCAGATATGGAAAGGGGAGAGTGTCCCGGACGTGGACCCTTGCCATGTAGTACTGAATGAAACGTGGCAGGTACAAGTCCTTACCCTTCATCACACACCATAGGAGGGTGATCATAGCAGCAGGTAGCTCCGTCTCGTGAGTACTTGGCATAATAAAGTTGCTTAGGATCTGATGCCATAGCCGAGCCTCATCATTCAAGTAAGCCCGCTTGATTCCCTTAGGCATAGTGGTGTTCTGACCTATGACCTATGGAACAGTCGGGTCAAGGGCTACCCTTGCCTTGACGGCATCCTAGTCAAACTTCATGAAGCGCATGTCCTCCTCAGCCTTTTGATAACCATCTGGCTGATCGGATTTAGGCAGGAGCTTCAGAACATCCTCTATGGCCTCTTCAGTGACCAGTATCTGCTTCCCTCTTAGGTTTACTGCATCTAGGGAAGTTTTGAAGTAATTGCAGTAAAATTCCCTTACCCAAGATGTATTGACCTCAGTCAGGTTTCTCTCCAGGAAGAACCAGCCTCTTTGTTTGATCTGATCAGAGGTGTATTGCTGGAGTTCTTCTGGGATCTTCAGAGTCCTCTCCAGGTACAGGTTTCTGGAGTTTGCAAACACCGGATACTTCAGCTCGCAGTATCGGTTTGCAAACTTAATGGGATCAGTAGCAGGGAGTAGCTGGTCAGCCTTCTCCTGCAGGGTAAAGTATTTCTCCCGCCAGGAGTCATCATGCATGAGGTCCAGGATGGACATGGACGATTCTCCTCTTTTCCGTTTGCCAGTTGTTGCCTTTCCCTTTCCTTTTCTTTGGGTGTCAGACATATTGAAAAATAGAAAACCAGGATATAATAAAAACAGGAAAAACCAAGATGCAAATCACAAAATAAGCATATAGTGGCAAAGGAGCAGTGGAGTAATGAAAATGAGTTAAGTAAATGTGCATTAAGGATTGAATAGGAGTTAAAAGTCCGAGAAAAAAAATTAACAATCCAAAATGTAATAGAAATCATGTTAATTAGGAAAAACTATCATCATGCCTTGGTTAAAAGGTTAAAAAGAATAGTGAAAAACCAGAAGAGATGTTTTGAAAGGTTAGGTTGGTTAGGAATGAAAAAAGAGTTCAGGAAATTAAAATTAGTGAATTAGTAAAAAGTGGGGTAGAGTAAGTGGCATGATGATCATTTTCTAAGTAACAAGCATTCTCAGTTAGAAGCTACAGTTAACTCATATCCAAACAAGGGAATCAGGTTGATGATGAATCAAAAATTGGGAGCTAAACATCAAAAATGCAGATTATAAACCAGAAAATCAAAAAGAATAAGAAAGCCTGCCCTGGTATTCATGAATTGGTTTGGTAAAAGCAGAGTAAAGAAGAGTTCAAAGTGCCAAAACCAAGACAAGAATGGAAATAAAACAGTTTACAAAAAATTGGGCAGCATTCCGGCTGAAATTGGATGTTCCCGAAAAATAAACAGCAACAGAATAGTTCATATAAAATAAAACAAACTGCAATTAGGTATGAACAAGAAAGAACATTTGCAATAGCAGCATGAACAGTAAGAACAGCATATGAACAAAACTAACATCACAGCAACAGCAGAATTGCGAAAAATATAAAGCAATAAGCACGAACAGCGCAATTAATCAGGCCTAAATCCACTAACCACATCCTAGGCTACCTAACCACCTAGAATCCACTATAACATGCATATCTAACTAGCCTAATGATGAACATAAATAGGAAAATATGGTATTAACTACGAATTGAAAGAAGGGTGGCGTTCGGCAGAACCTGGTAGGCGGATGAATAAAAGTGGGGCAGAGGGATGGCAGGGGGATGGTGTTGGCAGTGGCTGACGCGGCGGTTGAGGGTGGTTGGCGCGGCGGTGGGAGTTGGGGGGCGCGAATGGGTAGGGTTCGCGTGGCTGGGGGGGTTATCGAATTTGAATCCACGCGATCGCGTGGGGCACGCGGTCGCGTGGCTGGGGTGGAATGGGGTTGATGCGATCGCGTGAGTGATGCGATCGCATGGAATGGGGAAAAGAATGAGTGACGCGGTCGCGTGAGGCATGCGCCAGCGTCGCTGGAAATTGTGTTAAACGCGCAATTCCAGCGTCGTTTCAGCGCAACTCTCTGTCTCCTTTGGGGTGTTGTGCAATCCATGCGACGCGATCGCGTCGCTCACGCTTTCGCGTGGGATAGGTGTTGTGCAAGTGACGCGATCGCGTGGGTCGTTTGTGCAAAACGCACAACAGCCGCACGATTCCAGCCCAACTTTCTGGGCGTTGGATCCTTACGCCGATTTCCAGGTCACGCGGCCGCGTGAATGACGTGGACGCATGGGGAGTTATTTTTCGCAACTGACGCGATCGCATGAGTGATGCGGTCGCGTCGCACGCCTACTCTTTTTTTTTTTTAATGCAGGTATGCAATTATGCACTATGCAATGCGAATGAATAATATTCAGGTTCAATTGAAAAGGAAAACAAAAATAAATAAAATGAAATAAAACTGAAAAAGAAATGACCATACCATGGTGGGTTGTCTCCCACCTAACACTTTTAGTTAAAGTCCTTAAGTTGGACATTGGATGTGCTTCCTGTTATGGCGGCTTGCGCTTAAATTCGTCCGGAAATCTCCACTAACGTTTGGAATGCCAACAGCCTCCGGGGTCCCAAACTTGGCATGTAAAGCTTCTGAGTATCTTCAAGCAGATTGTCAGGCTCCCGGGGTGACGAATGTCAGAATAGATTCCAGGATCCCAAACTTTGCTTTTAAATCCGCCTTCGTCTTGATCTATATTTTTCCATCCGGGCGGTTTAGAAAGTAAATTTTCACCAAGATGACCAAACGTTTTCCGAGAGCCATTCGATTGATCATGATGCCAATCCGTGTACTTCGAATTGAAGCGTGGAACCTTATTGAACCTTGTGCACCAGCTCTGAGTGCGAGCCATTTCCCTTTTACTCTTAAAGCCGCAGAGAGCTCTAAGATGGCCATCTGTTTCAAGCAACCCATATTCAAGTGGAAAAATAAAGCTAAAGGTTAAGGATTGTACCCACTTGAAGCTTGTATTGGGTGGTAATGGCCTTGGGATAGGTGTTTCCAGCGGTTCTGTAAGTTCTACTTCCTTGTGCTCTTCGGTGAATTTCTTCACTTCCTTGCAGACTTCTTCAAATGCATCCATGTCCTGATCAAAGCCTTCTATGTCTTCCTCGTCACTTAAGTCATAAATGGGAGGTTGAGAGAAATCTACCTCTGCATCATCTTCGTATTCACTTGGGGAAGATTCTTCGATCTTAGAGAATTCACTTGCTGATGCAAGTTCATTACTGGGAGAACTTGACTTGAGATTATCGTCATCAAGGAAACTTGCTTCTCGGATTATTCTGTCTAGTTCTTCATAAAAGATTTGCTTTGGGAGTTGTGCACTATCCTCCTTAGCATCAATTGTAACGTTTTTGACAGAATTCTCCATAACTCTGGATTCCCATGGAAGTTCAGTGTCTCCTTAGTCTTCAACCAACTCTTCTTCGTTTACAATGACAGCTTCCTTTACTTGTTCCAGTATGAAGTCATGCCCTGTTCTGTCCACTGGAGTATCTAGTATCTCCTTCATACTACGCTCTTCATTAGATTGTCCACATGGGGATCTGGGAGGCCCTTGAATGTTCGAACGTCTAGAAGAAAATTGACTTACAGCTTGCTCTAATTGATGAAGGGTTGTTTGAAGTTGATCTACTGTTTCCTTGAGGCAAACCTCTGATTCTCGGGGTGATGGATTTGGACGTGGTACATGGGGAAGTGGTGGTGTTTGGGAGGAGTTTCTAGTATCTCCTTCATACTACGCTCTTCATTAGATTGTCCACTTGGGGCTGTGGGAGGTCCTTGAATGTTCGAACGTCTAGAAGAAAATTGACTTACAGCTTGCTCTAATTGATGAAGGGTTGTTTGAAGTTGATCTACTGTTTCCTTGAGGCGAACCTCTGATTCTCGGGATGATCGATTTGGACGTGGTACATGGGGAAATAGTGGTGTTTTGGGAGTAATTGGATTGGAATTGGGGTAAATGAGGATCATATGGTGGTGAATGGTGAAAAGGATCTTGTGAGTGTGGTGGTTCGAAGTTATGTTGAGAGGATGGCCTATAAGCAGAGGGTGGGACTTGTTGGTAACTACAAGGTTCTCCACCATGTCTATTGGCTTGGTATGCATTGTAGAATGGTCTTTGTCCATGATATCTTGAGGGTGTTGTTGCCTAAAGGGTTGATCAGATCCTCTTGGCTCCATCCATCTTTGATTGCTCCGACCTTGATGCATGTTCCTGTTATAACTTTCACTCCTTTCAACAATATTAGAACCAAACTCAAAGCGAGAGGGGTGAGGATTCATAGTAGCTAATAAAAATAAAAGGAGAAAATAAGAATAAATAAACAAGTAAAAGAGAAATATTTACAATAACCAATAATAAGGCACACGATTGCAGTTCCCCGGCAACGGCGCCATTTTGAAAGAGATGAAGGAAGATTGATGGTTTAGAGGTTATAGTAAACTCTCGTTGAAAGTATAGTTACTAAACCAAGCAATCAACCTTTCTTACAAACGTTTTGGTTGTCACAAGTAACAAACCCCTTTAAAATTGATAACCGAGTATTTAAACCTCAGGGCGTCTTCTCAAGGAACTGCAGGGAAGTATGTTCTTATTATTGGTTATGAAGATTGTAAATCGGGGTTTTGAAGATGAGGAACAAGTAATTTAAATTGCAATTAAAATAAGTAAAAGACTATAAAATAAATAAATAACTGTAAAACACACTTTTGGTAAGGTATGAGAAATTGGAAGTCCTATCCTAGTTATCCTTATCAATGATGATGAAAATTGAATCTTAATTCCACTTAGTTAATCTTTACTAGAGCAAGAGAAGGTCAAGTGACTAATTAGTTTGATCTTCAAATCCTAGTTAATCCCTAGAAAAAGATTGGGATTATTGAATTTTAATTTAATTAGCAAAGATAACAATTATCGATCACGTTGAGTTTGATAACTCCTGAGTTACTGATTTCTTAACCAAGACCAAAAGGGAAAAAAGTAAATTTATTGGAATAAAAATGTCTTCAGATTGGAAGCAACAGTAGCATAAATAAAAGAGAGCAATAATAAACTGAAATACCTCAAATAACATTAATTCAAAGAGTAATCTGTAACATGGAATAATTCATAAACTAAGTTGAGAAGATAAATAAAAAGGAATGTTGAACCTGATAAAAAGAGATAATCATAAAAGCAAAAGAAATCCTAATTCTAAATCCTAAAAGAGAGAGGAGAGAACCTCTCCCTCAAAACTACATCTAATTCATGAATACTAACTAATTGGAGACTCTCCTTTGAATGGATGCATTCCCCCACTTCATAACCTCTGATCTGTGCCTTCTGGACTTGGATTTGGGCCAAAAAGGGCTTCAGAAATCGCTGGGAGCGTTTTCTTTAATTTTTGGTGCGTGGCCTCTGTCACGCGTCCACGTGGGTCACGCGGTCGCGTCATTTGTAGTATTCCTTGCCACGCGGTCGCTTCAATCATGCGTCCGCGTGGTGCACGAAATTGGAAATAACAGTTCTTCACAAATTCGCACAACTAACGAGCAAGTGCACTGGGTCGTCCAAGTAATACCTTACGTGAGTAAGGGTCGATCCCACGGAGATTGTTGGCTTGAAGCAATCTATGGTTATCTTGTAACTCTTAGTCAGGAAAACAATAAAATAATTCACTTATCAAATTTGATTGCAAGGAATAAAAGGGCAGAACACAAATTATACTTGTATGCAATGATGGAGAATATGTTGGAGTTTTGGAGATGCTTTGTCTTCTGAAATTCTGCTTTCCTCTGTTTCTAATTCACACACGCATGTCCTCCTATGGCAAGCTATGTGTTGGTGGATCACCGTTGTCAATGGCTACCATCCATCCTTCCAGTGAAAAGGGTCCAGGTGCGCTGTCACTGCACGGCTAATCATCTGCAGGTTCTCAATCGTACTGGAATAGGATTTACTATCCTTTTGCGTCTGTCACTACGCCCAGCACTCGCGATTTTGAAGCTCGTCACAGTCATTCAATCCCTGAATCCTACTCGGAATACCACAGACAAGGTTTAGACTTTCCGGATTCTCTTGAATGCTGCCATCAATCTAGCTTATACCACGAAGATTCCGATTAAGAGATCTAAGAGATATTCATTCATTCTACAGTGGAACATAAGTGGTTGTCAGGAACGCGTTCGTGGAGGAATGATGATGATTGTCACGTTCATCACATTCATATTGAAGTGCGAATGGATATCTTAGATAGGAACACGCATGTTTGAATGGAAAACAGAAATACTTGCATTAGTTCATCGAGACACAGCAGAGCTCCTCACCCCCAACAATGGAGTTTAGAGACTCATGCCGTCAAAAGGTACAAATTTTAGATATAAAATGTCATGAGATACAAAATAAATCTCTAAAAGTTGTTTAAATACTAAACTAGTAACCAAGGTTTACAGAAAATGAGTAAACTATGATAGATGGTGCGGAAATCCACTTCTAGGGCCCACTTGGTGTGTGCTGGGGCTGAGACTTAAGCTTCTCACGTGCATGGGCTGTTTTGGGCATTCAACGCCAGGTTGTAACCTATTTCTGACGTTGAACTCCAACTTGTAACTTGTTTCTGGCGCTGGACGACAGACTGCAACATGGAACTGGCGTTGAATGCCAGTTTACGTCATCTATCCTTGAGCAAAGTATAGACTATTATATATTGCTGGAAATCCCTGGATGTCTACTTTCCAACGCAATTAGAAGCGCGCCATTTGGACTCCTATAGCTCCAGAAATGCCATTCCGAGTGCAGAGAGGTCAGAATCCAACAACATCAGCAGTCCTTTTTCAGCCGAATTAGATTTTTGCTCAGCTCCCTCAATTTCAGCCAGAAAATACCTGAAATTACAGAAAAACACACAAACTCATAGTAAAGTCCAGAAATATGAATTTTGCCTAGAAACTAATGAAAATAAACTAAAAACTAACTAAAACATACTAAAAACTATATGAAATTAACGCCAAAAAGCGTATAAAATATCCGCTCATCACCGCGCCATATGCGTTTCGCTCAAGGTGCGCGATCGCGTCAATCACGCGGTCGCATCACTACCATTTCACGCTGGCATGTGGTTGCGTCGTCCATGCGATCGCGTCATTGCCAGTTTCTTCAAAAACTCCATTTTGTGCTTTCCTTCCATTTTTGTATGTTCCCTTTCCATCCTTTAAGTCATTCCTGCCTTAGAAGATCTGAAACTACTCAACACACGAATCATGACATCGAATGGAAGTAAAGGGTAATTAAAATAATTACTTTTAAAGCATAGGAAACATGTTTTTCACATTCATCACAAAATAAGGAAGGGAAAGTAAAACCATGCAATTAACATGAATAAGTGTGTGAAGGATTGAATAAATCACTTAAATTAGGCACAAAATATATCATAAAATATGGGTTTATCAAGCGTCTCCTAAGTCTTCAACCAATTCTTGTTCTTTGATAATTCCGGTTTCCTCCACTTGTTCCAGTACAAAGTCATGCTCCTTACTGTCCACCGGAGCTTTTAGTGTCTCCTTCGTACTACGTTCTTTATTAGATTCTCCATATGAATCTGTGGGGGTTCCTTGAGTGTCCGAACGTTGGGAGGCTAATCAATTTATCGCTTGCTCCAATTGGTGAAGAGTTGCATGAAATTGGTTCACTGTTTCCTTGAGACGATCCTGTGATTTTTGGGTCGATGGATATGGACATGGTGCATATGGAAGTGGTGGTTCTTGGGAGTAATTGGATTGGAATTGGGGTGGATAAGGGTTAGGGTCATATGGAGGTGAATGGTTGTGGTTGGCTTGTGAGTATGGTGGTTCAAAGCTATGTTGAGGAGGTGGTTCATAGGCATATGATGGGGCTTGTTGGTAACTACAAGGGGGTCCACCATATCTATCATCTTGGTACGCACCTCGGAATGGTTCTCGACCATAGTAATTTGGTGGGGGTTGGTTGTGATGAAAAGGTCCACCATAACTATTGTCTTGGCATGCATCGTAGCATGGTCGTTGTCTATGATATCTTGGAAGGCGTTGTTGCCGAAAGGGTTGATCAGATCCTCGTGGCTCCTTCCATCTTTGATTATTTTGACCTTGATGCATGTTCCTGTTATAGCTTTCATTCCTTACAACAACATTGGAACCAAACTTAAAGCCAGAGGGGTGAGAACTCATAGTAGCTAATAAAAATTAAAAACAAAAACAAAAACAAATAAACAAGCAAAAGAAAATATTTACGATAACCAATAATAAGGCACACAATTGCAATTCCCCGGCAATGGCGCCATTTTTGACGATCTGATTCTTGCTAGTAAAGAATTCACAAATAAGATCCCGTTGTAAGTATAGTTTCTAAACCAACAGAGAGTCATTTCGTACAAAAGTTTTGGTTGTCACAAGTAACAAACCCCTAGTAAAGTTGATAACTGAAGTATTTAAACCTCGGGTCGTCTCTCAAGGAATTGCAGGGAAGTATGATTTATTATTGGTTATGAAATTGTATCTTTTTTTTGGGGTTTTTTGAAATAGGGAACAAGGAAATAAATTGGCAAGGAAGTAAATTAATAACTAGAAAAACTCTTGGCAAGGTATGAGAACTAGAAATCCCATCCCAGTTATCCTTATCAGGTGCGATGAGAATTGTTTATTGCTCCCACTTAGTTAACCCTTACTAAATAAAGGAAAGTCAAGTGGACTAATCAATTTGATTCCTTAAGTCCTAGTCAACTCCTATGGAAAGACTAGCTTTAGATGGATCCAAATCAATAAGCAAATTCCAATTTTCAATCAACAACTGAGTTTGATAACTCAAGTGTCACCAATGACTCAACCAAAGCCAAAAGAGGAAAAATCCAAATTATTTATATCATAAATAGAAGAAAGCAATCATAAATCTAAAATACCTCGAACTGTATTAAATAGAAAATCAAATTAAACATGGAGTTCATAAACCAAATTGGGAAAATAAACAAACTAAAGTAATAGAATAAATAAAAGTAGAAGAGAACTCAATTAAAGGAACATTGAACCTGAAATTGAGAAGGAATGAACCATAAACTAAGAGAAATCCTAAATCCTAAAACACTAAGAGAGAGGAGAGAGCCTCTCTCTCTCTAGAAAACTACATCTAAACCTAAAATTGTGTAAATTAAATGAATGATGATTCAATCCTCTAATTCCCTCATTCTCCAGCCTCTATTCTGTGTTTCTGGGCTTGGATCTGGGCCGAAAAGGGGCCCAGAAATCACTGAGGGCATTTTCTGCAATTTTCTGCACGTGGCGTCTGTCATGCGTGCGCGTGGGTCACCCGTGCACGTCATTTAGAGATTTTCCTTGCCACGCATTTGCGTCAGTCATGCGTACGCGTCGCTCGTGCTTTGCACTAGGCACGCGTCCGCGTCGTCCATGCGTGCGTGTCGCTGCCATTTTCTTCAAAACTCTATTTTCGCGCGTTCCTTCCACTTTTGCATGTTTCCTTTTTGTCCTCTAAGCCATTCTTGCCCGTTAAAGCCTGAAAATACTTTAACACACAGATCACGGCATCGAATGGTGTTCCGAGGGTTAACTGAAACTGTAGGTCGATCTTGGACGAGATCTTCTGTACTGGTCGGAGCTGACGTGTCCGGCTAGTGGGTGGCGGCCGGAGCTATCGCATCCGACTTGTTGGACTGGTGGTGATGCTGATCCTTTGTCACCAGAGGGTGGTGGTACCTGCAAGGGACTCCGATGCTTAAGTTAGCAAGGTTATTAAGCAGGTTTTTAGTAGAATCAGAGTATGAGTTATACCTGGGTGCTCCAGTGTATTTATAATAGTAGAGGATGACCTCTCTGGGGATAAGGTAGTTATCTTATCTGATCTTATCTTTGAGTGAAGTCATCTTATCTTCAAGGGAACCACCCTTATCTCTATAGGCTTGGGCTGCCTTTGGATTTGGGTCGTGTTCCTTTATCTGGGCCCTTTATTGGGCTTTCCTGGCAATTTGGCCGAGCTCTTTGAGAAGAGGTCGGATAGTCTGACCTGAAGAGGTCGGTCGCCTTGTCACTAAACATCCCGGGTCGGACAGCTCGACCCAGGGTATGAACAGTACCCCTTCTCGAGCTCGGTCTTTCTTTTTGAGGTTGAGTCTTAGTTTTAGGACTTCGATTCTTCTTTTGTTGAAGACGAACTTGAGCATCTGTCGACTTCCTCTTTGTAGAGTTTTCTTTTTTGAATGTGGAACGTTTTCTTCTGAATTTTTATTCTTTTGAAAACGCGCGTCTCTTTGCTTTGGGAATGCGCGAGGGTTTAATAACCTCATTAATTCTTTTAATGCTCCATTTCCTCATTCATTTTGAACTTTTCGAAAAAAAAGGTTTCTCTTCTCTGTTTTTGTGCTGTAACTTCCCCCCTTTCTTTCTCACTTTCAGTTTTTGCCTGAGACTTGCATATTCGTGTTCTTTTCTGCGACGCTGTTTGGAGATTTGTTGGTGAAAAGGCGATTCGAATTTTGTTGCACCATCTTTCAACTTCTTCAGAGTTTTCTCCTTTCTTTTCAGGTTGGCTCTCGTTTCTTTACTTCTTTCGTCGTTCCTTTTATCACTTGGTAGAGTTTTGAGAATGCCTGTTGGAAAGCTTGAACCTTTTCATATTCTTTGTGCTTGTTTGTCTCTATGATGTGTTTTTCCTGACTTCCTCTTCGACCTTATATATTTTCTTTGGTATTTCTCCTGATGATTGAAGCTTTTTGCATGTTTGTTGCCTGTTTTTGTAGTATTTGATTTTGTGGTTTTTGGGATAACGACTTGTTTGATTCTGGCAAAGGTTACGTCTCTTTGTGATTTCCCCTTGGCATGCTCTGTTACTTGGCAGTTTCTTTTGTTGATAGACTGTATTTGAGAGGTGGCTTTATTTGGTTCTTTCTTCTCGGAGTGTTAGTTGAGGATGATAGTCTTTTAATACTCTTGCTTTGATTTGCATCTTTCTTCTTGGAGCGTTGGTTTAGAGTCCTTTGCTTGGGATGTTTTAGCCTCTGTAGGCTTCTCTGAGTCTTTTACTCTGTGTTACTGCCTCCAAAGGATGCCCCTGGACCTTGGTGTGCGTCTTGGGGCTTTCCTTTTTTGTATTGATCTGAGTCATATTGTCCGAGATGATTTGATATCGCTCGAGCTGTATTTGGTTAGTAATCAATTTTCTTTCTTGTTTGTAGGACTAGTTGACCCATGTCGTCTGGCAAAAATATTGTCGAGACCTCCTCCAGAGTCCCTGAGGGCATGTCGGACTGGCTGGACTCCCTCGTGTTGATGTGCGTTTTTATGGTAAATTCTGAATTCTGTGTTGAGCTAAGAAAACATCACAGGATTTGTAGTAACCGGGAGCAGGAGAAAAATTATGAGCTAGTAGCACCTGATTCTGATGAGAGGGTCTGTTTTCCGACTTCAGTCCAGGGGGAACGTCCCTTCTTTTATGCCTATGACTATTTCTTCAGTCAAATGAACATTACCTTTCCCTTTACTCCCTTTGAAACCAATTTGTTGTGGTCGTGCAATGTGTCTCCATCCCAACTTCATCCGAATTCATGGGGTTTTGTTAAGATTTTCCAGTTGTTGTGTCAGGAATTGGATGTTAATCCTTTTCAAACTCTCTTTCTTTACCTTTTCGTTTTGACCAAGCCTGGGATTTCTGCCAAAAAGAAAGCTTCCTGGGTTTCTTTTCGGTCTGCCCAAGGAAAGAAAGTTTTTTCGATGTATGATGAGTCTTTTAGAGGCTTCAAGAATTATTTCTTTAAGGTTCGAGCAGTTGAAGGAGCTCGCCTCTTTTTTCTAGATGAGAATGACGAGCCCGGCTTTCCTTTAGAGTGGCAAAAGAATGTTGTAGTGCCGAGGTATACGTGGGAGATGTTGGACGAGGTCGAACAGGCCTTTGTTAATGTGTTGGAGGAGAATTGGGGACAGCCTCCTTATCTTGACACAAAAAGGTTTTTAGGGGATCCCTCGCTTCTCCGAGCTGAGCTGGGTAGTGGTTGTCTTGTTTTCGTTTTGTTGTCATTTTTGTCGAGCTTGTTCTTTTTCTCTCAATTTGTAACTGGGTTTTGCTATGTTTTTTTCCAGAGATGGTTAAAAACAATGATTCCATGAGGGCCTTCAAAAAGGCGAGGAAAACGACTACAGCCCTAAACATCTCGGCCAAGGTGGCCGGAGAAGGATCTTCTCATGCTTTGCCCAAGCCGTCGGTACTGAGCTCTCCTGGACCGAGGAAGATGATTCCTACCCCTCGGGTTCATTTGGTCGATCCTCCGCAGCCTTCTGTTGCTACCTCTTCTCCTACCGGTGCTCCTCCTCCGAAAAAACAAAAAACAACTGAGCCCTTTAACCTTGATGCCCCTGATTTTGATGCTGTCGAGTTTGTGGACCAGCAAATTGGTCCTTATGGTACCATGCCTACTGACGATGTTTCTCTTTTTCGCCATCTGGACTTTATTACTCGGAACAGAATCAAGATGGCACACATGGGGGCGGCTTTATATCGGACTGCCCAGGATCTTCCCATTCATGCTACGAAGGCCTTTATGGAGGAGGCTAAGTTGGAGTTCGACCGGATGAAAGGTTTAAAGGAGGAGCTCGAGGTGAAGGTGACCAAGTTGGAGAAAGAGTTGGAGGGTGAAAAGACTAGTGCTATTGCCTTGGCGGCTTTTGCAAAGTTGGCTGAAGACATGGCGTTGAAGCACAAGGAGAGCTATGTCACAACCTATAGGGAAATGTTGCTTCTCAGGGAGGATTTGGAGGTTGCCCGAGCTAATTATGCCGAGCTCCAGGGTCACCTTGTAGGCAGCGTAAATGCTGCTTATGAGAACCTGAAGGAGCAGGTTCGAGTTCTTGCGCCCAAGCTCGACCTTACTCTCTTCAGCTTGGACAATATTGTAAAGGATGGTAAAATTGTCCCAGATGACCCTGAAGATGATGACGACATCGAGCCCCCTCCCGTGCCTACCGCCAAGGTCTCTGTTGCGTCGACTTCTTCAACCCTTGCAATTGTTCATCCCGAGTCGGAACCCGATTGTCAGATCTTGAACCGGGATGATGGGACGGTAGATGCGGTGCCTCTTCAGACTCGCCCTCCTTTACCCCGTGATGATACAGCTGAGAAGTCTTCGGATCCTCAATGATTATTTCTTTTAGTGTTTTTGTGTATAGCCCGGCTTGTGGGGTTTGAACTTTTTATTTTTTGTAATCTGCGGTAACTGTTGGATACTTTTTAGTTGCTTTTCTGTTAGTAACTTTATTTTTGAAAAAACAAAGGTAGCTTTTCAGGCTCTTTGAGGTTGACCTCAGGTGGCCTCTTGAGTCCTGTTTTTGATATAACCTTGTTTCTTGTGTGACATGCTTGTCTGCACCTATCTGACACCTTTTAGGTTCTCAGGAGTGTTGGAGTCTTGTTGTCCGACCTCTTTTGATTGCCTTTGTACTTTCATACTTGTAGCTTGATTCTTTTGAGGTCGTGGATTTCTGGGTCCAACTTGTATGCCTTCTGTCGGCCGACTTCTTCATCACAGCCTGAAGTTATTTCTAGTAATCCATTTTGCTTGGACCTTTGTTAGGTTTCTTCCATGGATTTATCTTTAATTTTTTGGCATATTGGTCGGGCCGACTTCATCATATCGGTCCCTTCTAAGTTATCTCTAGGAATCCTTTTTCTGGACCTTTGTCAGGTCTATTTTAGGGATCACTTTTTTTTTTTATAACTTTTTGGTTTTGGGCTGGTCCCTTCTAAGTTATTTCTAGTAATCCTCTTTCTTGGACTTTTGTCGGGTCTCTTTCAGGGATCACTTTTTTTTAACTTTTTGGTTTTGGGCCGACTTCTTTACGTCGGTCCTTTCCAAGTTATTTCTAGTAATCCTCTTTCTTGGACCTTTGTCAGGTCTTTTTTAGGGATCACTTTTTTTTATAACTTTTTGGTTTTGGGCCGACTTCTTTATGTCGGTCCTTTCTAAGTTATTTATAGTAATCCTCTTTCTTGGACCTTTGTTAGGTCTCTTTCAGGGATCACTTTTTTATAACTTTTTGGTTTTGGGCCGACTTCTTTACGTCGGTCTTTTCTAAGTTATTTCTAGTAATCCTCTTTTTTAGGGCTGGCCAGGCCTCTTTCCAGGGATCTGCTTTTTATAACTTTGATTATTGTAGTCGACTGGTCCGACTTCTTTACGTCGGCCAGTTTTTAAGTTATTTTTAGCAATCCATTTTACTAAGACCTCGTCAGGTCCTTTCTATGGATCACTTTTCGATAACTTCTTGCATTATTCTATTTTCATCTTTGCCGATTTTGTAGAAATTGGGTTTGATCCCTGTTTGGTCGACCTTTTGATGAATTTGGTTTTCATCTTTGTTGGTCTTTATCGTGATCGTGCAGTGAATTTGATTTTCACTTTCTGCCGATCTGTAGCTTTATAATTGGGTGATGAATTTTTAGCGTTTCAGATTAATGCGTCTTGAGAATTTGTAGAAAATCCTTCTAGCTCGGGCAATCTTTTAGATCTCGGCCTGGTGCCCTTTTTAGATTACAGGCAGGCCATGACCTTGGTAGCTTTCGCCCCTCGAGGTCGGACACTTTGTGGTGACCTTTTCAAGAACTTCTATGACTCGGTAGGGTCCTTTCCAATTTGCTGCCAGCTTTCCTTCTCCAGGTCGAGTTATTCCAATATCATTTCGGATTAGGATGAGGTCATTCTCAGCAAAACCTCGCGGCACTAGCTTTCGATTGTATCTTGAAGCCATTCGGCATTTTAATGCCTCTTCCCTGATCCAAGCTCTTTCTCAGATTTCTGGAAGTAGGTCGAGTTCTTCCTTTTGAAGTTGGGAGTTGGCTTCTTCATTGTAGTAGATCACTCTTGGCGACCCTTCTTCGACCTCTACTGGGATCATTGCCTCCATTCTGTAAGCTAATCGGAAGGGTGACTTGTGGGAGCTCTTCAGCCCAGGCTCCCTTTGCATCCTGTAATCTCCGTTTTAGCCCAGCTAATATGACTTTGTTAGCAGCTTCTGCTTGTCCATTGGCCTGGGGATGTTATACGGATGTGAATTGGTGTTTTATGTTCAGATCGGCCTCCAATTTTCTGAAGCCTGCATTTGTAAACTGAGTGCCATTGTCTGTGGTTATAGAGTATGGAACCCCAAACCTTGTGACAATGTTTCTATACAAGAATTTTCGACTTCTTTGAGCAGTGGCGTTAGCTAGGGGTTCCTTATATTGTATTTAATTATGTGGTTTTATCAAATATTTACGCACTTATTCATATGATTAGCATGTATTTATAATTCCTTCCCGAAATTACTCCACGGTTGAAAACTTGCTTCATAGAGACTTTTAATTATGTATTTTAATTATCCTTTATTTCATTCGATGCCGTGATCCCTGTGTTAAGTGTTTCAGGCTTTATAGGGCATGAATGACTTGGAAATTGGAGAGGAGGCTTGAAAAATGGAAGGAACACAAGAAATTAAGGAGATGACCAGTGAGAAGCGACGCGGACGCATGGCTAACGCGACCGCACAAAACGGAGAAATCGTAGTGACGCGCTCGCGTGCCTGACGCGAACGCATGGATTGGAAACTGCACGGATGACGCGAATGTGTGGACGACGCGCATGCGTGGCAAGGCAAAACGCTGGATGACGCGAACGCGTGGATGACGTGATCGCGTGACGTGCGCGATCTGTAGAATTTGCAGAATTCGCTGGGGGCAATTTTGGGCCATGTTTTGACCTAGTTTTCAGCCCAGAAAAGCAGATTAGAGCCGGGGAACATGCAGAGACGAGGAGAGACATTCATTCCACATAATTTTTAGTTTTTAGATCTGACTTTACTCCTCCTCTAGGTTTTCTCTCTACACATTCATAGTTCTTAGGATTTTATTTTTTTATTGCTTTTTGGATTGGGATATTGAGAAGAGTTATTACCTCCGCCAAGACTTCATCATTCTAGTTTGTTTTCCTTACTTGTCAGTTACTCTTTCATATCCTTAATTTGTTCAGAATTACTATTGGATTATTTTTAGAATTTATTAATACAAGAACTATTTTTATTTTTAATTGGTCTTTTGGATTATTATTTATTATGTCTTCCTTTATTTTCCTTTCTTATTTTGTGAAGTTTACATTCATAATGAGCGAGTAGTTCCATAACTTGATTGGGAGTTGATTGAAAGGAGAACGTTGAGTTGGAATGCTCAAGAGTAAAATTGTAATTGGGTTTATTGTTGGATCGCCCTCTAGTCACCGACACTAATCCTTCCCAAGGGAAAGGATTAGAACTTGTGAATAGAAATAGACTTCCAACTTGCTTGACTTTCCTCTACCTGGTAAAGGATAACTAAGCAGAATAACCTTCAATTATCAATTAATCTTGGGAGAACTCCAACAAGGATAGACTTTCCGACTAATCTACTCCCGGTCAAGATTTTTATTTAAATTACATAAATTCTCTGATTTAATTTCCTGTTTATCAAACTCAAAACCATTTTCGAAAACATCTGATTAATAAAATAGCACATCTTTCTGCAACTCGTTGGGAGACGACCTGGGATTCATACTCCCAGTATTTTAATTCTAATTTTGTGACAACCCTTCTAAATTGAAAAGCGGATTTTTGTTGGTTAAGAACTGTACTTGCAACGTTTCTCTTACACCAATTTCTTAATCCGCCAATTTTTGCCAGGTCAATTTTTGGCGCCGTTGCCGGGGAGTTGCAATAGAGTGCTAAGTTTTTTATTGGAATTTATTTATTTGTATTTTATTTTATTTTGCTACTATGAGCTGCATGTTTCTTTCATTAAATGACGCGTTCACTTTCTAATCCATGCTTGTCAGTATTTGATCCTAAGATTGAAAGAACTATTTCACGTATAAGGCAAGCTCGGCGTCGGTTAGTCCTCTCTGAGGGTGAATCTAAAACGTCACTTGAGGAAGAAACGAGCTCCCTTTCTACTGATTTGGTTGATTTATGTGCAGGTGACATAGCAGCACCTAGGAGAGTTACTATCCAGGAAGCTGGAGCCTCTGATTTTACACTGCAACCGTATCAAGCGCTTTACCCAGCGGTGGCTGTAGATTTTGAACTCAAGACTGCACTACTCAACTTGATGCCTAAGTTTCATGACTTACCTGCTCAAGAGCCTATCAAGCACCTTAGGGATTTCCAGGCAGCCTGTTCTACTGTCAGGCGTGATGGTACAGATGAAACTTCTATTTTATTGAAAGCCTTCCCATTCTCTCTTGAGGGAAAGGCGAGAGAGTGGTACTACACTCAACCCGCAACAACTGTTTCTAACTGGGATACGCTCAGAAGAGAATTTTTGGAAAAATTCTTTCCAGCTAAAGTTACTGATAAACTGAGGAAAGACATTTCCATGATTGTTCAGGACGAATCCGAAACTCTCTATGAATACTGGGAGCACTTCAACAATCTTCTGGAAGCTTGTCCCCACCATATGATTGACAAGATAGTGTTGCTCGGTTACGTCACACAGGGCATGAGGCCTCAAGATAAGACCACATTGGAAAGTGCTAGCAATGGGTCTATGAAAAAGTACAAGACCACTGATGAGGCATGGCAATTGATCAGCGACATGGCTGAATCTACTAGGAATCACAGGCAGAAATAAAGCCGGTCAAAAGCTATTGTAGAAGTATCTTCTAGCAAAGAGACTATTGCTCTGACTCAGAGTATATGTGAAATGACCAACTTACTGAGGCAGATGCAGTTAAGTCAACAACAAGCTCAGCAAGCTCAATCTTCTCCGCTACAGCAAAGCCAACAGTTAGTCCCATAGAGAGTGTGCAGAATCTGTGCTGATTATAGTCATTATACTGATGAATGTCCGCAGCTCCAACAGGAAGACAATACTGTAGCAGCCACTCATAACTTTTCTGACAGCCTCAATCAAGGATACACAAGGTGGCAGTTACAACCATGGATGGCAGGACAATTCCAACCAAGGTTGGAGAGATAATTCTAACCAGGGCTGGAGGGACAACAATAACAGAGGAGGCAGAGACAATCAGGGAAATCAGAGGTGGAATAATAACAACAACAGGCAGCAGAACCAGAACCAGCCTTACAGAGCACCTCACCTGAGGCAATCCCAAGGACCACAGTACAACCAACAACAAGTTCCTCAGATCACTTATTCCAATTCCTCTCCGAATGACGAGATGTTTCAATCCATTGCACAAGGACAAAAGAACATGGAAAGTTCACTTAACGGTCTAACATCCGCTATACAAGCTCTCATCTCTCAGATGGGATCATCCAATACTTCAAACACTCAACATGCAAGCTCCAGTGGAATTCCTTCTCAACCCTTACCCAATCCAAAGGGTGGCATCAATGCCATCACCCTAAGGTCCGGAACCACACTGCAAGAGAGGAATCAAGAGGAGCCAAACCCACTAGAACACGCCCCAGCTGAAGAGGTGATGGAAGTAGAGGATGCTGAAGAGGAAGAGGACATACAAGACATGGTTGAAGAAGAAGAAGCTCAACCACAGAAAGAAGCACCAAGGGTTGCAGACACTGCAGAAAATGCCCTTCCTATTCCATTTCCACAAATTTCAAGGAAGCTCAAGAAGTAGATGGAACTTGATCCCAAAATGGTAGAAATATTCAAAAAGGTTGAGGTAACTGTTCCCCTTTTTGATGTTATTCAGCAGGTACCTAAATATGCAAAGTTTCTAAAAGATTTATGTATATATAAAGACAAAATTAATGAATTAGAAACTATTCCCTTAGGTAGTTCTATAATCGCTTTAATAGGAGGTTGATAAACCCATATTTTATGATATATTTTGTGCTTAATTTGAGTGATTTATTCAATCCTTCACCCACTTATTCATATTAATTGCATGGTTTTACTTTCCATTCCTTATTATGTGATGTATGTGAAAAACATGTTTCCTATGCTTCAAAATTAATTATTTTAATTTCCTTTATTTCCATTCGATGCCGTGATTAGTGTGTTGAGTAGTTTCAGATCTTCTAAGGCAGGAATGACTCAAAGGATGGAAAGGAAACATACAAAAAATGAAAGGAAAGCACAAAACGGAGTTTTTGGAGAAACTGGCATCCATGCGATCGCATGGACGACGCGGATGCATGCCAAGCGCGAATCAACAGTGACGCGGTCGCATGACTGACGTGACCGCGCGCCTTAAGCAAAACACATATGACGCGACCACATGACTGACGCGACCGCGTGACAAAAAAAGCTCCGAATGACGCGACCGCGTGACCCACGCGGACGCGTGACAGAGGCTACGCACCAGAAATTACAGAAAACGCTCCCAGCGATTTCTGAAGCCCTTTTTGGCCTAAATCCAAGTCCAGAAGGCATAGATTAAAGATTATAAAGTGTGGGAATGCATCCATTCAAAGAGAGCTCGCCAATTAGTTACTTTTCATGATTTAGATTTAGTGTAGAGAGAGATTCTCTCTCTCTTTTAGGATTAGGATTTAGAATTTCTCTCTTGAGGAGTAACTTTCGATCCCAGGTTTAATGTTCCTTTACTTTAAGCTTCCCTTTCACTTTTGTTCATCCCATTACTTTAGATGATTATTTACTTTGCAATTTGATTTATGAATTCTTCCATGTTACAGATTACTCTTTTGAATTAATGCTATTTGATGTATTTCAGTTTAATATTGCTTTCTTTTATTTATGCTATTATTGCTTTTACTCTGAAAACATTTTTATTCCAGTAGATTTACTTTTCTCCTTTTGGTTTTGGTTAAGAAATTAGTAACTCAGGAGTTATCAAACTCAACATGATTGATAATTGTTATCTTTGTTAATTGAATTAAACTTCAATAATCCCAATCTTTTCTTAGGAAATAAATAGGATCCGAAGATCAAACCAATTAATCCCTTGACCTTCCTTTATCTTAGTAAAGGTTAACAAAGTGGAATTAAGATTCAATTCTCATTATCATTGATAAGGATAACTAGGATAGGACCTCCAATTTCTCATACCTTGCCAAAAGTTTGCTTTACAGTATTTATTTATTTGAACTGCCATTTAAATTATTTGTCATATTTATTCCTCACTCTCAACCCCGATTTACAACCTGTATAGCCAATAATAAGAACATACTTCCCTGCAGTTCCTTGAGAAGACGACTCGAGGTTTAAATACTCGGTTATCAATTTTAAAAGGGGTTTGTTACTTGTGACAACCAAAACTTTTGTAAAAAAGATTGATTGCTTGGTTTAGTAAATATACTTACAACGAGAGTTTACTATAACCTCTAAACCATCAATCTTCAGTTCTTCAAAATGGCGCCGTTGCCGGGGAACTGCTAACGTGTGTCTTGTTATTGGTTATTGTAAATATTTTTCTTTTACTTATTTATTTCTATTTTTTTTCCTTTTTAATTTTATTTGCTACTATGAACTCTCACCCCTCTCGCTTTGAGTTTGGTTCTAACTTTGTTGAAGAAAATAGATAACAGGAACATGCATCAAGGTCAGAGCAATCAAAGATGGATGGAGCCAAGAGGATCTAATCAACCCTTTAGGCAACAACCCCCTCCAAGATATCATGGACAACGACCATTCTACAATGCATACCCAGCTGATAGATATGGTGGACAACCTTGTAACTACCAACAAGCCCCACCCCGTGCCTATAGACCATCCTCTCAACATAACCTCGAACCACCACACTCACAAGCTTCTCTTCACCATTCGCCACCATATGATCTTTTCCTACCCCAGTTCCAATCCACTCACTCCCAAGCACCACCACTTTCCTATGTATCATGTCCAATTCCATCACCCCGAGAATCAGAGGTTCGCCTCAAGAAAACAGTAAATAAACTTCAAACAACCATTCGACAACTGGAGCAAGTAGTAATTCAATTAGCTTCTAGACGTTTGAACATTCAAGGACCAACCACAGCCCCATGTGGACAATCTAACGAAGAGCGTAGCATGAAGGAAACACTAGAAACCCCAGTGGACAAAACAGAGAATGAATTCGTACTAGAACAAGTAGAAGAAGCTGTCATTATGCAAGAAGAAGAGTTGGTTGAAGATTTAGGAGACGCTGAACCTCCATGGGAATCCAGAGCTGAGGAGAACTCCGTCAAGGACATTACAGTTGATGCTAAAGAGGATAGTGCACAATCCCCGAGGCAAGTCGTTTATGAAGAACTAGATGGAATAACCCAGGACATAAATTCCCTTGATGATGATAGTCACATGTCAAGTTCTCTTAGTAATGAACTTGCATCCGCAAGTGAATTCTCTGAGATCGAAGAATCTTCCCCAAATGAATACGAAGATGATGCAGAGGTAGATTTCTCTCAACCTCCAATCTATGACTCGAGTGATGAGGAAGACACAGAAGACTTTGACCAGGACACAGATGCATTTGAAGAATCTTGCAAAGAAGTGGAGGAATTCACAGAAGAGCACAAGGGAGTAGAACTCACAGAACCACTAGAACCACCTACCCCAAGGCCATTACCACCCAATACAAGCTTCAAGTGGGTACAATCCATAACTTTTAACTGTATTTTTCCACTTGAATATGGTTTGCTTGAAACAGATGGCCAGCTTAGAGCTCTCTGTGGCTTTAAGAGTAAGAGGGAAATGGCTCATGCTTAGAGCTGGTGCACAAGGTTTAATAAGGTTCCACGCTTCAACTTGAAGTGCACGGATTGGTATCATGTTCAATTGAATGGATCTCGAAAAACGTTTGGTCACCATGGTAAGAATCTACTTTCTAAACCGCCCAGATGGAAAAAATATAGATCAAGACGGAGGCGGATTTAAAAGCAAAGTTTGGGATCCTGGAATTTATTCCAACATTCGTCATTCCGGGAGCCTAAAAATTTGTTTGAAGCTTCTTAGGAGCTTTACATGCCTAGTTTGGGACCTCGGAGGCTGTTGGCATTCCAAGAATTGGTGGAGATTTTTGGATGAATTTAAACATAAGCCGCCATAACAGGAAGCCCCTCCAATGTCCAACTTAAGGACTTTAACTAAAAGTGCTAGGTGGGAGACAACCCACCATGGTATGATCGTTCCTTTTGCACTTTTAATTTTATTTAGTTTTGTTTGTTTTTGAGTTTTATTTTATTCTATTAAACCTGGAATCATGCATAGCATTCACATTAAGCATTGCATTCTGCATTGTGCATAAAAAAGGGTGCGCGACGCGACCGCATCACTCATGCGATCGCGTCATATTGCGAAAAACACTACCCACGTGACCGCGTCATCCATGCGGCCGCGTGAACTGGAGATCGGCGTAAAGATCCAACGTCCAGAAAGTTAGGCTGGAATCATGCGGCCATTGTGCGTTTTGCACAAATGACCCACGCGATCGCGTCACCCACGCGATCACGTCACTTGCACAATGCCAATTCCACTCGACCGCGTGAGCGACGCAACCGCGTCGCATGGATTGCACGAACACAAGAGAGTTGCGTTGAAACGACGCTAGATTCGTGCGTTTAGCACAAATCCCAGCGACGCGATCGCATGCGCCAGGCGATCGCGTCATTCAATCTTTTTTTGCCCTCCATGCGATCGTGTCACCCACGCGATCGCGTCACCCTCCATTTTGCTCCAGCCATGCGACCGCGTGCCCCACGCGGCCGCGTGGATTCAAATTTATAATCCCCAACCACGTGAACCCTATCAGTCGCGTCCCCACCTGAAACCCTCTCTTCCCCTCCAATCCAACCACCACCATCCAGCCACCATCACCGCCACCCCCAGACGCCGCCGCCACCTACCCCCCTTCCTCCTCCCCCTTCTTTCTTCTTCTTTCTTCTTCTTCCCCCCTCTCCGCCACTGCCCCCTTCGCAACCACCACCCACCGCCGCCGCCCGTCCCAGCCGCGCCCCCCCCCCCCCCCCCCCCCCCCCCCCCCCCCCCCCCCCCCCT
>NC_029790.2:53944535-53948749 GCF_000816755.2 Arachis ipaensis | reverse complement strand
ACCGCCCTGTCACCACTGCCCAGCGCCAACCACCCATCCCCCTTCCTTCCCCTATTACCCCCTACCCCATTACCCCTACCATTCCCCCTGCCTTGAACAGCCGTGCCCACCACCGCCAGCCGCCGCACCAGACGCCGTCACTACCACCCCAGCCTCCTTTCTGCCCATTCTCCTTATTCGGCCTACCAGGTTCCGACGAACGCCATCCTTCTATCCTTAGTCGTTATTTCATTATTTTCTGTTTATGTTCATGTTTAGGCTAATTAGATATGCATGTTGTAGTGGATTTTAGGTTGTTAGGTAGCCTAGGATATGGTTAGTGGATTTAGGCCTGTGTATTTGTACTGTTCATGTTTCTGTTTTATCAAATTTGCAATTCTGCTGTTGCTGTGATGTTTGTAATGTTCATATGCTGTGATTTCTTATTTCATGCTACTCTTTACACTGAATTTTCATATTTATATTCCTTATATGTAATTGCAAGCTTTAATTTTAATTCATATGAACTATTTGATTGCTGTTTATTTTCCGGGACAATCCAATTTTAGCCGGAATGCTGTCCAAATTTCTGTAAAATGTTTTTATTCATGTTTTGGTTTTGGCATTTTGAAATCTGCTTTCCTTTGCTTTACCCAAACCCATTCATGAATGCCAGGCACGCATTCTTCTCCTCTTTGATTTCCTGGTTCATAAACTGCATTTATGATGTTTTGATTCCAATTTTTGCTTTTTCTATATCTATTTGAATCATCATCAACCTGTTTTCCTTGTTTGGTTATGAGTTACCTATCGCTTCTAATTATGAATGCTTGTTACTTAGAAACTTATCCTTATGCCACTTACCTTAACCCATTTTTCATTAACTCACTGATTCTAATTTCCTGAAAATTTTTTTTCTAACCAAACTAACCTTTTAAAATTTTTTTTTCTGGTTTTTCACTTTCTTTTAACCCTCTAATCATGGCATGCTGATATTTTTGTTTCTTTTCCTACTTAACATGCCTTCTATTACATTTTGTCACAATTTTTCCTTTCGAACTTTTAACTCCTATACAATCCTTAATGCACATTTACTTAACTAATTTACCTCATTCTAATTCTCCTTTGCCACTTTGTGTTTCTTTTGACTATTTGCCTATTTGTTTTCCTATTTTTATTATATCCTGGTTTTCTGTTTTTCAGGATGTCAGATCCCCAGAGAAAGGGAAAAGGCAAGGCTACTACTGGCAAACGGAAAAGAGGAGAAGCCTCTATGTCTATCATAGATCTCATGCATGATGCCTCTTGGCGGGAGAAAAACTTCACCCCGCAGGAGAAGGCCGACCAGCTGCTCCCTGCTAATGACCCAGTGAAGTTTGCAAACCGATACTGTGAGCTGAAGTATCCGGTGTTTGCAAACTCCAGAAACCTATACCTGGGGAGGACTCTGAAGATCCCAGAAGAACTCCAGCAATACACCTCTGATCAGATCAAACAAAGAGGCTGGTTCTTTCTGGAGAGAAACCTGTCTGAGGTCAATGCATCTTGGGTAAGGGAATTCTACTGCAATTACTCCAAGACTTCCCTAGATGCAGTGAACCTTAGGGGGAAGCAGATTCTGGTCACTGAAGAGGCAATTGAAGATGTTCTAAAGCTTCTGCCTAAATCTGATCAGCCAGATGGTTATCAGAAAACTGAGGAAGACATGCGCTTTCTGAAGTTTGATTGGGATGCAGTCAAAGCCCGGATAGCCCTTGACCCAACCGTTCCTTGGATTATGGGTCAGAACACCACCATGCCCAAGGGAATCAAGCAGGCATACTTGAATGATGAGGCTCCGCTGTGGCATCAGATACTTAGCAACTTCATTATGCCGAGTACTCACGAGACCGATATACCTGCCGCTATGATCACCCTCCTATGGTGTGTGATGGAGGGTAAGGACCTGTACCTGCCACGCTTTATCCGGTTCTACATGGCCAGGGTCCACGTCCGAGGCACTCTTCCCTTTCCCTATTTGGTTACACAGCTGGGCCGTCGAGCTGAAGTGCCTTGGGAGGATGCTGATGAGAGGCCACCTGCTGCGGAATGCAAGAAGATTATCCCACACAGTAGGAACTTTTTGGCCTTGGGCTACAGACCTCCAGTCCTCACTGCTCCTGGTGACACTGCCACACCATCTGCCAGCCCCTCTTCCTCCATAGCTACACCTTCCACCACCACTGCACCTCCACCTGCCCCAAAGCCCATCTATCATCTAGTGCGCCGCCTGTTTCGACGGCTTGACCAGATGGAGTGTCGCAACAAGCGACGCTAGGAGCACCTAAAGCTGATGATACGATCTGGCGACATTTCTTCCGAGCCTGACACACCATCCGAGGCATCTGAGGAGGAGGCGGATGCGCCCGAGGCTGCGACTCATCCACAGCAGGAGGCAGGCAGGCAGGCACCCAGTAGGCAGCCCGCCAGCAGGAGGCTCCGCCTCAGATTTAGGCTGTAGACCCTGAGATCCCTCTTCAGTCAGCACCTCCTCCACAGCAGTCAAACCCTCAGATCACCACCTCAAAGACCCCAGCTACCCATCCTTCCAGTGATTACACCCCTTCACACCCTACTTGACTGAGCATCAGGGACGATGCTACATTTTAAGTGTGGGGAGGTCGCGATCTCTGGCGTTCTTTTTTTTGGTGAACCACTACATACTCTATTTATTTATTTTGCTATTTTTATGTATTTTTCTTTTTATTTCTATTTTGCAGTACTTATACATTGCTATTTTCATGTATTTATACTCTATTTCTGCATTTTGTATTTTTAGTTCATATTTTAGCCACTTAGTTTAGTTGCAATTCTAACTTATTAGTTATAGAAATTGTGGATTGATTAGTATAGTTTACCTTTTTTAGCATAAGATAACTCAGAATAGATTGAAAAGAAAAAGGAAGTAAACTAGAGACTTTAACAGAATTAAAACAACCCACACCTTGTATATATAGCATTACATGTTAGTTAATTAAACAACATTTCATCAAGGAGAAACACTAGAACTTTAAAGCCACCTTAAGTTTTACATTGAGAATAATGGGAATTTTTAACTAAACCTGCATGACATACATAATTGATAAATGATTTTTGAGCTAGAGATCACATAGCCTGTGAGTTTTGAGCTTAATTGTATGGTTACATTCAAACCATAATTTTTATTCCTGTGTGTTCCGCCCTTCTTTTGTATTCTGATGTTCTTTACTTTGTTTTAATCTATACGTCCGATTATAGAATATAGATGCATACCAAAAGAATGATTGAGGCCATTATTTAATTTTAGCTCACTTATCCCAAAATAGCCTACCTTTCACATCACCCTTGTTAGCCCCTTGAGCCTTTAAATCCCCTTTTATTCTATTAGCCACATTACTAGCCTTAAGCAGAGAAACAAAATAAAATCCCAAGTTGAATCCTTGGTTAGCTTAAGATAGAAAATTATGTATAGTTTAAATATGGGAAAACCTATTGGGAACATGGATGATAGAAACAAACGGTAGAAGGTGGAAAAAAGAATAAAGTTGTTTCAAAATAAGAATTTTTGGGAAACATGCTCATGTGAAGTTAAAGAAATTAAATTACCATGTGCATTAAAAAATAATCTAAAAAAAAAATTATTAATTCTCAATATTTGAATAAAGGGGACACCAAAGGATTCCCCAAATGCAAATAAAGCAATGCACATGGGATAAAAATAAACATTAAGGCATGAACATGTAACATCAAAAGTGGGAAAATATGGGAAAAATAGGTAAAGCAACTTTGCTTTAGAAAAGTATGTATGTTAGGTGAGATCTTAGACTAATTAAGGATTCACTTAAATTAGCTCACTTAGCCTTATACATATACCCTCACCTCTACCTTGGCCCCATTACAACCTTAATTAAAGACCTCATGATTTTTGGTATGTCTATATTCTATAATTGTTGATTGGTTAGATGAAGAACAAAGTTATAGAAAGAAAGAATAAAAAGAAGAATAGAGTGATTAACCCAATAAACACTGAGTGATTAGAGAGTAAACACAAAATCCAGTAAGAGTTCAATAGCTCATTAACATATATCTCTGCTTAAAATTATTAATTGTCTTGCAAGTTTTTAAAATGTTTTTTTCTCCCATCTCAATTGTAAAGGCACTTTATCACTATCTAAGGCTTGGCTATATATATATATATATATATACATGACTCCTTG
>NC_029790.2:53904206-53944510 GCF_000816755.2 Arachis ipaensis | reverse complement strand
TTTACAGTACGTTACGTTAGATTAGATTTACGTTGATGGATCTACTTACTACGTAGTACGTTAAGATTAAAAATAAGTGAACATATATTTCGAACGTACATCAACTTAATTGAGTGTAAGAGTTCCCACCACTTTAACCTTACTTTTTACCTTGGATTTAGCATGAGGACATGCTATTGTTTAAGTGTGGGGAGGTTGATAAACCCATATTTTATGATATATTTTGTGCTTAATTTGAGTGATTTATTCAATCCTTCACCCACTTATTCATATTAATTGCATGGTTTTACTTTCCCTTCCTTATTATGTGATGTATGTGAAAAACATGTTTCCTATGCTTTAAAATTAATTATTTTAATTACCTTTATTTCTATTCGATGCCGTGATTAGTGTGTTGAGTAGTTTCAGATCTTCTAAGGCAGGAATGACTCAAAAGATGGAAAGGAAACATACAAAAAATGGAAGGAAAGCACAAAACGGAGTTTTTGGAGAAACTGGCATCCATGCGATCGCATGGGCGACGCGGACGCATGCCAAGCGCGAATCAACAGCGACGCGACCACATGACTAACGCGACCGCGCGCCTTAAGCAAAACACATATGACGCGGCCGCATGACTGACGCGACCGCATGACAAGAAAAGCTCCGAATGACGCGACCGCGTGACCCACGCGGACGCGTGACAGAGGCCACGCACCAGAAATTGCAGAAAATGCTCCCAGTAATTTCTGAACCCCTTTTTGGCCCAAATCCAAGTCCAGAAGGCATAGATTAGAGATTATAAAGTGTGGGAATGCATCCATTCAAAGAGAGCTCGCCAATTAGTTACTTTTCATGATTTAGATTTAGTTTAGAGAGAGATTCTCTCTCTCTTTTAGGATTAGGGTTTAGGATTTCTCTCTTGAGGAGTAACTCTCGATCCCAGGTTTAATGTTCCTTTACTTTAAGCTTCCCTTTCACTTTTGTTCATCCCATTACTTTAGATGATTATTTACTTTGTAATTTGATTTATGAATTCTTCCATGTTACAGATTACTCTTTTGAATTAATGCTATTTGAGGTATTTTAGTTTAATATTGCTTTCTTTTATTTATGCTATTATTGCTTTTACTCTGAAAACATTTTTATTCCAGTAGATTTACTTTTCTCCTTTTGGTTTTGGTTAAGAAATTTGTAACTCAGGAGTTATCAAACTCAACATGATTGATAATTGTTATCTTTGTTAATTGAATTAAACTTTAATAATCCCAATCTTTTTTTAGGAAATAAATAGGATCCGAAGATCAAACCAATTAATCCCTTGACCTTCCTTTATCTTAGTAAAGGTTAACAAAGTGGAATTAAGATTCAATTCTCATCATCATTGATAAGGATAACTAGGATAGGACCTCCAATTTCTCATACCTCGCCAAAAGTTTGCTTTATAATATTTATTTATTTTAACTGCTATTTAAATTATTTGTCATATTTATTCCTCACTCCCAACCCCGATTTATAACCTGTATAGCCAATAATAAGAACATACTTCCCTGCAATTCCTTGAGAAGACGACCAGAGGTTTAAATACTCGGTTATCAATTTTAAAAGGGGTTTGTTACTTGTGACAACCAAAACTTTTGTAAGAAAGGTTGATTGCTTGGTTTAGTAACTATACTTACAACGAGAGTTTACTATAACCTCTAAACCATTAATCTTCAGTTCTTCAGAGGTATACCTGAAAAGTGTAATGATCCAGGTCCATGTATGGTTAACTGTACTATTGGAGGTGTGATATTTTCTGACTGCATGTGTGATTTAGGAACGTGTGTTAGTATAATGCCTTTGTCTATATATGATACCTTGAGGCTCCCTCCCTTAAAAAGGTCAGCAGCTCGTTTTGTGTTAGCAGATAAAAGCATTATTATGGTGATTGGAGTTGCTGAAGAGGTATTAGTGAGCATTAAGGGGCTCACATTTCCTATTGACTTCTATATCCTGGAAATGCCCCATAATGACTCAGGAAGGCCATCATCAATCCTTCTTGGAAGACCATTCCTGAAGACTTCAAAGTTCATGCTGGACGCATTTTCAGGAACTTATTCTTTTGAAATCGATGGCAGAATAGTGAAATTCAGATAAAATGAAGCTATGAAGCACCCTCCGGATGATCATTCTATCTCCCAATGTGACATCATAGATGAAACCGTGGCTGAAGTTGACCCGGAGGAATTAGAAGAGAAGTACATAGGGCAAGGTCCAAGTGTGGGGACATTCTCAGAGGACAATGAGAGCGCTTCACCATTATCACCAGCTCCAGATAATCCAGAGCCTGACTATGAGCAAAAATTAGAATTAAAGCCCCTCCCTCCACACCTCAAGTATGCTTACCTTGAGGACAAGCAGAAGTTTCCAGTTATCATTGCACGGGAACTCACTTCTCAACAACAAGAACAGCTACTCAATGTGCTGAGAAAACACAAGAAAGCAATTGGATGGAGCCTAGCGGATATAGTAGGCTTCAATCCTCAAGTTTGTGAGCACAGAATATTCCTAGAAAAGGGAGAAAAGCCTGTCCATCAACCTCAAAGAAGACTGAATCCCACCATCTTAGAAGTTGTCATGAAAAAAGTGACCAGGCTACTTGAAGCAGATATCATTTATCCCATCTCAGATAGCGAATGGGTCAGTCCAGTACAAGTGGTGCCCAAGAAGTCTGGAATCACAACAGTAAGAAATGAGCATGGAGAGCTTCTGACAACTAGAGTGCAGAATTCATGGAGAGTTTGCATTGACTATAGGCGTCTCAACTAAGCCACTCGCAAGGATCATTACCCCTTGCCATTCATTGATCAGATGCTTGATCGCCTGTCAGGTAAATCCCATTATTGCTTTTTAGATGGTTATACATGCTATTTTCAAATTCATATAGCTCCTGAAGATCAGAAAAAGACTACTTTTACATATCCTTTTGGAACTTATGCTTATAAGAGAATGCCCTTTGGCTTATGCAATGCACCAGCTACTTTCCAAAGGTGCATGATGAGTCTTTTCTCTGACCTTATTGAGAACTGTATGGAGGTTTTTATGGATGATTTTAGCGTTTATGGTGATTCATTTAGCCTTTTCTTAGATAGTTTATCTAGAGTATTAGATATATGTGTTAGTACGAACCTTGTATTGAATTTTGAAAAATGTCACTTTATGGTAAAACAAGGGATTGTGCTAGGACATGTTGTGTCTAATACTGGCATTTCTGTAGATCCAGCAAAGGTGGATGTTATTTCTAGTTTACCTTACCCCTCCTCTGTGAGGGAAGTCTATTTGTTCCTTGGTCATGCAGGTTTTTACCGGAGGTTCATTAAGGACTTCAGTAAAGTAGCACTACCCTTATCCAGACTACTGCAGAAAGATATTGAGTTCAAGTTCAGTTATGATTGCAAACAAGCGTTTGATAAGCTGAAGACCGCCTTGACTCAAGCTCCAATTGTGAGAGGACCAGACTGGAGCCAGCCATTTGAAATCATGTGCGATGCCTCCAATCATACAGTAGGAGCGGCGCTGGCTCAGTGTGAAGGTAAGGATCCTTTTGTCATTGCTTATGCGTCTAAGACTTTAGACGCCGCTCAGTCTAATTACACTACTACTGAGAAAGAGCTTCTTGCTATTGTTTTTGCTCTGGATAAATTCCGAGCCTATTTACTTGGTGCTAAAGTAGTAGTGTACTCAGACCACGCAGCTCTAAAGTATTTATTAGCTAAAAAGGAGTCCAAACCAAGGCTTATACGTTGGATACTACTACTATAAGAATTTGATTTAGAAATTAAGGATAGGAGTGGTAACCAGAATCTAGTGGCAGACCACTTGAGTCACCTTGAGCACATTAAGGATACCTCCACTCCTATAAATGATAATTTCCCATTCGACAACTTACAAGCAGTATCTAAAGTAGTCCCTTGGTATGCACCTGTAGCTAATTATCTAGTCAGCCGCACTTTTCCTCCAACCTTTACTAAGCATCAAAGAGACAAGCTGAAAAGCGAGTCCAAATATTATATATAGGATGACCCATATTTATAGAGGTGTGGCGCTGACCAGGTAATTCGACGGTGTGTGCCTCAATCAGAATTCCAGTCCATTTTAGAGGCTTGCCACTCATCTGAGAATGGAGGACATTTTGGCCCTCAAAGAACAGCTAGAAAAATTTTAGATTGTGGATTTTGGTGGCCTACTCTTTTTAAAGACGCTGCTGAATTTTGTAAATCTTGTTCTCCATGCCAAAGGTTTGGTAATATATCCAAGAGGGATGAGATGCCTCAACAGATTATGCTTTTCTGTGAAATTTTTGATGTTTGGGGCATTGACTTCATGAGTCCATTTCCAAATTCTAATGGTCATTTTTATATATTATTAGCTGTAGATTACGTTTCTAAATGGGTGGAAGCAATTCCTACCCACACTGATGACGCTAACACTATTGTTTCCTTTGTTAGAAACCATATTATTTGTCGCTTTGGATCACCACGAGCAATCGTGAGTGATCAAGGCACCCATTTTTGTAACAGGAGACTAACAAGATTACTGAAGAAGCATGGGATAATTCATAAAGTAGCAATAGCCTACCATCCCCAGACTAATGGGCAAGCCGAGGTGTCTAACAGAGAGATAAAGCATATATTGCAGAAGATAGTCAAACCTCATAGAAGAGACTGGAGCACCAGGCTACAAGATGCACTCTGGGCATACAGAACGGCTTACAAGACACCCATTGGGATGAGCCCCTTCCACTTAGTTTATGGAAAAGCCTATCACCTCCCAGTTGAGGTAGAGCACAAAGCCTTTTGGGCAGTGAAGGAGTACAACATGGGATTTGAGAAAGCCAGAGCTGAAAGGAAGTTGAAACTGCAAGAATTAGAAAGCCTTCGCCTAGAAGCTTATGAGAACTCAAGACTGTACAAGGAAAAGTTGAAGGCTGTGCATGATAAGCACATCAAGAGGAGAGAGTTCCAACCTGGCGATTTAGTCCTCCTTTACAACTCTAGACTGAGGCTCATGCCAGGCAAGTTGAGATCAAGATGAGAAGGTCCATATAGAGTAGAGAAGGCTGAGCCATACAGAGTTTTCCACCTGAGTCATCCTTCAAGCTCTGAATTCATCAAAGTTAATGGACATCGCTTAAAGTTATATCATGGTGAGAAGGCAACAAAAAACAAGGAGTTAGAAATCTTCCTCTTGGAGGATCCACCAACAGTAGAAGACTGAGCTAGTGGAGCGTCCAACTTAAGGACGTTAAAGCAAAGTGCTAGGTGGGAGACAACCCACTATGGTATAATCGTTCCTTTCTTTCTTCTTAGTTTTCTCTTTCAATAACTCTTCTCATTATTAGCACATATAGTTTGCATCTTCATTTGCATAATTGCATAATAATAAAAAAAAAACCACGCGACGCGACAGCGTCACTGATGCGCCCGCGTCATAGGTGCGTATGGAAGAAAAAGAAATCGAACAGAAAGTCACACGAGAGCGTGGCTGGAGGCGTGCCTTTGGCACAATTTGACCCACGCGACCGCATCGCTGATGCTTCAGCGTCATGTGGGAAAAATTCCTCCCACGCATCCGCATCAAGCATGCGAACGCGTGCCCTAAAAATCGACGTAAGAAAGGGTGTATGGCAGAATGTTACGCTGGACTGGGGCTGGAATGGCGCTAGACGCACAGGCCCCCCCACGCGTCCGCGTCGTCTTCCAATCTTGGCCATTCACGCGATCGCATCCACCACGCGAACGCGTCACCCTGGAATTTGGCAACAATGAGTTTCGAACAGAGAGTTGTGCGAACGCGAGGTTGCCCCCGCGCCAGTAGCACAGAACGAGTCACGCGTCCGCGTGACTGACGTGTCTGCGTAACCGACGCGTCTGCGTGACCAACGCGTCCGCGTCGATTCCTATAAGCGCCATTCGCGCGAACGCGTACCCCACGCGTCCGCGTCGCTTGCGCCGCACAACATATCCATCTCTGCCAAAATATCTTATCTTTTTCTTCCCCAAATCCTACTTTTTCTTTTCCCTTCTTATTTCTTTCTTCCCCTTTATTCCTTCTTTCTTTCTCACTTTCTACTTTCTCTCTCTCACCACCATTATCAAGGTTTTTTCTTTTCTTCTTCCCTCCTTACTTTTCTATTCTTATTCTTGTTGTTATGCTTTCCTCTTCTTTTCTTCTTCTTTTTACTCTCATTATACATGTTTTCTTTTTCTTTCTTTTTCTTTTAATTGGTGTTGGATATTTATTTGGGTCATTATTATTTCTTATGATTTGCTTGTGGATTATTAAAGGAATTACTTGGCAATTATATATTAATTTTATAGGGTTGCTTGCATGTTCAATTTAATACTTTCAATAGCTTATTTACCATGCATGCTATGTGTTTGTGGAAACGCCCGTATGGCATCGTGCACTATTTTTCGATATCTTTTATTCTACTACTCTAAATGCTTGCTTTTCACAAAACCCTTTTTATATTATATTATTTAAATATAATTGTTATTACAAACAGGTTATTCAAAATGGCCACCAAGAAAGGAAAAGAGAAAGCTAGTCCCAAATCAACAGCAAGGAGAGGAACAAAAAGAGCATTAGTGGCAGAGCCATCTTCAACTGCAGTTAATCCCTCAACAAAAAGAATTAAGAGGATCATAAAGGTTGATGAAAAAGAGAAAGCCTTCCCAGCAAAGGACACTGCGCGATTTACCAACTGCTACTGTGAGCAGATGTTCCCCATACTGGCAGAAAGGAGTTACAACAACGAATACCTTCTTATCCTCCCGACCCGTATTGCTGAATTTGTTGAGCCGCGAATTGAGCGACGACAATGGGGATTCCTACAGAGACAGCCACGTTAGGTTAATCTTTCCTGGGTAGTCGAGTTCTACTCTAATTTCCACCAGCCACCCCTGCAGTCTGTCTATGTCCGTCAGAAGCAAGTCCCCATTATAGAAGAGGCCATTCAACGAGCTTTAGATCTTCCCCCTACTCCAGAAGGACTGGACGCATTTCAAGAAGCCTCACTCAAGCACCAGACATACAAATTTGACTGGGACGCCGTTCTCAGAGTTATCGCACAACCTGGCAGCAGATGGATCTATGGATACATCGTTCCCGACCTAAGGGAATATCGGCTTTTGCACTTACTTTGGAGGCTCGCGTATGGGCACAGATCATGTCCCATTATGTCTTTCCGAGCACTCACGAGTCCTCCTTCACTGCAGACATGGCTGTTTTACTATGGTGCATCCTTACAGACCAGCCTCTAAACCTACCAAGACACATCCGGAATGCAATGAGACACATACAAATTGCGAGCAACTTACCTTTTCCTGCCTTGGTTTCCGATCTCATCTCAGCAGCCAGAGTCTCCTACAGAGCTGGGGACACCAAAGCCATGCTTCCACGAGATGATCAATACGTCCCTAACGGGAAATATATAAAACCTCCAGTAGCCACTACAAGCCAACCTACTGAACCGGCTGAAGACATTCCTCCTTCAACACCACAAGCACCCAAAACAAACCAACTGCTCCATCAGATACTTGAAAGGTTGGATCGGCAGGAACACAAAGCAAAGCTAAGAGAGCGCCGTAACAAGTGCTGATTCACATACCTCAAGGAGCTACTTATGGGAAACTACAAAGACCCAGACACCCCGGACTCCACTTCCTTTACCAGCATAGGGAGGCATGACGGTCCCGACTGTGGAGATACTGCTACCAGCCCACCTTTATTCCTGACAGATGGTACCGAGGACGGTGCAAAGCCTTAAGTGTGGGGAGGTCGGTTAGTACCTGACTTCCGGAGGTAATTTCTCTTCCCTAACACCAATAAAATAGGATATTTAGTTAGTTTTTCTTTTGTAGAATAGGATAAATTGCATAGTAATAGGTTAGTTGCATGCATGTTCTACTTGATTGAAAAGATAATAAGTTCCTTTTAAGACCTTATTTTTTTGAAAATTTTTTTTTCACTAATTTAAATAAATAAAACCCTTATGTTAAATTTGTTTAAAGTTGTAATTGGAACATGGTTTTTAAGCTAAAGAACACACAACCTGTGAGACTTTGAGCTTAGTTACATGGTTACCTTATTTAACCATACATATTTTATTCTTGTGTGTTTACTTCTCTATGATTGTAATCTATATTTTGTTTCACCCTATATGTCCAATTTTTAATATATTTATATGCTTGCATATGATTGAGGCCATTATTTGTTTAGCTCACTTATCCCAATTAAGCCTACCCTTTAAGTTACCTTTGTAGCCACTTTGAGCCTTTAAATCCCATTTGTTCTATATTTTACCACATCACTAGCCTTAAGCGGAAAAACAATTATATATCCCAATTGAATCTTTGGTTAGCTTGAGATAGAATTGTGTGTTAATTGAGTATGGGAAGATTGTGGGAACAAAAGATAATAAGGGAATGTGTCATGATAACATAATGGGAATTTGGGTACCTACTCATGTGAAACCATAGAAATTAAAAATCCGTGTGCATTGATAAGCTATATTTATTTTCATGTTCAAAATAAAAATCCAAAAATATTCAGTAAATAAACAAGGGGACAAAATTACCCCAATGCCAAGTTGAAATTCAAAGATCAATGCATATATGATAAAATTAAAATAAAGGGTGATACATGAGTAGGGAATGTGAAAGGAAAATTTTGGGTAGCTAGGTATGAAATTTAAAGTTATATAAAATATATATATGTGTTAGGTGAAAGCTTAGGTTAATTAAAGATTCAATTTGTAAGCTTTCTTAGCCATGTATGTACCCTTACTTTGGCCCCATTACAACCTTGAAAAGACCTCATGATGTTTGTGAGAGGAGTAGAGTGATCACCCTATACACTTGAGAGACTAGAGTACACATACATCATCAGTGAGGGTTCAATGCTTAAATTCTATGTTCCCTGCTTTCATGAGCTACCTTCTTGCATTTTTATCTGTTCTTACTGTATAAGAATTGAATTAGTGGAATTGAATTTGTGATTGTCTTGAAGAGCTTATTTACTTTTAACCAAGTGGACAAGAATCATATAGTTGCATTCATATGTATAGGTTGCATTGCATTGCATGAGCTTTACATGTTCCTACTCATTTATTTTATCTCCTTCAACTAAGCATGAGGACATGCTAATGTTTAAGTGTGGGGAGGTTGATAAACCATTATTTTATGGTTTATATTGTGTTTAATTGTGTGGTTTTATCAAATCTTTACCCACTTATTCATATGATTAGCATGTATTTACAATTCCTTCCCAAAATTACTCCGTGGTTGAAAACTTGCTTCCTAGTGACTTTTAATTATGTATTTTAATTCTCCTTTATTCCATTCAATGCCGTGATCACTGTGTTAAGTGTTTCAGTCTTTATAGGGCATGAATGACTTGGAAATTAGAGAGGAGGCTTGTAAAAATGGAAGAAACACAAGAAATTAAGGAGATGACCAACGAGAAGCGACGCGGATGCATGGTTCACGCGACCGCGCAAAACGGAGAAATTGTAGTGACGCGCTCGCGTGCCTGACGCGAACGCATGGATTAGAAATTGCACGGATGACGCGAATGCGTGCACGACGCGCACGCATGGCAAGGAAAAACGCTGGATGACGCGAATGCGTGGATGACGCAATCGCGTGACGTGCGCGATTTGCAGAATTTACAGAATTTGCTGGGGGCGATTTTGGGCCATGTTTTGACCTAGTTTTCGGCCCAGAAAAGCAGATTAGAGCCGGGGAACATGCAGAGACGAGGAGAGACATTCATTTTGCATAATTTTTAGTTTTTAGATCTGACTTTACTCCTCTAGGTTTTCTCTCTACACATTCATAGTTCTTAAGATTTTATTTTTTTATTGCTTTTTGGATTAGGATATTGAGAAGAGTTATTATGTCCGCTAAGACTTCATCATTCTAGTTTGTTTTCCTTACTTGTCACTTACTCTTTCATATCCTTAATTTGTTCAGAATTACTATTGGATTATTTTTAGAATTTATTAATACAAGAACTATTTTTATTTTTAATTGGTCTTTTGAATTATTATTTATCATGTCTTCTTTTATTTGCCTTTCTTATTTTGTGAAGTTTACATTCATAATGAGCGAGTAGTTCCATAACTTGTTTGGGAGTTGATTGAAAGGAGAACCTTGAGTTGGAATGCTCAAGAGTAAAATTGTAATTAGATTTATTGTTGGATCGCCCTCTAGTCACTGTCCCTAATCCTTCCCAAGGGAGAGGATTAGAACTTGTGAATAGAAAGAGACTTCCAACTTGCTTGACTTTCCTCTACCTGGTAAAGGATAACTAAGCAGAACAACCTTCAATTATCAATTAATCTTGGGAGAACTCCAACAAGGATAGACTTTCCGACTAATCTACTCCTGGTTAAGATTTTTATTTAAATTACATAAATTCTCTGATTTAATTTCCTGTTTATCAAACTCAAAACCATTTTCGAAAACATCTGATTAATAAAATAGCACATCTTTCTGCAACTCATTGGGAGGCGACCTGGGATTCATACTCCCAGTATTTTAATTCTAATTTTGTGACAACCCTTCTAAATTGATAAGTGGATTTTTGTTGGTTAAGAACTGTACTTGCAACGTTTCTCTTACATCAATTTCTTAATCTGCCAATTTTCGCCACGTCAGTTCCGCCTCGATCCATTTTGTGAAATAGTCTACTCCCACTATGAGGAATTTGACTTTCCCTGATCCTTGGGGGAAGGGTCTGAGAAGATCGAGTCCCCATTTTGCGAATGGCCAGGGTGAGGTTACGCTGATGAGCTCCTCTGGCGGGGCGATGTGAAAGTTGGCTTGTTTCTGACATGGTGGACATGTCTTCACAAATTTTGTTGCTTCTTTTTTTAAGGTCGTTAAATAGAATACGGCTCGGAGTACTTTTTGGTGAGTGCCTGTGCTCCGAGGTGGTTGCCACAGATGCCACTATGTACTTCTTCTAAAATTTCTTATGTATTCGAAGTCGGCACGCATTTTAATAGTGGTGTCGAAATCCCTCTTTTGTGTAGAGTATTATTTATAACGGTGTAGTATTGTGCCTCCCATTTTAACCTCTTTGCTTCCTTTTTATCTGTGCGGAGTGTTTCTGTTTTGAGGTAGTTAATTATGGGAGTCATCCATCCTTGATCCAGACCTGTTATGGCTAGGACTTTTTCTTCTTCCGAGATTGACGGGTTCTGCAGCATTTTCTGGATGATGCTTCTATTGTTGCCCCCTGGTTTCGTGCTGGCTAGCTTTGAGAGTGCATCAGCTCGGGCATTCTGTTCTCGGGGTATATGGTGGATCTCATATTCCCCGAGCTATCCGATCTGTTCCTTGGTTTTGTCCAAGTACTTTTTCATGGTGGGATCCTTGGCTTGGTAACTGGTGCACGAAATCACAATCACACTCTTGCAATTCCGCACAACTAACCAGCAGGTGCACTGGGTCGTCCAAGTAGTACCTTACGTGAGTAAGGGTCGATCCCACGGAGATTGTCGGCTTGAAGCAAGCTATGGTTATTTTGTAATTCTTAGTCAGGAGATCAATAATAAGAGTGATTATATTTATGAAGAGTAAAAAGCATAAATTAAATAGTACTTGTATGCAGTAATGGAGAATGTGTTGGAGTTTTGGAGATGCTTTGTCTTCTGAATCTCTACTTTTCCCCTGTCTTCTTCTTCACGCACGCAATGTTCCTCCTATGGCAAGCTGTGTGTTGGTGGATCACCATTGTCAATGGCTACCATCCGTCTTCTCAGTGAAAATGGTCCAGGTGCACTGTCACCGCATGGCTAATCATCTGTCGGTTCTCACTCATGCTGGAATAGGATCCATTGATCCTTTTGCATCTGTCACTACGCCCAACCCTTGTGAGTTTGAAGCTCGTCATAGTCATTCAATCCCTGAATCCTACTCGGAATACCACAGACAAGGTTTAGACTTTCCGGATTCTTAAGAATGCTGCCAATGGATTCTAGCTTATACCACGAAGATTCTGATTAAGGAATCCAAGAGATACTCATTCAATCGAAGGTAGAATGGAGGTGGCTGTCAGGTAGGCGTTCATAGGTTGAGAATGGTGATGAATGTCACGGATCATCACATCCATCATATTGAAGTGCGAATGAACATCTTAGATAGAAACAAGCGTGTTTGAATAGAAAACAGAAATAATTGCATTAATTCATCAAGACACAGCAGAGCTTTTCAACCCCAACAATGGAGTTTAGAGACTCATGCCGTCAAAGAGTACAAAGTTCAGATCTAAAAATGTCATGAGATACAAAATAAATCTCTAAAAGTTGTTTAAATACTAAACTAGTAACCTAGGTTTACAGAAAATGGGTAAACTACGATAGATAGTGCAGAAATCCACTTCCAGGGCCCACTTGGTGTGTGCTGGGACTGAGACTTGAGCTTTACACGTGCCTAGGCTGTTTCTGGAGTTAAACGCCAGGTTGTAACCTGTTTTGGGCGTTTAACTCCAACTTGTAACCTGTTTCTGGCGTTTAACGCCAGAATAGGGCAGAGAACTGGCGTTGAATGCCAGTTTGCGTCATCTGAACTCGGGCAAAGTATGAACTATTATATATTTCTGGAAAGCCCTGGATGTCTACTTTCCAATGCAATTGAGAGCGTGCCATTTGGACTCCTGTAGCTTCAGAAAATCCATTTCGAGTTCAGGGAGGTCAGAATCCAAGAGCATCTACAGTCCTCTTTTAGCCTCTGAATTATATTTTGCTCAGGTCCTTCAATTTCAGCCAGAAATTACCTAAAATCATAGAAAAACACACAAACTCATAGTAAAGTCCAGAAATGTGATTTTTATTTAAAAACTAATAAAAATATACCAAAAACTAACTAAATCATACTGAAAACTATGTAAAAACAATGCCAAAAAGCGTATAAATTATCCGCTCATCACAACACCAAACTTAAATTGTTGCTTGTCCCCAAGCAACTGAAAATCAAATAGGATCAAAAGAAGAGAATATACTATAAGTTCCAAAATATCAATGAAACTTAGCTCCAATCAGATGAGCGGGACTAGTAGCTTTTTGCCTCTTGAATAGTTTTGGCATCTCACTTTATCCATTGAAGTTCAGAATGATTGGCATCTATAGGAACTTAGAATTCAGATAGTGTTATTGATTCTCCTAGTTTAGTATATTGATTCTTGAACACAGCTACTTTATGAGTCTTGGCCGTGGCCCTAAGCACTTTGTTTTCCAGTATTACCACTGGATACATAAATGCCACAGACATATAACTGGGTGAACCTTTTCAGATTGTGACTCAGCTTTGCTAGAGTCCCCAATTAGAGGTGTCTAGGGTTCTTAAGCACACTCTTCTTTTTGCTTTGGAGATTGACTTTAACCGCTCAGTCTCAAGTTTTCACTTGACATCTTCACGCCACAAGTACATGGTTAGGGACAGCTCGGTTTAGCCGCTTAGGCCATGATTTTATTCCTTTAGGACCTCCTATCCATTGATGCTCAAATCCTTGGATCCTTTTTACCCTTGCCTTTTGGTTTTAAGGGTTATTGGCTTTTTGCTCTTGCCTTTTGGTTTAAAGAGCTTTTGGCTTTTTCTACTTGCTTTTTCTTTTTCTTTTTTTTTTTTGCCATTTTTTTCACAAGCTTTTGTATTCACTGCTTTTTCTTGCTTCAAGAATCATTTTTATGATTTTTCAGATTATCAAATAACATGTTTCATTTTTCATCATTCTTTCAAGAGCCAACATATTTAACATCCATAAACAACAATTTCAAAAGACATATGCACTGTTCAAGCATTCATTCAGAAAACAGAAAGTATTGTCACCACATCAAAATAATTAAACTAGTTTCAACGATGAATTCGGAATCATGTACTTCTTGTTCTTTTGTAATTAAAACATTTTTCATTTAAGAAAGGTGATGGATTCATAGGACATTCATAAACTTAAGGCATAGACTCTAATCTTTATTCATTATTTAATAGAAATAATATAAAATAGGCATAAAAAGCAGACAATTAGTAATAAAAGAAAGGGAATTAAAGATATAAAGACAAATGACTCTAATTCTAAGACTCATATACTCTTAAAATAGATAAAAGGTTATCACAGAGTTAGGACTCACCAACCTTTGCTTTGAGAGGTAGATGCCTCTTTAGTCTATGGAGTGCTTGGCCCTTCAAGAGATAGCTTCTGGCGCTTCAGTTCTTTCAGTTCACGCCCTTGCTCTTCTTGTTCCCTAAGCAGCTTGCAGAGCATGCTGTTTTGATTTTGATGTTCTTCCTTTAGTTGATCCATAGCTTCTTGCAACTTGGTGATAGATGCTTCTAGGTGCCCCCAGTATTCAAATTGAGGAATTTTCGGGAGGAACTCCTGTGCTCTCCTCTTGATGGGATCGTGCTGCACTTGTCCTTCCATTGACTTTTTGGTGATTGGTTGTTCAACTGAAATATACTCATCTACTCCCATCTTTACTCTAGCATCTTTACATAACATGGAGATCAAGCTTGGATAAGCCAATTTGGCATCTTTGGAGTTCTTGTTTGCAATTTTGTAAAGCTCACAATAAATCAGCTGATGAACTTTCACTTCTTTTTCCAGCATAATGCAATGGATCATCACTACTTTTTGATGGTGACTTCAGAGCGGTTGCTAGTGGGCAGTATAGAGCGCCCAATAAAGTCCAGCCAGCCTCTGGCGTCTGGTTTGAGATCTCCTCTTTTGAGTTGGTTTGGGACACCCTTTGTGTTGGTTGTCCATTTGGCTCCAGGGAGGCATATGTCCTCTAGGATTTTGTCCAAGCTCTGATTTGGTCTCATCATTCTCCTATTAAAGGAGTATGGGTCATCTTGCAGTTGAGGCAGCTTGAAGATCTCCCTTATTTTGTCAGGATGGGTGTGAACAATCTTCCCTTTGACCAAAGTTCGATAGTCATAGAATGCGGTTCCAGCTATTCTCTGCCTGTCTGTTTGCCACAGATTAGAGTAGAATTCCTGAACCATGTTTCTTCCCACCTTTGTTTTAGGATTAGCTAGGACTTCCCAGCTCCTGTTTCGAATTTGCTCTTGGATCTCTAGATATTTGTCTTCTTTTAGATCAAATTTAACTTCCGGGATCACTGACCTTAGACCCATTATTTTGTAATAATGGTCTAAATGTTCTTTGGTTAAGAACTTTCCTTGATTCCAAAGTGGTTTTGGAATATTCTCTTTCTTGCCTCTTGAGTTGGTTTGTTTTCCCTTAGGAGCCATGATCTTGGTGGGTATTGGCTTAGTGATCACGGATAAACACACCAAACTTAGAGGTTTGCTTGTCCTCAAGCAAAAGAAAAGAAAGGAGAGGGATAGAGGGAGAGCCAAGTTCGAATTGTGGAAGAGAGGGGGAGGCCGAACGAGGATTTAAAGGGAAAAGGGGGGTGGGTTTTCGAAAATATTTTAAAAAGATATGATAGAAAATGTGATTTGGAAAAGATAAGTAAGATAGAAAAAGATGTAATTTAAAATTGAAAAGATATGAAAGAAATTTGAAAAAGATAGATTTGTTCTAAAAATTTTGTGAAGATTTGAAGAAGATATTGATGAGTTTGAAAAAAAAATTTGAAAAAGATAGATTTGTTTTGAAAAAGATTTGAGAAGAGGTTGGAGAAGAATTGAGAAAGATTTAATTTTAGGATTAAGATATTTTTAAAAATTTTTGGAAAAAAAAGTTTGAAAAAAAGAAAGTATGGAATATGTTTATGCAAGAAAAATGGTTTGAAATATGAAAATTTTAAAAAAAATCAAGTTGGGAACAAAAACTTCCTCTCCTCCACAATACTGGCGTTAAACGCCCAACTGCTGCATGTTTTTGGGCGTTTAACGCCCCTCTGTAGCTTCTTTTGGGCGTTTAATGCCCAGCTGTTGCTTCTGGCTGGCGTTAAACGCCAGAATTCCTTTGTCATTGGGCGTTTTTCCTGAACGCCCAGGACGCTGCAAGTATGGCGTTAAACGCCCAGAATGGTACCCATTCTGGCGTTTAACACCCAGAAAGGTATCATTACTGGCGTTTTCTCGCCAGTGAGCTCCTTTTCCCTGTTTTGTGCTCTAAATCCTTCTGTAACCCTGTGAACTTATGCAATTGATTCTTTACCTTGAATATTATTAATATTGAACTTGTATAATTTAAAAATAAATAAAATGAGGAATGGAATAAAATAAAATAACAAAAAAAGTTTTGCTAATGGCTGGGTTACCTCCCAGCAAGTGCTTCTTTATTGTCTTTAGCTAGACCTTGCTGAGCTTTTAATCTAGCTTCAACCTTGAGCATTCTTGCTCAACATTGCCTTCAAGATAATGCTTGATTCGCTGTCCATTAACAATGAACTTCTTATTAGAATCAATGTCTTGAAGCTCCACAGAGCCATATGGTGACACACTTGTAATCACATATGGTTCCCTCCACCGGGATTTCAGTTTCCCGGGGAATAGCCAGAGCCTAGAGTTAAACAGCAGAACCTTCTGTCCTAGTTCAAAGACTCTAGATGACAGCTTTTTGTCATGCTACCTTTTTGCTTTCTCTTTGTAACACTTGGCATTTTTGAAAGCAGTAAGTCTGAATTCCTCTAGTTCATTTAGCTGGAGCAATCTCTTTTCTCCAGCTAATCTGGCATCAAAGTTTAGGAATCTGGTTGCCCAGTAGGCCTTATGTTCCAGTTCCACGGGCAGATGACAGGCCTTACCATACACAAGCTGGTATGGAGAGGTCCCTATAGGAGTCTTGAATGCTGTTCTGTAAGCCCACAGAGCATCATCCAAGCTTCTCGCCCAATCCTGTCTACGGGTACTTACAGTCCATTCCAGGATTTTTTTTAATTCTCTATTAGAGACTTCAGCTTGCCCGTTTGTCTTTGGATGATATGGAGTTGCCACCTTGTGGCTAATTCCGTACCGGACCATAGCAGAGTAAAGCTGTTTATTGCAGAAGTGAGTGCCCCCATCACTGATTAGTGCTCTAGGGACACCAAACCTGCTGAAGATATGTTTCTGGAGGAACTTCAGCACTGTCCTAGTATCATTAGTGGGGGTGGCAATGGCCTCTAACCATTTGGATACATAGTCGACTGCCACCAGAATATAGGTGTTTGAGTATGATGGTGGGAAAGGCCCCATGAAGTCAATACCCCATACATTAAAAAACTCAATCTCCAAGATTCCTTGTTGAGGCATGGTGTAACCATGAGGTAGATTACCAGCTCTCTGGCAACTATCACAGTTATGTACAAACTCTCGGGAATCTCTATAGAGGGTAGGCCAGTAGAAGCCACATTGGAGGACCTTGGTAGCTGTTTGCTCACCTCCGAAGTGACCTCCATATTGTGATTCATGGCAATGCCATAAGATCTTCTATGCTTCTTCTCTAGGCACACACCTACGGATTATTCCGTCTGCACATCTCTTAAAAAGATAGGATTCATCCCGCAAGTAGTAGTACTTTGCATCAGTAATTAATTTTTTCTTTTGTTGCCTGTTGTACTCTCTGGGTATGAACCTTGCAGCTTTATAGTTTGCAATGTCTGCAAACCATGGTGTTTCCTGAATGGCGAACAAATGCTCATCCGGAAAAGTTTCAGAGATCTCAATAGAAGGAAAGGACGCCCCTTCTACTGGTTCTATCCGGGACAGATGATCAGCCACTTGGTTTTCTGTCTCTTTTCTGTCTCTTATTTCTATATCAAACTCTTGCAGAAGCAACACCCATCTTATGAGCCTGAGTTTTGAATCCTGCTTCGTAAGTAGATATTTAAGAGCAGCATGGTCAGTGTACACAATCACTTTTGATCCTACTAAGTATGATCTAAACTTGTCAATAGCATAAACCATTGCAAGCAATTCTTTTTTTGTGGTTGTGTAATTTTTCTGGGCATCATTTAAAACACGGCTAGCATAATAAATGACATGCAGAAGCTTGTCATGCCTTTGCCCCAATACTGCACCAATGGCATGGTCACTGGCATCACACATTAGTTTAAATGGTAATGTCCAGTCTGGTACAGAAATAACTGGTGCTGTGACCAGCCTAGCTTTCAGAGTTTCAAACGCCTGCAGACACTCTGTGTCAAACACAAATGGCGTGTCAGCAGCTAGCAGGTTGCTCAGAGATTTTGCAATTTTTGAAAAATCCTTTATAAACCTCCTATAGAATCCTGCATGCCCCAGAAATCTTCTGATTGCCTTAACATTGGTAGGTGGTGGTAATTTTTCAATTACCTCTACCTTTGCTTGATCCACCTCTATGCCCTTGTTCGAAATCTTGTGCCCAAGGACAATCCCTTCAGTCACCATAAAGTGACATTTTTCCCAGTTTAAAACCAGGTTAGTCTCTTGGCATCTTTTCAGAACCAGTGTCAGGTGATCAAGACAAGAGCTGAATGAGTCTCCGTATACTGAGAAGTCATCCATGAAGACTTCCATAAATTTTTCCACCATATCAGAGAAAATAGAGAGCATGCATCTCTAATAGGTTGCAGGTGCATTACATAGCCCAAATGGCATCCTTCTGTAGGAAAATACTCCAGATGGACATGTGAATGTTGTTTTCTCTTGATCCTGGGGATCTACTGCAATTTGGTTGTAGCCTGAATAGCCATCCAAAAAGCAGTAATAATCATGACCTGCTAGTCTTTCTAGCATCTGGTCTATGAATGGTAAAGGAAAATGATCCTTTCTGGTGGCTGTATTGAGCCTTCTGTAGTCAATACACATGCGCCACCCTGTAACTGTTCTTGTAGGAACCAGTTCATTTTTTTCATTATGAACCACTGTCATGCCTCCCTTTTTGTGGACAACTTGGACAGGGCTCGCCCAGGGGCTATCAGAAATAGGATAAATAATCCCAGCCTCCAGTAACTTGGTGACCTCTTTCTGCACCACTTCCTTCATGGCTGGATCTAGCCGCCTCTTTGGTTGAACCACTGGCTTAGCATCGTCCTCCAATAGGATCTTGTGTATGCATCTTGTTGGGCTGATGCCCTTAAGATCACTTATGGACCACCCAAGAGCTGTCTTGTGTGTCCTTAGCACTTGAAGTAGTGCTTCCTCTTCCGGGGGATTTAAAGCAGAGCTTATGATCACCGGAAAAGTGTTACCTTCTCCCAGAAATGCATATTTCAGGGATGGTGGTAATGGTTTGAGCTCGGATTTAGGAGGTTTTTCCTCTTCCTGAGGAAGTTTCAGGGGCTCTTTTAATTCCTCTGAATGCTCCAGCTCAGGCTGAACATCTTTAAAGATATCTTCCAGCTCTGATTCGAGACTCTCATCCATGTTGATCTCCTCTACTAAAGCGGCATAAGAGGGTATTTGCTCAAGTGCCTCTGCAAACGGAATCTTTATTTCAAGAGTCCTGAGATAGTCTACAAAGCGGGCAAATTGCTTATCCTGCTCCTTTTAGCAGAATTTTTGAGGATAAGGCATCTTGGTTTTGTATTCCTCAACCTTAGTTGCTGCAGGTTTATTTCCTACAGAGGTGGTTGGAGAAGCCCTTTTAGAGGGATTGCTATCAGCATTTGGGTGTGTCTGATCCCTCACTGGCGTTTGGATTCCAGGGTTAGAAGCTTGATTGGCATTGGACGCCAGCTTCTTACCTGTTTCTGGCGTTTGAACGCCAGAACTGAGCTTTCATTGGGCGTTTGACGCCAGCTCCTTGCCTGTTTCTGGCATTTGAATGCCAGAATTGTTCCTCTCTAGGCTCTTATTATGCTCAGAGGGATTTTGGATAATATTTTGCTCATCCTCTGTCAGTTGTTCTTTCCTTGGCTTTCTGCTGCTCTGAAGTGAGGTATTTAATGTTTTCCCACTTCTTAATTGAACTGCCTGGCACTCTTCTGTTATCTGCTTTAATTGTGCTAGCTGTTTTGTTAGAAAGCACAATTGTTGATTGAGTTCAGCAACTTGTTCTGGAGGACCAAGTTCAGTAGACACTGCTTTGGCTTCTTCTTTTATGGAGGACCCATTACTTATGTACAGATGCTGGTTTCTAGCAACTATATCAATAAGCTCTTGAGCCTCTTCAATAGTTTTCCTCATGTGTATAGATCCACCAGCTGAGTGGTCTAGGGACATCTGAGCTCCTTCTGTAAGCCCATAGTAGAAGATGTCTAACTGCACCCACTCTAAAAACATTTCAGAGGGGCATTTCCTTAGCATCCCTCTGTACCTCTCCCAGGCATTATAAAGGGATTCATCATCCTCTTGTTTAAAGCCTTGGATGTCCAGCCTTAGCTGTGTCATCCTTTTTGGAGGAAAATATTGATTCAGGAATTTGTCTGATAACTGTTTCCATGTCCTTATTCTTGCTGTGGGTTGGTTATTTAAGCACCTTTTAGCTTGATCTTTTACAGCAAATAAAAATAGTAACAGTCTGTATACATCCTGATCTACCTCCTTGTCACGTACTGTGTCAGTAATTTGCAAGAATTGTGCCAAAAACTCAGTAGGTTCTTCCTGTGGAAGACCGGAATACTGGCAGTTTTGCTGCACCATGACAATGAGCTGAGGATTTAGCTCAAAACTGCCTGCTTTGATGGGAGGTGTTCATACCCTGGATCGAGCTGTCTGACCCGGGATGTTTAGCGACATGGCGACCGACCTCTTCAGGTCCGACTATCCGATCTCTTCTTAAAGAGATCGGCCAAATCAACAGGAAAGCCCAATAAAGGGCCCAAATAGAGGAACACGACCCAAATCCAAAGGCAATCCAAGCCTATAGAGATAAAGGTGGTTCCCTTGAAAGTAAGCTGACTTCACCCAAAATAAGATAAGATAAGATAAGATAACTAACTTATCTTATCAGAAAGGTCAGCCCACACTACTATAAATACACTGGAGCACCCAGGTATAACTCATACTCTGATTCTACAATAAACCTGCTTAATACCCATGCTAACTTAAGCATCGGAGTCTCTTGCAGGTACCCCCACCCTCCGGTGACCAAGGATCAGAGGTGCAGCCAGTCCAACAAGTCGGACACAATAGCTCCGGCCGCCACCAGCCAGCCGGACACGTCATCTCCGACCAGTACAGAAGATCTCATCCGAGATCGGCCTACAATTTCAGGTAACCCTCGGAACATTGGCGCCGTTGCCGGGGAACCTGGAAGTCATCCCATCACCATGGCGGACGAACAGGATAACGACCACAACTCAGATTTAGAGGACAAAGCGCCGTACAAAAACACGGGTGCCACACTAAAAGACACTCCGGAATCTAACAGAGACAAAAACTCATCACATCCAGGAGTAATAGAAGCACTCCAAGATCGCCTAAAGCAATTCGAAAAAGAAAGCCGGTACCAGCAAGAAGTCGGCAAGGATCTACAAAGAGAGGTAAGGCGACGTCGAGAATTAGAAGATAAACTTCTACAACTTGAAGCCGATCTCAAAGCAAAGACTACCCGGACCACCCCTGAGGACAACTCTCGCAAGGATCAAGATCCATTCACTAGGGAAATCATGAAGACTAAAATCCCTAAAGAGTTCAAACTTTCGGATATGACTTTGTATGATGGCACTACAGATCCCAACCATCACCTCAGCAACTTCAGAAGTAGAATGTACCTCACCGACGCCTCAGACGCTGTTCACTGCAAAGCTTTTCCAACGACTCTCACGAAGACAGCAATTAGAAGGTTCGACAACCTACCTCCAAAGTCCATCTCCAACTTTGACGACCTGGCCAAAAAATTCCTGGCCAGATTTTCCATCCAAAAAGACAAGGCTAAGCACGCCCCTAGTCTACTAGGTATCAAGCAAGGAGATTGGGAAAGTCTTCGCAACTACATGGAAAGATTCAACAAAACGTGCCTAGACATACAAAGCTTACCAACAGAGGCTGCCGTCATGGGCCTCATCAACGGCCTACGAGAAGGACCTTTCAACCAATCTATATCAAAGAAATATCCCACATCCCTAGATGAGGTACAAGAGCGGGCAGAGAAGTACATCAACATGGAAGAAAATTCCCGAGTTGGAGAAGCCTCGAAATCCGGTTTCACCTACCGAGATAAAGATAAAGAATCCAAGAAGAAGGAAGATCGAACGGGAAAAAAAATAAAAAAGTATCATAATTACACCCCTTTTCGGGTGTCCCTTGTGGATATTTACAAAGAAGTCTGTAACATAGAAAAAATACCCCCAGCTCGACCACTCAAAGGCAAAAGAGAAGGAGGAAATCGGAACGAATACTGCGAATATCATCGGGTCTGAGGACATTCCACTAACGAGTGCTTCGACTTAAAAAACATCATAGAAAGGTTAGTAAGGGAAGGAAAACTAAATCGGTATCTAGCCACCCGAGATGATGAACAAAGAAAAAGACGAAGAGATGAAGATGTCGGACGAGCTGAGCGATCACCTCGTACGCCAGAAAGACATGTCCATATGATACACGAAGGATTTGCAGGAGGTGGAATCTCCAAATCATCCCGCAAAAGATACCTCAAAGAAGTATATCATGTCGAAGGGAAGGAGGAAGCACCCGACATCCCTGCAATCACGTTCACCAAAGAAGACGCATCCGGTATCATCTCAGGACACGACGATCCCATGGTCGTCACCATCATACTGGAAAACGCCAATCTCCACCGCACATTAATAGACCAAGGGAGTTCTGCCGACATCTTATTCAAAACTGCCTTCGACAAACTCGGCTTAGAAGAAAAGGAGCTTAGAGCATACCCGAACAGCCTGTTCGGACTGGGAGATACCCCAATACAACCACTGGGATACGTGTCATTACATACAACCTTCGAAAAAGGGAACCAATCCAGAACACTCAAGATAGACTACATTGTGGTCGACGTGAGCTCAGCCTACAATGCCCTAATAGGTCGGACAACACTAAATCAACTCAGCGCAATAGTCTTAACTCCACATCTATGCATGAAATTCCCAACTACAGAAGGGATAGCTACGATAAAAGCAGATCAAAAGATGGCACACCGTTGTTATAACGAAAGCCTAAACCTCAGAGGTAAAGGAGAAGAGTTCCATACAATTGAGCTTGGGGGAGTTCAGAGACGAGAAGAACTCCGTCCATAGCCCGAAGGAGAAGTAGAGAAAGTTCAGATCGGAGACACCTCGGACAAAACATCTAATATTGGCACGATCCTGAAAGGAAACGCAAAAGAATTACTAGTACAGTTCTTATGAGATAATGTTGATCTTTTCTCATGGAAAGCGGCAGACATGCCAGGTAAGTTGGCGGTCTATCCAGGATCTCGGCCGGTACAGCAGAGACGAAGAAAACTTGGGCCAGAACGATCCCGAACTATGGTTAGCTAACGTCGTCTTGGTGAAAAAATCAAATGGGAAGTGGCGAATGTGCACCGACTATACAGATCTCAACAAAGCCTGCCCAAAAGATCCTTATCCACTCCCAAGTATCGACGCCCTAGTGGATGCCTCATCCGGATATAAATACCTCTCATTTATGGACGCATATTCCGGATATAATCAAATTCCCATGTACCCACCAGATCAAGAAAAGACCTCGTTTTTAACACCAAAAGCAAATTACTGCTACATAGTGATGCCTTTCGGTCTCAAGAATGCGGGAGCTACTTATCAAAGGCTGATGAATAAAGTCTTTTCAGATCACATCAGAAAAGTTATGGAAGTCTATGTAGACGACATGTTGATAAAGACACAAAGTGAAGAGACATTGTTGTCCGACCTAGCCCAGGTGTTCGACACCATAAGGAAGCATGACATGCGACTCAATCCTACAAAATGCACCTTCGTAGTAGAAGCAGGCAAATTCTTGGGCTTTATGCTCACACAAAGAGGAATTGAAGCAAATCCGGATAAATGTCAAGCTATACTCAAGATGAAGAGCCCAAACTGTGTCAAAGAAGTGCAGCAACTCAACGGGAGATTGGCAGCCTTATCCAGATTCTTAGCAGGAGCAGCGATAAGATCTCTCCCCTTCTATGCTACTTCAAGGAAAGTGTTCATACACTGGGTCAAGCTATCCGACCCGGGATGTTTAGCGACAAGCCGACCGACCTTTTCAGGTCAGACTATCCAACCTCTTCTCAAAGAGCTCGGCCAATGACCGACCTCTTCACAAAGAGCTCGGACAAAATGCTACAGAGGCCCAAGAAGGCCCAAAACGAAGGAACACAGCCCAATCCAAAGGCAGCCCAAGCCTACAGAGAGAAAGGTGGTTCTGTTGAAGATAAGCTGACCTCATTCAAAGATAAGATAAGATAAGATAAGATAAGATAACTATCCTATCTCCAGAAAGGTCACTTTACAACTACTATAAATACACTGGAGCACCCAGGTATAACTCATACTCTGATTCTACTAAAAACCTGCTTAATACCCGAGCTAACTTAAGCATTGGAGTCTCTTGCAGGTACCCCCCACCCTTCGGTGACCAAAGATCAGCAGTGCAGCAAGTCCAACAAGTCGGACACAACAGCTCCGACCGCCACCAGCCAGCCGGACACGCCATCTCCGACCAGTACAGAAGATCTCATCCGAGATCGACCTCCAGTTTCAGGTAACCCTCGGAACATTGGCGCCGTTGCCGGGGAACCTGGAAGTGATCCCATCACCATGGCAGACGACCATGACAACAACCATGATTCAGATCTAGAGAACAGAACGCCACACAAAAATACGGACGCTACACCAAAAGATTCTCCGGAATCTAACAGAGACAAAAACTCATCAAATCTGGGAGTAATAGAAGCGCTTCAAGATCGCCTAAAGCAACTCGAATAAAAGAAAGCCAGTACCAGCAAGAAGTCGGCAAGGATCTACAAAGAGAGGTAAGGCGACGTCGAGAATTAGAAGATAAACTTCTACAACTTGAAGCCGATCTCAAAGTAAAGACTACCCGAACCACCCCTGAAGACAACTCTCGCAAAGATCAAGATCCATTCACTAAGGAAATCATGAAGACTAAAATCCCTAAAGACTTCAAACTTCCGAATATGACTTTGTATGATGGCACATCAGATCCAAGCCAACATCTTAGCAATTTCAAAAGCAGGATGTATCTCACGGAGGCCTCAGACGCTGTTCGCTGCAAAGCTTTTCCAACAACTCTCATGAAGACAGCAATTAGATGGTTCGAAAACTTACCTCCTAAGTCCATCTCAAGCTTTAACGACCTAGCCAAGAAATTCCTGGCCAGATTCTCCATCCAAAAAGACAAAGCCAAGCACGCCCCAAGTCTATCAAGTAAGGAGATTGGAAAAGTCTCTGTAGCTACATGGAAAGATTCAACAAAGCATGCCTTGACATACAAAGTCTCCCAATAGAAGCGGCCATCATAGGACTCATCAATGGCCTAAGAGAAGGACCCTTCCGCCACTCAATATCCAAGAAGTACCCAACATCTCTAAACGAGGTTCAAGAAAGGGCAGAAAACTATATCAATATGGAGGAGAACTCCCGATTGGGAGACAGCTCAAAAACCGGAATCTCCTAACCCACCACGGGACAAGGATAAAGAATCCAAGAAAAAAGAAGATCAACCCGGTGAGAAGCCTAGAAAACACTACAATTACACCCTTCTTCGGGTGTCTCTTGTGGGTGTTTACCGAGAAATATGCAACACTGAGAAGATCCCACCACCTAGCCCAATCAGAACAAAGAGGTCGGACAAGTTGAAGGTCCACCTCACACCAAAGAGATCAGACGAGTTGAAGGTCCACCTCACAACAAAGAGGTCGGACGAGTTGAAGGTCCACCTCACACCAAAGAGGTCGGACAAGCTAAAAGTCCACCTCACAACAAAGAGGTCGGACGAGTTGAAAGTCCACCTCACATCAAAGAGGTCGGACGAGTTGAAGGTCCACCTCACAACAAAGAAGTCGGACGAGTTGAAGGTCCACCTCACATCAAAGAGGTCGGACGAGTTGAAGGTCCACCTCACATCAAAGAGGTCGGACGAGTTGAAGATCCACCTCACAACAAAGAGGTAGGACGAGTTGAAGGTCCACCTCACAACAAAGAGGTCGGACGAGTTGAAGGTCCACCTCACATCAAAGAGGTCGGACGAGTTGAAGATCCACCTCACAACAAAGAGGTCGGACGAGTTGAAGGTCCACCTCACACCAAAGAGGTCAGACGAGTTGAAAGTCCATCTCACAACAAAGAGGTCGGATGAGTTGAAGGTCCACCACACCAAAGAGGTCGGACGAGTGGAACATCCACCTCACACCAAAGAGGTCGGACAAGTTGAACGTCTACCTCACCCCCCTAAGAGACGTGTTCATATGATAAATGGAGGATTCACAGGAGGTTCGATCTCCAAATCATCTTGCAAAAGACACCTCAAAGAGGTATATTAAGGAAGGGAGAGAGGTTTGAAAAGGACAACGGAATGCGAACAAGCCTTCCGAGATTTCAAAAATTCTTGGGACAACCACCCATTCTCACCAGACCCCGGGAAAGTGAAGAACTCATATTATACCTCGCAGTGGGAAGTCGGGCAATAGCGTCAGCACTAGTCAGAGAAGACGAAAGTGGGCAACAACCCATCCACTTCATCAGCAAAGCTCTACAAGGGAACCGTCTTTATCTCTATAGGCTTGGATTGCCTTTGGATGTCGGTCGTGTTCCTCTATTTGGGCCCTTTACTGGGCTTTCCTGTTGATTTGACCGATCTCTTTAAGAAGAGATCGGATAGGCGGACCTGAAGAGGTCAGTCGTCATGTCGTTAAAACATCCCGGGTGGGATAGCTCGACCTAGGGTATGAACAGTGCCCCTGCTTGAGCTCGGTCTTCTGCTTTGAAGTCGAGTTTTTTGACTTCGAACTTTCTTACAGCAAAGCCAAACTCGAGCTCTTTTGTCGATTCCTTTCTTCGTAGAGCTTTTGAATGTAGAACGTTTTCCTCTAAAAGCGCGCGCTTTTATATCAGCGCTTTGTTCTTGGGAACGTGAGAGGGTTTAATGCCTTCATTAATTGGTTATTAATTGCCCTCGTTTTCTCTTGGCTTTTATTTTGAATTTCTCAATCAAAAAATGGTTTCTCTTCTACGCTCCTCTTCGTAACTTCTCCCTTTACTATCTCATTTTCTGTTTCTTTCACAATTTCTTCCGTAACGTCTGTTCTGTTACTGCTTTCTGTGGGAAAGGGGCGATTTCTAGATTTCTCCTTCTATCTTCGTAATTTCTGCTTCGAGGGGGTGGTTTTGCTTCTGCTCTTCGGCTTTCTTTTACGGTCTTTCTTCTATTTCTCCAGGTTCGATTTTTCTTTCTTCCTTTCTCTACGCCATTTTTGTGTCTGTTTTGAGAAAGTTTGGGTCTTTCTGTCTTTTTGCCGATCACTGTGTGTCTTGTAGTTTCTCCCTCTGCTGCTTGATACTTTAAGAACTTTGCATGTTTTGTGAATGCTTTTGTATTTGAAGCTTTGGAATGATGACTTTGTTTGATTTTGAAAAAGGTTGCTCCTTTGACGATTTTTGGAGTGTTCGATGTTGGTGCTTGTTCTCTGCTGATGATTTTTTGCTTGATTTCGAAAAAGTTTGCGTCTTTGCTGTTTTTCTGCTTGGCCCTTTTTGGAATTTCTGATAAACTGTAGAAATAGTGTTTTTCGCTGATAAACTGTAGGAGCAATGCTTTTCCTGGTAAACTGTAGGAGGGTGGACCTTTTTGCATTTTTGCTTCCTTTGTCTTCTTTCTGGATTTCATTTTGATGAGTGCCAGGATGTAGGCTGTACAAATAACTTAAAGACCTTGCTTGTTTACTGCCTCCAAGGAATGCCCCAAGATTTTTTGCCTTGAGTCTTGGGGTTTTCCCTTTTTTGTTTATCCGCCCGTCGAGATGTTTTGCTCCCTGTCCGGGATGTTTTTAAGTAATCCATTCTTCTTTTCTTTTTGTAGGGTTTAGTTGACCTCATGTCTTCCTGAAATAACGTTGTAGAGATGCCTTCCCGGGTTCCCGCAGGTATTGCCGATTGGGTGGACTCCATGGTTCTCATGTGTGTCTCGCTAGTTGATTCTGAATTTTGTGCTCAGCTTAGGCAGTTTCATAGTGTCTGTAGTAATTCTGGTGATGAGAAGAACTATGAACTTGTCCCTCCCTCTTCTGACGAGAGAGTCTGCTTTTCGACTCAGGTTGTTGATGGTTGCCCTTTCTTTTATGCTTATGATTTTTTCTTTGGTCAGCTGGGTATCACCCTTCCTTTTACCCAATTTGAAACCGACCTGTTATGGTCTTGTAATGTTGCCCCTTCTCAACTTCACCCCAATACCTGGGGTTTTATTAAAATTTTCCAATTGTTGTGCAATGGTTTTGGTATTCCTGCTTCCCAATCTCTCTTTTTCTATCTGTTCGTCTTGACTAAGCCCGGTGTGGTGAAAAAGAAGTCAGCTTGGATCTCCTTTCGTTCTACCCAGGGAAAGAAAGTTTTTTCCATGTTTGACGAGTCGTTCCGTGATTTTAAAAACTACTTTTTCACGGTCCGAGCTGTTGAAGGAGCTCGGCCCTTTTTTCTGGATGAGAATGACGAACCTGCTTTTCCCTTGGAATGGTAAAAAGACGTGAGGGTCTCTAGGTATTCATGGGAAATGTTGAATGAGGCTGAGCGAGCCTTTGTGACTATCTTGGAAGAACGCTGGGGTAAACCTCCCCATCTTGACACAAAGAAATTTCTAACCAATCCTTCTCTTCTTCAAACTGAATTGGGTATCTTTGTGTTTTTTATTATCTTGTTTATGTTGCTTGTAGCTGTCTTTCCGACTTGTTCGACTTGTAGCTGAATTTTCTGTTTTATTTGCAGAGGCAATGAAGAACAGTGAATCCATGAAAGCTTTTAAGAGGGCACAGAGGGCGACTGCTGCCAGAAATGTTGCAGCCAAAGCAGCTGGGGAGGGGTCCTCCCAAGTGCGCGAGAAGACATCAGTGCCGAGTTCTCCCGGGGTGAAGAAGGTGATCCCTACACCTCGAGTCCGTTTGGTGGATCCTCACCCCACTCCTGCTGCTCTCTCTGTTTCTCCTCCCAATAAAAAACAAAAGACTGCTGAGCCCTTTGACCTCGATGCTCCTGATTTTAATGCCATTGAATTTGTGGATCAGTAAATTGGTCCCTACGGCGCTCTCTCCATGGACGATGTGTCCATCCTCCTTCACTTGGAATTTATGGCTCGAAATCATGTGAAGATGGCATATATGGCGGCTGCCATTTATCGGACTGCTCAGAATCTCCCTCTCCACGCCACTAAAGCGTTTATGGAGGAGGCAAAACAAGAGTTTGATCGGATGAAGAAGTTGAAGGAGGAACTTGAGATAAAGGTAGCCAAGCTGGAGAAGGACTTGAAGAACGAGGAGGCGAGTTCTCAATTACTGGTGGCTTCTTTGAGGTTGGCTGAGGACGCAGTCCTGATGCATAAGGATAGTTACGTTACATCTTATCGAGAGGTGATGCGCCTGAGGGGGGAGCTCGACCATGCCTGGGAAGATTATTCTGAGCTTCAAGGTCATCTCGTTGGCAGCATGACTGCTGCTTATGAGAACTTGAAGGAGCAAGTTCGAGTCATTGTTCTCGAGGCCGATCTCACCCTTTTTAGCCTGGATAATATTGTCAGGGATGGTGAGAGTGATGATGATGAGGTTGTTCCTCCCCCTGTGTCCTCTACCAAAGTGCCGACCTCTTCTGCTTCTCCGGTTGCACCTGATTCGGATTGTCAGATTCTGAACCGGGAGGATGGAACTATAGACGCTGTACCGATTCAGACTCGTCCTCCTTCTCCTTGTCCTGATGCTGCCAAGAAGGCTCCTGATGCTTGCTGATCTCTTTCCTGGGAATTTGTGTAGTTGGCCCGGCTTGTGGGCTTTTTAAAACTTTTTTTTTATTTATTTACTGACGCTTTCCTAGTTGCTTTTCTAGCAACTTTTATTTTGAAAAACAAAAAAGGTAGCTCACCATCCTTAGATTTTGCTGGCCTTCGAGGCTTTTTCAACTTTTGTAGATTTTATATAATGCCTTTTGATTTGACATTTTTCTATTTTCTGCTGATGTGTGCTATCTTGCGGCTCGACCTCCTTGAGTTATTTTGTTGTTTGTAGCTTGAATCATTTGAGGTTACGATTTGTGGGGTCCAACTTGTTTCTCGGTTTTCCGTATTTGTGACCGGTTCCTTTGCGTTGGTCCCTTTCTAAGTTATTATCATAATTCTCTCTTTCAGAGATTACTTTTATAACTTGTTTGTAGGAGATTGACTTCGTCAGGTCGATCTCTTTTTAAGTTATTTTTGTAATCCTCTTTCTTGGACCTTTGTCAGGTCTCTTTCAGGGATTACTTTGATAACTTTTCAGTAGTAGGAGTCCGACTTGGTTATGTCGGTCTCCCTTAAGTTATTTTTTGTAGTCCTCTTTCTTGGACCTTTGTCAGGTCTCTTTCAGGGATTACTTTGATAACTTTTCAGTAGTAGGAGTCCGACTTGGTTATGTCGGTCTCCCTTAAGTTATTTTTTGTAGTCCTCTTTCTTGGATCTTTGTCAGATCTCTTTCAGGGACTACTTTGATAACTTTTTGGTAGTAGGAGTCTGACTTGGTTATGTCGGTATCCCTTAAGTTATTTTTTGTAGTCCTCTTTCTTGGATCTTTGTCAGATCTCTTTCAGGGACTACTTTGATAACTTTTGGTAGTAGGAGTCCGACTTGGTTATGTCGGTCTCCCTTATGTTATTTTTTGTAGTCTTCTTTTTGGATCTTTGTCAGATCTCTTTCAGGGACTACTTTAATAACTTTTCATTTTGGGCTGACTTTGTTATGTCGGGCCCTTCTAAGTTAAAGTAATCCTCTTTAATAGGGTTGGCCAGACCTCTTTCCAGGGTTTACTTATAACTTGGTTTGACTTGGTTCGACTTCTTAATGTTCGACCAGTCTTTAAGTTATTATTTTAGCGATCCGTAAGACCTCGTCAGGTTCTTTTTTAGATCACTTTCGATAACTTCTTACATTATTCTGTGTTCATCTTTGCCAATTTGTAGAAAGTGGTTGTCATCTCTAGATCGTCCTTTGGGTGAATTGCGTTTTCACCTTTATCGGACGGTTGTCTTTATCGTGATCGTGCAGTGAAATTCTTTTTCACTTTCTGCCGATCTGTTGCTTTATAATCGGACGATGAATGCTTCAGATTAATTCATCTTGAAATCTTTGTAGAATATCTAAAATATATTTTATTTAAAGGAAAATTGCAAATAGATACATATGGGATTGTCTGAGTCTCAACTTGGTGCCTCATTAAAAAACCTTTTCAGGAAAAAGAGTGCATCCAATGATGAGATCTTTTATCTCTTCTTAACTGTAGTACCTTCTTAGGTTGCAAGCGTGCCACGACCTGGGAAGCTCTCGTCCATCGAGTTCAGACAGTCTGTAGTAGCCCTTTCCAAGTACTTCTACAACTGGGTAGGGTCCTTTCCAGTTTGCTGCCAGCTTTCCTTCTCCTGGTCGAGTTGTTCCGATATCATTTTGGATTAGGATGAGATCATTCTCTGCAAAGCTTCTCGGCACTACCTTTTGATTATATCTGGAAGCTATTCGACGCTTTAGAGCTTCTTCCCTGATCCGAGCTCTTTCCTGGAGTTCGGGTAACAAGTCGAGCTCTTCTCTCTGAAGTTGGGAGTTTGCTCCCTCATTGTAGTGAACTACTCTGGGCGACCCTTCCTCAATCTCTACTGGAATCATCGCCTCTATTCCGTATACTAATCGGAAGGGGGATTCCTTCGTGGTGGAATATGGCGTTGTTCGATATGCCCATAGGACCTGTGGAAGCTCTTCTGCCCAGGCTCCCTTTGCATCTTTTAATCTCCGTTTTAATTCGGCCAGTATGACTTTGTTAGCAGCTTCGGCCTATCCGTTGGCTTGTCGATGTTCAACGGAGGTGTACTGGTGCTTTATATTCAAGTCGGCTACTAGTCTTCTGAAGCCTGCTTCTGTGAATTGAGTGCCATTGTCTGTGGTTATTGAATATGGAACCCCGAACCTCGTGACAATGTTTCTATATAAGAATTTCCGGCTTCTTTGAGCGGTGGCATTGGCTAGGGGCTCTGCCTCGATCCACTTTGTAAAGTAATCTACCCCTACTATGAGAAATTTAACTTGTCCTGATCCCTGTGGGAAGGGGCCGAGAAGATCGAGTCCCCATTTTGCAAACGGCCAAGGCGAGGTCACGCTGATGAGCTCTTCTGGTAGGGTGATGTGAAAGTTGGCATGTTTCTGACATGGTGGGCATGTCTTTACAAATTCTGTGGCTTCTTTCTGTAGAGTTGGCCAATAAAATCCTGCCCGGAGTACTTTTTTGGCGAGAGCTCGTGCTCCGAGATGATTACCACAAATGCCGCCGTGTATTTCTTCTAGCACTTCCCTTGTGTTGGAGGTCGGCACACATTTTAGTAAAGGTGTTGAGATTCCTCTTTTGTACAGGATGTTGTTTATGATGGTGTAGTACTGTGCCTCCCTTTTTAACCTCTTTGCCTCCTTTTCTTCTGTGGGGAGCGTTCCTGTTTTGAGGTAGTTAGTTATAGGGGTCATCCATCCTTGGTCCTGACTTGTTATAGTCAGGACTTTTTCTTCTTCCGAGATTGACGGGTTCTGCAACATTTCCTGGATGAGGCTTTTATTGTTACCCCCTGGTTTGGTGCTGGCTAGTTTTGAGAGTGCATCAGCTCAGGCATTTTGTTCGCGGGGTATGTGGCAGATCTTATACTCCCCGATTTGTCCGAGCTGTTCCTTGGTTTTATCCAAATACTTTTTCATGGTGGGATCTTTGGCTTGGTAGCTCCCTGTTATTTGTGATGTGACCACTTGTGAATCGCTGTAAATGTTGAGTTTTTGAGCTCCGACCTCTTTAGCCCGCTTCAAACCAGCTAATCATGCTTCATATTCCGCCTGGTTGTTTGAGGCCGGGAACCCAAACTTGAGGGAGAGCTCAAATTGGGTTCCTTGGTTACTTTATATTATCACGCCTGCGCCGCTTCCAGTTTTATTTGAAGAACCGTCCACGTAAAGGTTCCATTCTGTGGGGGGTTTCTAGGGCATCTGTGAATTCTGCGATAAAGTCGGCTAGATATTGTGATTTGATTACCGTCCGAGCTTTATATTGGAGATCAAATTCTGACAACTCGACTGCCCATTGTAGAATTCTGCCTGCTAGATCTGTTTTCTGCAATATTCCTTTTATGGGCTGGTTAGTTCGAACCTTAATGGTGTGAGCCTGGAAGTACGGGCGGAGTCGTCGAGATGTTAAGATGAGAGTATAGGCAAATTTTTCTATTTTCTGGTAGTTCAGCTCGGATCCCTGTAGTGTCTTGCTAATGAAGTAGACAGGTTGTTGCCCATTTTCGTCTTCTCTGACTAGTGCCGAGGCTATTGTCCGGTTCCCTACTACGAGATACAATATGAGCGGTTTTCCTTCTCGTGGTCGGGATAGGATAGGTGGCCGTCCTAAGAACTCCTTGAAGTCTTGGAAGGCTTGCTCACATTCTATCGTCCATTCGAACTGTTTTCCCTTTCTTAAAGTAGCATAGAAGGGGAGGGATTTTATCGCAGCTCCTGCTAAGAATCGGGATAGGGCGGCCAATCTCCCATTGAGTTGTTGTACTTCTTTGACACAGGTTGGGCTCTTCATGTTGAGTATGGCTTGACATTTGTCTGGATTTGCTTCAATTCCCCTTTGTGTGAGCATGAAACCTAAGAATTTGCCTGCTTCTACTGCGAAGGTGCATTTTGCGGGATTGAGTCGCATGTTGTGCTTCCTTATGGTGTCGAATACTTGAGCCAGGTCGGATAATAATGTATCTTCGCTTTATGTCTTTATCAACATGTCGTCCACATAAACTTCCATGATTTTTCTGATGTGATCTGAGAAGACTTTATTCATTAGCCTTTGATAAGTAGCTCCTGCGTTCTTGAGACCGAAAGGCATCATGATGTAGTAGTAGTTTGCCTTTGGTGTTAAGAACGAGGTCTTTTCCTGATCTGGTGGATACATGGGGATTTGGTTGTATCCCAAGTATGCGTCCATAAACGAGAGGTATCTGTATCCGGAGGAAGCATCTACCAGAGCGTCGATGCTTGGGAGTAGGTATGGATCTTTTGGGCAGGCTTTGTTGAGATCGGTGTAATCGGTGCACATTCACCACTTCCCGTTTGATTTTTTCACCAAGACGACGTTGGCTAACCATAGTGGGTACTTGACTTCTCTTATGAATCCTGCCTTCAGTAGTGCTTGTACTTGTTCTTCCACAGCTTTGGATCGTTCTGGCCCGAGTTTCCTTCGTCTCTTCTGCACCGGCCGAGATCTTGGGTAGACCACCAACTTGTGGCACATTAGCTTAGGGTCTATGCCTGGCATGTCCGCGGCTTTTCATGCGAAGAGATCGACATTATCTCGTAAGAATTGTATTAGTAATTCTTTTGAGTCTCCTCTGAGGATCGTGCCAATATTGGTCGTTTTGTCCGAGGTGTCTCCGATTTGAATCTTCTCTATCTCGCCTTCTGGTTGCGGACGGAGTTCTTCTCGTCGCTGGACTCCGCCCAGTTCGATTGTATGAAACTCTTCTCCCCTGCCTCTAAGGTTTCGACTTTCGTTATAACAGCGGCGTGCCATCTTTTCATCTGCTTTTATCGTGGCTATCCCCTCTGTGGTTGGGAATTTCATGCATAGATGTGGAGTTGAGACTATTGCGCCGAGTTAATTAAGTGTTGTCCGACCTATTAGAGCATTGTAGGCTGAACTTACGTCGACCACAATGTAGTCTATCTTGAGGGTCCGAGATTGGCTCCCTTTTCTGAAGGTTGTGTGTAGCGATATGTATCCCAGTGGTTGTACTGGGGTATCTCCTAATCCGAACAGACTGTTCGGGTATGCTCTAAGCTCCTTTTCGTCTAAGCCGAGTTTGTCGAAGGCTGTTTTGAATAAGATGTTGGCAGAACTCCCTTGGTCCACTAATGTGTGATGCAGATTGGCGTTTCCCAGTATGACAGTGATGACCATGGGATCATCGTGTCCCGAGATGATGCCGGATGCGTCCTCTTTAGTGAATGTTATCGCAGGGATGTCGGGTGCTTCCTCCTTTCCCTCGACCTGATATACTTCTTTGAGATATCTTTTTCGAGATGATTTGGAGATCCATTCTCCTGCAAATCCGTCGTGTATCATGTGGACGTGTCTTTCTGGTGTCCGAGGTGATCGTTCAGTTCGTCCGTCATCCTCGTCCCTTCGTCTTTTTCTTTGGTCATCATCTCGGGTAGCCAGAAATCGATCTAATCTTCCTTCTCTCACCAATTTTTCTATGATATTCTTTAAGTTGAAGCACTCATTGGTGGAGTGCCCTCGAACTCGATGGTATTCACAATATTCCTTCCGGTTTCCCCCTCCCCTTTTGCCTTTGAGTGGTCGCGCCGGGGGGATTTTCTCTGTATGGCAGACTTCTTTGTACACGTCGACCAGGGATGCCCTGAGAGGAGTGTAATTATGGTACTTTTTGATTTTCTCCCCCTGTCGATCTTCTTTCTTTTTAGATTCCTTGTCTTTATCTCGGTAGGGTATCCCAGATTTTGAGGTTTCTCCCAACCGAGCGTTCTCTTCCATGTTGATGTATTTTTCTGCTCGCTCCTGTACTTCGTCTAATGAGGTAGGGTACTTCTTTGATATAGATTNAGGAACTTTTTGGCCAGGTCGTCGAAGTTTGAGATGGACTTTGGAGGTAAGTTGTCGAACCATCGGATTGCTGTCTTCGTGAGAGTTGTTGGAAAAGCTTTGCAGTGAACGGCGTCTGAGGCGTCGGTAAGGTACATTCTGCTTCTGAAATTGTTGAGATGGTGGTTGGGATCTGTGGTACCATCATATAAAGTCATATCTGGGAGTTTGAGGTCCTTTGGAATTTTGGTTTTCATGATCTCCCTGGTGAATGGATCCTGTTCTTTACGTGATCTTTCCTCAGGAGTGATCCGAGGGGCCTTCGATTTGAGATCGACTTCTAATTGCTGTAATTTTTCTTCCAATTCTCGACGTCTCCGTACCTCTCTTTGTAGATCCTTTCCGATTTCTCGTTGTTGTTGGGTTTCTTTTTCAAGTTGCTTCAAGCGATCTTGAAGTGCTTCTATTGCTCCCGGGTTTGCTGGATTTTTGTCTCCGTTAGATTCTGGGGTGTCTTTTAGTGGGGTGTCCGCGCTTTTGTTCGGCGTTCTGTTTTCTAGATCTGAATCGTGATCGTTGTTATGGTCGTCCACCATGGTGTTGGGATGACTTCCAAGTCCCCGGCAACGGCGCCAATGATCCGAGGGTTACCTGAAACTGGAGGTCGATCTCGGACGAGATCTTCTGCACTGGTCGGAGCCGACGTGTCCGGTCGGTGGATGACGGCCGGAGCGGGTGCGTCCGACTTGTTTGATTGACTGTACTGCTGATCCTTCGTCACCGAAGGGTGGGGAGTACCTGCAAGAGACTCCGATGCTTAAGTTAGCATGGGTATAAAGCAGGTTTTATGTAGAATCTGAGTATGAGTTATACCTGGGTGCTCCAGTGTATTTATAGTAGTTGTAGAGTGACCTTTTTAGATAAGATAAGTTAGTTATCTTATCTTATCTTTATCTTTGAGCTGAGGTCAGCTTATCTTCAAGGGAACCGCCTTTATCTCTATAGGCTTGGATTGCCTTTGGATGTGGGTCGTGTTCCTCTATTTGGACCCTTTACTGGGCTTTCCTGTTGATTTGACCGATTTCTTTAAGAAGAGATCGGGTAGGCGGACCTGAAGAGGTCGGTCGTCATGTCGTTAAAACATCCCGGGTCGGATAGCTCGACCCAGGGTATGAACAAAAGGCATCCTACAGAAAATAAACTTAGCTAGAAGAATCCTACAGAGGACAGCTTGGATATTTCGGGGGATCCTGGACAAAACCAGAGAACATCTCGGACAATTCGGGGGACCCTGGACAAAAACAGAAAACAGCTCGGACAATTCGGGGAACGTGAAGTCCGACACATACCTCAGGAATTGAAAGCCCGAGCTGATGCACTTTCAAAATCAGCCAGCACCAACAGCTTGGACAATTCGGGGATATGAGGTCTGACACATACCTCGGGAGCAGAATGCCTGAGCTGATGCATTTTCAAAACTAGCCAACACCAAACCAGGGGGCAATAACATAAGCCTCATCCAGGCTACATTACAAGACCACAACAAGTCGCTCTCGAAGGCGGTATAAGGAATGTACTCAGGGTCAACCACAGTAACACGCATTAAAACTATGAAATCCAGCCAATCAGACTTGTTGTCCGGAATCTTAGTAGACATCTCAAAGACATAGGTCGACTATGGGGTTACTACCAAACAACTCGGGCAAATAAGAAAACAACTCGGATAATAATAGCAAAATATCAAGTGACAGACGTGGCAGTAAAAGGGAAACCCCAGGACTCACACGAAAGTCCAGGGGCACCCTTTGGAGGCAACAACAGGGCAAGAACACAGAAAAAAGAAGTCGACAATCTATACCCAAACAGTCCGAACACCTCTCAAACAAAAGGTCAAAACAAAAGCTAGAACTTTTTGTACAAAAGAAGTCAGGCAACGATGAAAAGAAACAGGAACAACAACATAACCCTAAAGCAAAGCACACATTCTTCTCAAAGGCGAGCGACAAAAGAAAAGTCACAACAAACGATCAAAGATGCAAACTTTTTGCGGAAAGAACCAAAGTTCTTCATAGCAAAAACCCAAATACAAAGTCAAAGCTTTACATCAAAAGCATGCCAACTTCCCTATAGCCCAACCAGAAGAGCTCCCACAAGTCCCATGGGCATATCGGACAACTCCATACTCCACTACAAAAGAATCACCCTTCCGATTAGCTTATGAAATGGAGGCAATGATCCCAGTGGAGGTCAAAGAAGGATCACCCAGAGTGATCCACTACAGTGAAGAGGCCAACTCCCAACTTCAATAGGAAGAACTCGACCTACTTCCAGAAACCCGAGAAAGAGCTTGGATCAAGGAAGAGGCATTAAAACGTCAAATGGCCTCAAGATACAATCGAAAGGAAATCTAGCAACAATGATCTCATTCTAATCCAAAATGACATCAGAATAGGTTGGTCAGGAGAAGAGAAGCTAGCAGCCAACTGGAAAGGACCATACCAAATTGTTCAGAAGAATTGGGAAAGGTTGCTATAAAGTGTCCAACCTCGAGGGGCAAGAGCTACCAAGGTCATGGCATACCTAAAAAGGGCACCAGGCCAAGATCCAAAATGATTGCCCGACCTAGAAAGGTAAGTACTAACATGTACACACTTTTATCTTCATTTTATTGTTTAAAAGATTGCAGATTCCCTAAAAAGTTTCCTACCAAGACGCCCGACTACGGCAGGTCGGCAAGGTGAAACACCAAATTCACCGCTCGATCACGACAAAGTCGGCAAGATGAAAACCAAACTCATCGTCCGATTACAAAGTGACAAGTCGACATGGTGAAAACCAACTTCACCGCCCAACCACGATGAAAACCGAATTCATCATTTGATTTCGACAAAGGTTGACAAAGTGAAAACAAAATTCACTGCTATACCAAGACGCATTAATCTGAAACGCAAATTTCACTGCCGGATCACGACATGGTCGGCGGGGTGAAAACCAAATTCACCGCCCGATCACGATAAAAGTCGGCAAAGATGAAACCAGAATTCATCGCCCGATTTCGACAAGGTCGGCAAAAAAGTGAAAGCAGAATTCATCGCCCGATTATAAAGCAACAGATCGGCAGAAAGTGAAAAATAGATTCACTGCACGATCACGATAGAAGACCAATAAAGATGAAAACGTGATTCATCCAAAGGTCGAATAAAACAAAAATCACCTTCTACAAATCGGCAAAGATGAACACAGAATAATGCAAGAATTTATTGAAAGTGATCCGAAAAAAGAACCTGACGAGGTCTTACGGATTGCTAAAATAATAACTTAAAAACTGGCCGACGTTGAGAAGTCGGACCAAGTCAACCCAAGTTATCAGCAAATCTCTGGAAAGAGGTCTGGCCAACCCTATAAAAGAGGAATTGCTATAACTTAGAAGAGATCGACCTAACGAAGTCGGTCTCCTACGAAAAACAAGTTATAAAAGTAATTCCTGAAAGAGATCTGACAAAGGTCCAAAAAAGAGGATTACAAAATAACTTAGAAGAGATCGACATAAAGAAGTCAGTCTCCTACAAAGTAATCCCTGAAAGAGATCTGACAAAGGTCCAAGAAAGAGGATTACAAAAATAACTTAGAAGAGGACGACGTAAAGAAGTCGACCTCTTACAACAGACAAGTTATTAAAGTAATCCCTGAAAGAGACCTGACAAAGGTCCAAGAAAGAGGATTACAAAAATAACTTAGAAGAGGACGACGTAAAGAAGTCGGCCTCCTACAAACAAGTTATAAAAGTAATCCCTAAAAGAGACCTGACAAAGGTCCAAGAAAGAGGATTACTAAGAAATAACGTAGAAGAGGCCGACATGAAAAAGTCAGCCCGAGCCAATTAAAGCTATATCTTGGACTGACAAGAAGAAGTCGGACCAACGAAAGCTACAGCTTGGACCGACAAGAAGAAGTCGGACCAACGAAAGCTACAGCTTGGCCGACAAGAAGAAGTCCGACCAACGAAAGCTACAGCTTGGACCGATGATGGGATATTTTTGCGGAAAAACGAATTTCTCCAAAACACCCAAAACTAACCGGCAAGTGCACGGGATCGCATCAAGTAATAATAACTCACGGGAGTGAGGTCGATCCCACAGGGATTGAAGGATTGAGCAATTTTAGTTTAGTGGTTGATTTAGTCAAGCGAATCAAGATTTGGTTGAGAGATTTGTGATTTGCAGAATTTAAATTGCATAGAAAGTAAAGGGAATGGGTAAATTGCATGAAATTAAAGAGCAGAGAAGGTAAATGTGCTGAATCTTAAAGAACAAGAAATTAAATGGCAGAAACTTAGAACGCAAGAAATGTAAATTACAGAATCTTAAAGTGCAAGAAATGTAAATGGCTTGAATTGTAAAGGGAATTGGGAGTTGGATTTGCAGAGATAAATCAAGAAAAAGTAAAATTGCAACAAGCAGAGAAGTAAAGGATGACTGGAATTGAACCGGATCTTAAAACAGAAATGTAAATGAGATAAAAAAAGGCATTAAACAGAGGATGTAAAATTGGAATTCAGATCTCAGGACCCAAGAGCTAGATAACCAAGTCTAGATCTCAATGCCTTCCTAGATCCAACAAGAACAATTGCAAAG
>NC_029790.2:53899067-53904181 GCF_000816755.2 Arachis ipaensis | reverse complement strand
GGCCTTTGCTCTTGATGGAATTGGGTTGATAGAGGCCTTGGTTGATTGCTCTTGGAGTTTGGAGAAGAACCGAATTGAACCGGGTTTGGAATCATTAAAGCTTGAGTAAAAGTTTGAGTAAAAGTTTGAGGCTAACTTTTACTCCAACTTTTCACATCAGCCACCCTTCTTTGCTGATACCAACGTTGGGGCAAAAGTTAGGGGTCAAACTTTTGCTCCAACGTTGGCCTCCCCTTGCACACTCATGGCTCCAACGTTAGCCAAAAAGTTAGAGGCTAACGTTGGCGCAAACTTTTGCTCTCCAGGGTGTGTTGTTCATGCGCCAGCATTAGCCAAAAAGTTTGAGGCTAACTTTTGCTCCAGCTTTTTGCCCAAAAGTTTGCACAAAAGTTTGAGGCTAACTTTTGCTCCAGCTTTTCGCCCAAAAGTTTGCCCAAAAGTTTGAGGCAAACTTTTGGTCAAGCTTTTTGCTCCCTGGTTCATTTTCAATTAATCCAAAAGTTTGAGCTAAAGTTTGAGGCAAACTTTTGCTCAAACTTTTTGTCCTCTCTTCCTCCTAGCCATTCCTCCTTGCTTCAACCTTTCTCCAAGCTTTCTTCACCTATCATTAATCAACCAAACACATCAAAGCTATGCTCAAAACCATGAGATATTCATTCTTTCATAATATGTGACAATTATAGCATAAAACCTCATGAAATAGCATGAATTCATACATGGTTGATTAAATCAAAGGAAGCATGAAAATCTACCCAATTGGCTTGCTTATGGCTCAAGAAAGTGCATAATTCAATTGAAAACAAAAGAAAAAGGCTAGTGAAACTAGGCTAAGATGACTTGTCATCAACCGACAGGAAGAAGTTGGACCAACGAAAGCTACAACTTGGACCGACAAGAGAAGTCAGACCAACAAAAGCTAAAGAAGGATCGACAAGAGAAATCAGACCAACAAAAAACGTGAGCTAACAGGGACATAGCTTTGCCCAAAAAGCCACGGCTCCACGACAAGGCTATCGAAATTGTTCAGACCAACTAAAAAGGTTCTACCAAAGAACACTAAAATGTTGTCGGACAAGTTAGCCCCTGTTCCGAGGGTTACCTGAAACTGTAGGTCGATCTCGGACGAGATCTTCTGTACTGGTCGGAGATGACGTGTCTGGTTGGTGGGTGGCGGCCGGAGCTGTCGTGTCCGACTTGTTGGACTTACTGCACTACTAATCCTTGGTCACCGGAGGGTGGGGGGTACCTGCAAGAGACTCCGATGCTTAAGTTAGCATGGGTATTAAACAGGTTTATTGTAGAATCAGAGTATGAGTTATACCTGGGTGCTCCAGTGTATTTATAATGGTGTGGAGTGACCTTTTTAGATAAGATAAGTTAGTTATATTATCTTATCTTATCTTTATCTTTGGGTGAGGTCAGTGTATCTTCAACGGAACCGCCCTTATCTCTATAGGCTTGGACTACCTTTGGATTGGGCTGTGTTCCTTTGTTTGGGCCTTCTTGGGCCTTCCTGTCGATTTGGCCGAGCTCTTTTTGAGAAGAGGTCGGATTGTCTGACCTGAAGAGGTCGGTCACTTTGTCGCCGATTATCCCGGGTCGGATAGCTCGACCCAGGGTATGAACAGTGCCCCTGCTTGAGCTCGGTCTTTTTTGTTGAGGTCGAATCCTTGGCTTCGGTCCTTTTTAGTGAAGCCGAACTCAAGCATTTTGTCGATTCCTTTCTTTGTAGAGTCTTTTTGAATGTGGAACGTTTCTTCTTTCGCTTCTTCTGAAAGCGCGCGCTTTTGCATTTAATATTTTGACTTTGGGAATATGCGAGGCTTTAAATACCTTCATTAATTGGTTTTAATTGCCCTTTTCCCTTGGTTTTTTTTTTGAATCTTTCGATCAAAAAACGGTTTCTCTCCTTCGTAACTTCTTCCTTCACTCTCTCACTTTCTATTTTCATCCGCATCGTTCTACCTTTCCTTGCGTGATAGCGTCATTTGGCGATTCTCTGGGTTGATTCCATTTTCCCGTCTTCAGTTTTTTGCAGCTTCTCTTTTGTTCCAGGTTGGTTTTCTCCTTCCCTTTCTTCTATGTCATTTTCTTGTCTGATTTAGAGAAAGTCTGATTTGGAGAAAGTTTGGATTTTTCTGTTTTACTGTGCCTGATTATTGTGTATTCTGGGATTTCTTCATCTTTTTGTGTGATTTCTTTGACTTTCTCTGCTGCTTGATGCCTTTAGAGTTTTGCATGTTGCCGTCGCTTCCGCTTGTGCTGTTGATGATTGTATTTGAAATGATGATTTTTGTTTCTGAAAAAAGGTTGTATCTTTGACGATTTTCCTGCTTTCGGCTTTTTTGCTATGCCCTTTTGTTTGGTGAAACTATAGAAAGATAGTGGCTTTTGGTGTTTTTTCTTCCTTTGCGTTTATTTGAGACCTTCGTAAGCTGTAGGAATTTCCTGAAACCTTGCCTTGTTTCTGCCTCCAAAGGATGCCCCAGGGCTTTGGTTTTGAGTCTTGGGTTTTTCCTTTCCTATGTGTTTGCCTGTGTCATTTTTGTCGAGTTGTTTTGCCCCTCGTCTGAGATGTTTTTTAGTAATCCAATCTTCTTTTCTTATTTGTAGGATTAGTCGGCGCCATGTCTTCTCGCAATAACATTGTAGAGGTGTCTTCCAAAGTTCCTGAGGGGATGTCTGATTGGCTGGACTCCCTTGTCCTAATGTGTGTCTCTGTCGTGGATGCTGAATTTTGTGTAGAACTGAGGAAGCGTCATAGGATTTGTAGTAGCAGTATCCAGGAGAGGGATTATGAACTCGTAGCTCCTGATTCTGATGAGAGGGCTTGCTTTTCTACTTTCATCGAGGGGGAGCGTTCCTTCTTTTACACTTATGAATACTTCTTCAGCCAGTTAGACGTTACTTTTCCTTTTACTGCTTTTGAAACCGACCTGTTGTGGTCATGTAACATTTCTTCATCACAGCTTCATCCGAATTCCTGGGGCTTTATCAAAATATTTCAACTGCTTTGCCAAGAGTTAGGCATAGCACTTTCTGAAACTCTTTTCCTTTATCTTTTCGTCTCGGCCAAGCCCGGAGGTTCCTCCAAAAAGAAAGCTTCCTGGGTTTCTTTCAGGTCGGCCCAGGGGCATAAAGTTTTTACCATGTATGATGAGTCTTTTAAAGATTTTAAGAACTATTTCTTCCGTGTCCGTGCTGTTAAGGGGGTCCGCCCCTTTTTTCTTGATGAAAATGATGAGCCTGCTTTTCCTCTAGAGTGGAAAAAGAATGTGAGAGTGCCACATTATACATGGGAGATGCTTAATGAGGTTAAGCGGGATTTTGTGGTTGTTCTTGAGGATTTGTGGGGGAAACCACCCCATCTGGATACAAAAAGATTCTTGAGTGATCCGTCTTTGGTTTGAACTGCTTTGGGTACTGTCTGATTTGTTTTTATACTTGCTTTCTGAGCTTTTCTTTTCCTGTGTTGTTATGGTTGATTCTGTTCTTTCAGAGATGTCGAAAAATAATGATTCCATGAAGGCCTACAAGAAGGCGAAGAAGGCTGCTGCTGCTCAAAACATCTCGGCCAAGGCGGCCGGGGAGGGATCTTCCCAAGTGCCAGTGAAGCCGCCCATGCCGAGTTCTCCTGGGCCGAGAAAAGTGATCCCCACTCCTCGAGTTCGTCTGGCTGAGCCTCCACAGTCTTCAGCTGTTACTTCTGGTGCTCCTCCCAATAAGAAACAAAAAACAACTGAGGTCTTCAACCATGACGCCGCTGATTTTAATGCAATCAAATTCGTAGATCAGCAGATCGGTCCCTACGGTACCCTCCCCATGGATGATGTGTCAATCCTTCGGCATCTGGATTTTATGACCCGAAATAGTGTTAAAATGGCATACATGGGGGCTGCCTTGTACCGAACTGCTCAGAATCTTCCTCTCCATGCCACTAAGGAATTTATGGAGGAGGCTAAACAGGAGTTCAACCGGATGAAGGGCCTGAAGGAAGAGCTTGAGGTAAAGGTAGCAAGTTGGAGAAGGATCTGGAAAATGAGAAGGCACATTCCCTCTCTCTGACGGCTTCGGTGAGGCTGGCCGAGGATATGGCTATGAGACATAAGGACAGTTATGTGACATCTTATCGGGAGGTGGTGCGCCTAAGGGAGGAGTTGGAGAATGCCCGAGCTAATTACTCTGAGCTCCATGGTCATCTCGTTGGCAGTGTGACTGCTGCTTACGAGAACCTGAAGGAGCAGGTTCGGATTATTGCTCCCGAGGCTGACCTCACTCTCTTCAGCCTGGAGAATGTCGTCAGGGATGGTAAGGTTGTCCCTGATGATGAGGATGATGATGATGTTGAACCTCTCCCTGTTCCTTCTGCCAAGGTGTCAACTCCTACTGTTCCTCCTGCTGAGGTCGGCCCTCCTGTTTCTGATCCTGACTGCCAGATCTTAAACCGGGATGATGGAACTGTGGATGCTGTTCCTCTCCAGGCTCGCCCTCCTTCTCCTTAGACTGGTGCTATTAAAAAGTCTTCTGATCTTTAGTTTTTAGATATCTGTGTAGTTGGCCCGGCTTGTAGGCTTTTAACTTTTTATTTTGTGGTTGGTATCTGTTCATACCCTGGGTCGAGCTATCCGACCTGGGATGATCGACGACAAAGCGACCGAACTCTTCAGGTCAAGCGGACCGACTTCTTCTTAAAGAACTCGGCCAAGTTGACAGGAAAGCCCATAAAGGGCCCAAGTAGAGGAACACGACCCAAGTCCAAAGGCCGTCCAAGCCTATAAGAGATAAGGGCGGTTCCCTTGAAGATAAGCTGACCTCAACTCAAAGATAAAGATAAGATAAGATAACTAACTTATCTTATCTAGAAAGGTCACTCTACAACTACTATAAATACACTGGAGCACCCAGGTATAACTCATACTCTGATTCTACAATAAACCTGCTTAATACCCGTGCTAACTTAAGCATCAGAGTCACTTGCAGGTACCCCCCACCCTCCGGTGACCAAGGATCAGAAGTGCAGCCAGTCCAACAAGTCCGACCAGTACAGAAGATCTCATCCGAGATCGGCCTATAGTTTCAGGTAACCCACGGAACATTGGCGCCGTTGCCGGGGA
>NC_029790.2:53897716-53899016 GCF_000816755.2 Arachis ipaensis | reverse complement strand
GAGAGCAGAAAAATATATCAATATGGAAGAAAACGCTCGTCTAGGAGAGTCCTCAAAATCGGGAGCTTCCTACCGTGACAGAGACAAAGAATCCAAAAGGAAAGATGACAGGCAAGGAGTGAAAATTAAGAAGTACCATAACTACACTCCTCTTAGGGCATCACTGGTCGAAATATATAAAGAAGTTTGCCACACGGAAAAAATCCCCCCAGCTCGGCCACTTAAAGGCAAAAAGGGAGGAGGAAACCAAAAAGAGTATTTTGAATATCATCGGGTCCGAGGACACTCCACTAACGAATGCTTCAATTTAAAAAACATCATAGAAAAATTGGTAAGGGAAGGAAAACTAGATCGATTCCTAGCCACCCGAGATGACGAGCAAAGAAAGAGACGAAGGGATGATGATACCGAACGAACAGAACGATCACCTCGGACGCCAGAAAGACACGTCCATATGATACATGGCGGTTTCGCAGCAGGAGGAATCTCCAAATCCTCTCGTAAGAGATACCTCAAAGAGATATACCATGTCGAAGGAGAGGAAGAAGCACTCAGCATCCCAGCGATAACATTTACTAAGGAGGATGCAACCGGTATCATTACCGGACACGACGATCCCATGGTTATCACCATCATCTTGGCAAACGCTAACCTACACCGGACATTAATAGACCAAGGGAGTTCTGCCGATTACTTATTCAAAACAGCCTTCAATAAGCTCGGCCTAGAAGAAAAAGAACTTAAAGCATATCCAAAGAGTTTGTTCGGGTTAGGAGACACTCCAGTCCGACCACTAGGATACATACCACTGCATACAACTGGTGCACGAAATTGTGATCTCCAGGCTCGAACAAATCCTGGTAATGGCTCCAAAGCTTGGCTTTTGGTTTTAAGGGTTATTGGCTTTTTCTGCTTGCTTTTTCTTTTTCTTTCTATTTTTTTTCTAATTTTTTTTTTCGCCCCCTTTTTTTTTCTTTTTTTTCTGCAAGCTTTGTTCTTTGCTGCTTTTTCTTGCTTCACTGAAAGGTTATCTCTGGATTGTTGTATTTTAGCTTCTCTTAATTTTCTCTTCAGAGTCCTTTCAGGTTCTGGATCTGCTTCCACAAGAATGTTCTTATCCTTGCTCCTGCTCATATACAAGGAAGAATGGACAGAAAAATAATAATAATAATAATAGAGACCCTTTATACCACAGTATAGGGATCCCTTTGTGAGTGGAAGAAAAGGGGGAGATAAAGGATGTGATGTAAAGGAAGAAACACAACTGTGAGGATTGGAATGTGAGATGAGATGTTAGGAC
>NC_029790.2:53889543-53897613 GCF_000816755.2 Arachis ipaensis | reverse complement strand
ATGAAAAGACACAAAACAAAAAATCATCAAGATCAAACAAGAAGACTTACCAAGAACAACTTGAAGATCATGAAGAACACTATGAATGCATGATATTTTTGAAAAATGCTAGATGCATATGCAATTGACACCAAACTTATAACATGACACATGACTCAAACAAGAAACACAAAAATATTTTTGATTTTTATGATTTTCTAATTTTTTTGTATTTTTATTTTTATTTATTTATTTATTTATTATTTTTTTTCGAAAATTATTTAGAAAAAAGAAAAATAAGGATTCAAAATTTTTAATATGAATTCCAGGAATCTTATCCTCTAAAGCTCCAATCAAAGGGTCAGGCATGGCTTAATAGCCAGCCAAGCTTTAGTATGTAACTCAGACATGACACGCCTGACATTCCTTACATTCAACAGCCAATTGGGTAAGAAAGACAAAGAAGCTCTTCTCTTGAGTATAAGAATTGAGACATGGCTTTACAGCCAGTCAGGCTTCAACATGCTCCATGAAACACTAGAATTCATTCTTAAAAATCTTGAATAAAATTTTTGAAAACATTTTTATTTTTTTTTCGAAAACAGATGAGAGATTTTTGAAAATATTTTTAAAAAATTTTTTAAATAAAATAAAAAGAAAATTACCTAATCGGAGCAACAAGATGAACCGTCAGTTGTCCAAACTCAAACAATCCCCGGCAACGGCGCCAAAAACTTGGTGGACGAAATTGTGATCCTCAACGCAATTGGAAGCGCGCCATTTCGAGTTCTGTAGCTCCAGAAAATCCACTTTGAGTGCAGGGAGGTCAGAATCCAACAGCATCAGCAGTCCTTTTTCAACCTCTGAATCTGATTTCTGCTCAAGTCCCTCAATTTCAGCCAGAAAATACCTGAAATCACAGAAAAACACACAAACTCATAGTAAAGTCCAGAAATGTGAATTTAACACAAAATCTATTAAAAACATCCCTAAAAGTAACTAGATCCTACTAAAAACATACTGAAAACAATGTCAAAAAGCGTATAAATTATCCGCTCATCAACAACCTTTGGAAAAGGAGACCAATCAAGAACTCTCAAAATAGACTACATCGTAGTCAACGTAAGCTCAACCTACAACGCTCTCATAGGTCGGACCACGCTCAACCAACTCGGTGCAATAGTCTCGACCCCACACCTGTGCATGAAATTCCCAACTCCAAAAGGAATAGCTACAATAAAAGCAGACCGGAGGATGGCGCGTCGCTGTTACAACGAGAGCCTCAACCTCAGAGGCAAAGGAGAAGAGTTCCACACAATTGAGCTGGGCGGAGTTCAACGACGAAAGGAGTTCCGACCCCAACCAGAGGGCGAGATAGAAAAAATTCAGATCGGAGACACGTCAGAAAAAACAACTAATATTGGCACAATCCTCAAAGGAGATCTAAAAGAACTGCTAATACAATTTTTGCGAGATAATGCCAACCTGTTTGCATGGAAAGCCGCAGACATGCCAGGTATAGACCCTAAGCTAATGTGTCACAAGTTGGCAGTCTATCCAGGATCTCGACCAGTACAACAGAGACGAAGAAAGCTCGGGCCAGAGCGATCCTGGGCTGTGGAAGAGCAAGTGCAGGCACTATTGGAAGCTGGATTTATAAGAGAAGTCAAATACCCACTATGGCTAGCCAACGTTGTCTTGGTGAAGAAATCAAACGGGAAGTGGCGAATGTGCACCGATTATACAGATCTCAACAAAGCTTGCCCAAAAGATCCATACCCACTCCCGAGTATCGACGCCCTGGTAGACGCTTCCTCTGGGTATAAATATCTCTCGTTTATGGATGCGTATTCGGGATACAACCAAATCCCCATGTACCCACCGGACCAGGAAAAGACTTCGTTCTTAACGCCAAAGGCAAACTACTGCTACATTGTAATGCCTTTCGGCCTTAAGAACGCAGGAGCCACTTATCAAAGATTGATGAATAAAGTCTTCTCGGAGCACATCGGGAAAATCATGGAAGTTTATGTGGACGACATGCTAATTAAAACGAAAAGCGAACAGACACTGTTGACCGACCTAGCCCAAGTGTTCGACACCATCAGGAAACATGGTATGCGACTCAATCCAGCCAAATGCACCTTCGCGGTAGAAGCAGGAAAATTCTTAGGCTTCATGCTCACACAACGGGGAATTGAAGCAAACCCAGATAAATGCCAGGCCATATTAAACATGAAGAGCCCAACCTGCGTGAAAGAAGTACAGCAACTCAACGGGAGGTTTGTCGCCCTATCCCGATTCTTAGCAGGAGTTGCAATAAGATCTCTCCGCTTCTATGCAACTTTAAGAAAAGGAAAACAGTTCGAATGGACGACAGAGTGCGAACAAGCGTTCCAAGACTTTAAGAAGTTCTTAGGACAGCCACCTATCCTATCCCGACCTCAAGAAGGAGAACCACTCATACTATATCTTGCAGTAGGAGAAAAGGCAGTAGCATCAGCATTGATCCAAGAAAGCGAAAACGGGCAACAACCCATCTACTTCATTAGCAAAGCACTATAGGGATCCGAGCTGAACTATCAGAAAATAGAAAAATTTGCCTACACTCTCGTCTTAACATCTCAGCGACTCCGCCCCTACTTCCAGGCCCACACCATCAAAGTTCGAACTAATCAGCCCTTAAAAGGAATACTACAGAAAATGAATTTAGCTCGTAGAATTCTACAATGGGCAGTCGAGCTTTCAGAATTCGACCTCCAATATGAAGCTCGGACCGCCATCAAATCACGATACCTAGCCAATTTTATCGCCGAGTTCACAGATGCCCTAGAGGCCCCCATAGAGTGGAATTTGTATGTGGATGGATCTTCAAACAAAATAGGAAGTGGCGCAGGAGTGATAATAGAAAGCAACCAGGGAGCCCAAGTTGAGCTTTCCCTCAAGTTCGGATTCCCGGTTTCAAATAACCAGGCAGAATACGAAGCGTTGCTAGCTGGCTTGAAACTGGCTGAAGAAGTGGGAGCGCGAAAACTCAACATCTATAGTGAATCGTAAGTGGTCATATCACAGATAGCAGGGAGCTACCAAGCCAAAGATCCCATCATGAAAAGATACCTGGATAAAACCAAGCAACAGCTCGAACAATTCGGGGAATACAAGATCTGCCACATACCCCGCGAGCAAAATGCTCGAGCTGATGCACTCTCAAAGCTGGCTAGCACCAAACCAGGAGGCAATAATAGAAGCCTCATCCAGAAAATGCTACAGAACCCATCAATCTCGGAAACAGAAAAAGTCCTAAACATAACAGGCCAGGACCAAGACTGGATGATCCCCATAATCAACTACCTCAAGTCAGGAACGCTCCCCGCAGAAGAAAAGGAAGCAAAGAAGCTAAAAAGGGAAACACAATACTACACCATTATAAACAACACCCTGTACAAAAGAGGGATATCGGTGCCATTACTAAAGTGCGTGCCGACCTTCCACACCAGGGAAGTGCTAGAAGAGGTACACAGCGGCATCTGCGGCAGTCATCTCGGAGCAAGGGCTCTTGCCAAAAAGATACTCCGGGCAGGGTTTTACTGGCCAACTCTACAGAAAGAATCTATAGAGTTCATAAAGACATGTCCACCATGTCAGAAGCATGCCAACTTCCACAGCGCCCCACCAGAAGAACTCATCAGTGTAACCGCACCTTGGCCTTTTGCGAAGTGGGGACTCGACCTTCTCGGCCCCTTTCCCCAGGGATCGGGGCAAGTTAAATTCCTCATAGTAGGGGTAGATCACTTCACAAAGTGGATCGAGGCAGAACCCTTAGCCAACGCCACTGCCCAAAGAAGTCGGAAGTTTTTATACAGAAACATTGTCACAAGATTCGGGATCCCATATTCAATAACCACAGACAATGGCACCCAATTCACAGATGCCGGCTTCAGAAAACTAGTATCCGACTTGAATATAAAGCACCAGTTTACCTCTGTCGAACACCCTCAAACCAACGGACAGGCTGAAGCCGCCAATAAAGTCATATTAGCAGGGTTAAAACAAAGACTACAAGATACAAAGGGAGCTTGGGCAGAGGAGCTTCCACAAGTCCTATGGGCCTATCGAACGACACCACATTCTACCACAAAAGAATCCCCATTTCGGTTAACATACGGAACGGAGGCAATGATTCCAGTAGAAATTGAGGAAGGATCGCACAGGGCAGTCCATTATAATGAGGGAGCAAACCCCCAACTTCAGAGGGAAGAACTCGACCTACTACCTGAGATCCAGGAAAGAGCTCGGATCAGGGAAGAAGCGCTAAAACGTCGAATGGCTTCCAGATATAACCAAAGGGTAGTACCAAGGAGTTTTGCTAAGAACGATCTCATCTTAATCCGAAACGACATAGGAACAACTCGACCCGGAGAGGGAAAACTGGCAGCCAATTGGAAAGGACCATACCGGGTCACAGAAGTACTCGGGAAGGGCTACTACAGAATATCCGAACTCGACGGACGGGAGCTTCCAAGGTCATGGCATGCCTGCAACCTAAGAAGGTACTACAGTTAGAAAGGGTAAAGGATCTCACCAGTGGATGCGCTCTTTTTCCTGAAAAGTTTTTTTTTAATGAGGCACCAGGTCGAGACCCAGACCCAACTTAAGAGGATGAGAAAAATCCCACATGTATATATTTGCATTTTTCTTTGAATAAAATATTACCTAGGTATTCTACAAAGATTTCAAGATGCATTATTCTGAAGCATTCATCGTCCGATTATAAAGCTACAGGTCGGCAAAAAGTGAAAAACAATTTCACTGCACGACCACGATAAAGACAAATCGTCCAATAAAGGTGAAAACGCGATTCACCCAAAGGATGAGCTCGATATGCCAACCACTTTCTACAAATTGGCAAAAATGAACACAGAATAATGTAAGAAGTTATCGAAAGCAATCTAAAAGGAACCTGACGAGGTCTTACGGATAGCTAATATAAATAACTTAAAGAGACTGGCTGGCATCAAAAAGTCGGACCAAGTCAACCCAAGTTATCAGGGAATCCTTGGAAAGAGGTCTGGCCAACCCTATTAAAGAGGAATTGCTATAACTTAGAAGAGATCGACCTAACGAAGTCGGTCCCCTACAAAAACAAGTTATAAAAGTAATCCTTGAAAGAGACCTGACAAAGGTCCAAGAAAGAGGATTACAAAATAACTTAGAAGAGATCGACCTAACGAAGTCGGTCCCCTACAAAAACAAGTTATAAAAGTAATCCCTGAAAGAGACCTGACAAAGGTCCAAGAAAGAGGATTACAAAATAACTTAGAAGAGATCGACCTAACGAAGTCGACCTCCTACAAAAGACAAGTTATAAAAGTAATCCCTGAAAGAGACCTGACAAAGGTCCAAGAAGGAGGATTACAAAATAACTTAGAAGTACAGGCATCAGAAGTTTTCTCGGCACCATCAGGAGCTTTCTTCGCGGCATCAAGACCAGGGGAAGGAGGGCGAGCTTGAATCGGCACCGCATCAACAGTCCCATCCTCCCGATTCAGGATCTGGCAATCCAAGTCAGGCACAGCAGGAGGAGTGGAAAAAGTCGGCGCCTTGGTGGAACAACTTCATCATCATCACCCTCATCATCAGGGACAATTTTGCCATCTCAGACAACATTATCCAAACTAAAAAGGGTGAGATCGGCCTCAGGAGCAATGATCCAGACTTGTTCTTTCAAGTTCTCGTAAGCAGCAGTTACGCTACCAACAAGATGACCCTGGAGGTCGGCATAATCCTCCCGTGATCTATAAATTCAATAGCGTTGAAGTTAGGAGCATTGAGATCAAAGGGCTCGGAAGTCTTTTGCTTTTTACTTGGAGGAACAATGGGTGGAACAGCAGAAGAAGAAGGGGGATCCACCAAACGGAATCGGGGTATCGGGATCGTCTTCTTCACCCCGGGAGAGCTCGGCACGGCCGGCTTCTCACGAGGCTGAGAAGACCCCTCCCCAGCAGCTCTGGCTGTAACATTCCTGGCAGCAGTCGCCTTCTGTGCTCTTTTAAAAGCTTTCATAGACTCATTGTTCTTCATTGCCTCTGCAAATAAAATAGAAGTCAAGCTACAAATCAAACAAGTCGAAAATACAGCTACAAGCATCATAAGACAAACAGCAAAGGAAATACAAGATACCCAGTTCAGATTGAAGAAGAGAAGGGTTGGTTAGAAATTTCTTTGTGTCAAGATGGGGAGACTGACCCCAACGCTCCTCTAAAACAGTCACAAAGGCTCGCTCAGCCTCATCCAACATGTCCCAAGAGTACCTAGAGACCCTAACATCCTTCTGCCACTCTAGGGGAAAGGCGGGCTCATCATTTTCATCCAAGAAAAAGGGCCGAGATCCTTCAACAGCTCGGACCTTGAAGAAATAGTTTTTAAAATCCCGAAACGATTCGTCAAACATGGAAAAAACTTTCTTTCCTTGGGTAGAACGGAAGGAGACCCAAGCTGACTTCTTTTTCACCACATCAGGCTTAGTCAAGACAAACAAATAGAAAAAGAGAGATTGGGAAGCAGGAATACCAAAACTATTACACAACAATTGGAAGATTTTAATAAAACCCCAGGAGTTGGGGTGAAGTTGAGAAGGGGCAACATTACAAGACCATAACAGGTCAATTTCAAATGAAGTAAAGGGAAGAGTAACTCCGAGTTGACCAAAGAAAAAATCGTAAGCATAAAAGAAAGGGCGATTGTTAACAACTCGAGTCGAGAAACAGACTCTCTCGTCAGAGAAAGGAGGAACAAGCTCATAATTCTTCTCATCACCAGAGTTACTACAGATACTGTGAAACTGCCTAAGCTGAGAACAAAACTCAGAATCAACCAGTGAGACACACATGAGAATCATGGAGTCCACCCAATCGGCCATACCCGCAGGGACCTGGGAAGGCGTCGCTACGACGTTATTTCGGGAAGACATGAGGTCAACTAAGATCCTACAAAAGAAAAGAAGAGCGGATTACTCAAAAAACATCTCGGGCACGGGTCAAAACATCTCAACGGACGGATAAACAAAAGGAAAACCCCAAGACTAAAGCCAAAAAGTCCTGGGACATCCTTTGAAGGCAATAACAAAGCAAGATTTCTAGGAAAAACCTACACCCCAGTATCTCTCAAAACAAGGAAAGAAGACCTAAAGCAGCCAGCATTTCGTCCATCAAGTTAAAAAATGCAAAGTCATCAAAGCAACTATCTTTCTACAGTCTACCAGCGAAAGCATTGTCAACGTCAACAATGCCAAACAAAAAACCATAAAAAAATAGAGAAACAGCAAAGACGCAAACTTTTTCGAAATCAAGCAAAAAATTATCAGCAGAGAACAAGCACCAACATCGAACACTCTCAAAATCGTCAAAGGAGCAACCTTTTTCAGAATCAAACAAAGTCATCATTCCAAAGCTTCAAATACAAAAGCATTCACAAAACATGCAAAGTTCTTAAAGTATCAAGAAACAGAGGGAGAAACTACAAGACACACAATGATCAGCAAAAAAGACAGAAAAACCCAAACTTTCTCAAAACAGACACAAAAATGGCATAGAGAAAGATAGAAAGAAAAATCGAACCTGGAGAAATAGAAGAAAGACTGTAAAAAAAAGCCGAAGAGCAGAAGCAAAACCACCCCCTCGAAGCAGAAATTACGAAGATAGAAGGAGAAATCTGGAAATCGCCCCTTTTCCACAGAAAGTAGTAACAGAACAGACGTTGCAGGAGAAATTACGAAAGAAACAGAAAATGAGATAGTAAAGGGAGAAGTTACGAAGAGGAGCGAAGAAGAGAAACTGTTTTTTGATTAAGAATTTCAAAAATAAAAGCCAAGAGAGAACGAGGGTAATTAATAACCAATTAATGAAGGCATTAAACCCTCTCACGTTCCCAAGAACAAAAAGCTGATATAAAAGCGCGCATTTTTAGAGAAAAATGTTCTACATTCAAAAAGCTCTACGTAGAAAGGAATCGACAAAAGTGCTCGAGTTCGGCTTCACTGTAAAGAAAGTTCGAAGTCAAGAAACTCGACTTCAAAGCAGAAGACCGAACTCA
>NC_029790.2:53861127-53889478 GCF_000816755.2 Arachis ipaensis | reverse complement strand
GGTTCCCTTGAAGATAAGCTGACCTCAACTCAAAGATAAAGATAAGATAAGATAACTAACTTATCTTATCTAGAAAGGTCACTCTACAACTACTATAAATACACTGGAGCACCCAGGTATAACTCATACTCTGATTCTACAATAAACCTGCTTAATACCCGTGCTAACTTAAGCATCAGAGTCTCTTGCAGGTACCCCCCACCCTCCGGTGACCAAGGATCAGAAGTGCAGCCAGTCCAACAAGTCGGACACAATAGCTCCGGCCGCCACCAACCAGCCGGACACGTCATCTCCGACCAGTACAGAAGATCTCATCCGAGATCGGCCTACAGTTTCAGGTAACCCACGGAACAGTATCCTTTGATGACACTCTTTTTGGTTGCTTTTAGCAACCCATTAAAACAAACGCAACGAGTAGCTTCTAAGCTTTTTTGGGTCTGACCCTGTAGCTTGGTATTTTATGTCATGCTTGCTTGCACTTCTTTATGCGCTTTTGAGAATGTTGAGGCCTTGTTGCTCAGCCTTTTTGAGTTGTTTTTAAGTGTCAATCCATGACCGGCTTCTCTTATGTTGTCCTTTTCCAAGTTTATTTGTAGTTGACCGATGCTATCATGTCGATCTTTTGCATAATTTGTTTGAGAGGTCTTTTCGGCCTTCTTTCGACTTGTCTGTGGTGTCTCCTTTTTGGTTGAGGTAGGACGACTTTCGTTCGACAACTCTTAGTGTTCTTGGTGGAACCTTTTTAGTTAGTCTTGAATAATTTCGTTAGCCTTGTCAGGTGGCTTATTGGGTAAAGCTATGTCCCTTTTAGCGCTTGTTTCTTTTTGGTCTGACTTTTCTTGCTGATCCTTCTTTAGCTTTCTTTGGTCCGATTTCTCTTGTCGGTCCAAGTTGTAGTTTTGTTGGTCCGACTTCTCTTGTCGGTCCAAGCTGTAGTTTTCGTTGGTCTGACTTCTCTTGTCGGTCCAAGCTGTAGTTTTCATTGGTCTGACTGCTCCTGTCGGTCCAAGTGTAGCTTTCATTTTTAAGTTATTCCTAGTAATCCTCTTTTTGGACCTTTTTTAGGTCTCTTTCAGGGATTACTTTTATAACTTTCTTTTGTAGGAGATCGACTTCGTTAGGTCGATCTCTTCTAAGTTATTTTGTAATCCTCTTTTTTGGACCTTTGTCAGGTCTCTTTCAGGGATTACTTTTATAACTTGTTTGTAGGAGGTCGACTTCTTTGCGTCGTCCTCTTTCTAAGTTATTTTTGTAGTCCTCTTTTTTGGACCTTTGTCAGGTCTCTTTCAGGGACTACTTTTATAACTTTTTCATTTTGGGCTGACTTTATCATGTCGGGCCCTTCTAAGTTAAAGTAATCCTTTTTAATAGGGTTGGCCAGACCTCTTTCCAGGGTTTACTTTTAACTTGGGTTGACTTGGTCCGACTTCTTAACATTGGCCAGTCTTTAAGTTATTATTTTAGCAATCCGTAAGACCTCGTCAGGTTCTTTTTTGGATCACTTTCGATAACTTCTTACATTATTCTGTGTTCATCTTTGCCAATTTGTAGAAAGTGGTTGTCATCTCTAGATCGTCTTTTGGGTGAATCGCGTTTTCACCTTTATCGGACGATTTATCTTTATCGCGATCGTGCAGTGAAATTATTTTTCACTTTCCCCCGATCTGTTGCTTTATAATCGGACGATGAATGCTTCAGATTAACGCGTCTTGAGATCTTGTAGAATATCTAAAAAATATATTTTATTCAAAGGAAAGTACAAATATATACATGTGGGAATTTTTCATCCCTTTAAGTCGGATAGTGTCTGAGTCTCAACTTGGTGCCTCGTTAAAAAACCTTTTCAGGAAAAAGAGTGCATCCAATAATGAGATCTTTTACCTTTTCTAACTGTAGTACCTTCTTAGGTTGCAGGCGTGCCATGATCTGGGAAGCTCTCGTCGATCGAGTTTGGACAGTCTGTAGTAGCCCTTCCTAAGTACTTCTACGACTCGGTAGGGTCCTTTCCAGTTTGCTGCCAGCTTTCCTTCTCCTGGTCGAGTTGTTCCGATATCATTTCGGATTAGGATGAGATCATTCTCCGTGAAACTTCTTGGCACTACCCTTTGATTATATCTGGAAGCCATTCGACGCTTTAGTGCTTCTTACATGATCCGAGCTTTTTCTTGGATTTCAGGTGGTAGGTCAAGCTCTTCCCTCTGAAGTTGGGAGTTTGCTCCCTCATTGTAATGAACCACTCTAGGCGATCCTTCCTCGATCTCTACTGGGATCATTGCTTCTATTCCATATGCTAACCGGAAGGGGGATTCCTTCGTGGTGGAATGTGGCGTCGTTCGATATGTCCATAGGACCTGTGGAAGCTCCTCTGCCCAAGCTCCCTTTGCATCTTGTAATCTCCATTTTAACCCGGCCAATATGACTTTGTTGGCAGCTTCGGCCNNGCTTTATATTCAAGTCGGCTACTAGTTTTCTGAAGCCTGCATCTGTGAATTGAGTGCCATTGTCTGTGGTTATTGAATATGGAACCCCGAACCTTGTGACAATGTTTCTATATAGGAATTTTCGGCTTCTTTGAGCGGTGGCGTTGGCTAGGGGTTCTGCCTCAATCCACTTTGTGAAATAGTCTACCCCTACTATGAGAAATTTAACTTGTCCTGACCCTTGGGGGAAGGGGCCGAGAAGATCGAGTCCCCATCTTGCAAACGGCCAGGGCGAAATTACACTGATGAGCTCTTCTGGCGGGGTGATGTGAAAGTTGGCATGTTTCTGACATGGTGGGCATGTCTTTACAAGTTCTGTAGCTTCCTTCTGTAAAGTCGGCCAATAAAATCCCGCTCGGAGTACCTTTTTGGCGAGAGCTCATGCTCCGAGATGATTGCCACAAATGCCGCCATGTACTTCTTCTAGCACTTCCTTTGTGTTGGAGGTCGGCACGCATCTTAGTAATGGTATTGAGATCCCTCTTTTGTACAGGATGTTGTCTATGATGGTGTAGTACCGTGCCTCCCTTTTTAACCTCTTTGCCTCCTTTTCTTCTGTGGGGTGTGTTCCTGGTTTGAGGTAGTTGATTATGTGGGTCATCCATCCTTGGTCCTGACTTGTTATGGCTAGGACTTTTTCCTCTTCCGAGATTGACGGGTTTTGTAATATTTCCTGGATGAGGCTTCTATTGTTGCCCCCTGGTTTGATGCTGGCTAGTTTCGAGAGTGCGTCAGCTCGGGCATTATGTTCGCGAGGTATGTGGCAGATCTTATATTCCCCGAGTTGTCCGAGCTGCTCCTTGGTTTTATCCAAATACTTTTTCATGGTGGGATCTTTGGTTTGATAGCTCCTTGTTATTTGTGATGTGACCACTTGTGAATCGCTGTAAATGTTGAGTTTTTGATCTCCAACCTCTTTAGCCAGCTTCAAACCAGCTAATAATGCTTCATATTCTGCCTGGTTATTTGAGGCCGAGAACCCGAACTTGAGGGAGAGCTCAACTTGGGTTCCTTGGTTGCTTTCTATTATCACGCCTGCGCCGCTTCCAGTTTTATTTGAAGAACCGTTCACATAGAGATTCCATTCTGTGGGGGTTTCCAAGGCATCTGTGAATTCTGCGGTAAAGTTGGCCAGATACTGTAATTTAATGGCCGTCCGAGCTTCATATTGGAGGTCGAATTCTGATAACTCGATTGCCCATTGTAAAATTCTGCCTGCTAAATCTGTTTTCTGCAATATTCTTTTTATGGGCTGGTTGGTTTGGACCTTAATGGTGTGAGCCTGGAAGTACGGACGAAGTCGTCGAGATGTTAGAATGAGAGTATAGGCAAAATTTTCTATTTTCTGGTAGTTCAGCTCGGATCCCTGTAGCACTTTGCTAATGAAGTAGACGGGTTGTTGCCCACTTTCGTCTTCTCTGACTAGTGCTGAGGCTATCGCCCGGCTTCCTACCGCGAGATATAACATGAGCGGTTCTCCATCTCATGGCCGAGATAGGATAGGCGGCCGTCCTAAGAATTCCTTGAAAACATTTCATCGTCCATTCAAACTGCTTTCCCTTCCTTAAAGTAGCATAGAAGGGGAGAGATCTTATCGCTGCTCCTACTAAGAATCTGGATAGGGTGGCCAACCTTCGGTTGAGTTACTGTACTTCTTTGACACAGGTGGGGCTCTTCATGTTGAGTATGGCTTGACATTTATCCAGGTTTGCTTCAATTCCTCTTTGTGTGAGCATGAAACCTAATAATTTCCCTGCTTCTACTGCAAAGGTGCATTTTGCGAAATTAAGTCGCATGTCGTGCTTTCTTATAGTGTCGAACACTTGAGCCAGGTCAGACAATAACGTATCTTCGCTTTGTGTCTTTATCAACATGTCGTCCACATAGACTTCCATGATTTTTCCAATGTGATCTGAGTAGACCTTATTCATTAGCCTTTGATAAGTAGCTCCCGCATTCTTGAGACCGAAAGGCATCACGATGTAGCAGTATTTTGCTTTCGGCGTTAAAAACGGGGTCTTTTCTTGATCTGGTGGATACATGGGGATTTGGTTGTATCTCGAGTATGCGTCCATAAATGAGAGGTATCTATATCCGGAGGAAGCGTCGATACTTGGGAGTGGGTAAGGATCTTTTGGGCAGGCTTTGTTGAGATCGGTGTAATCGGTACACATTCTCCACTTCCCATTTGATTTCTTCACCAAGACGACGTTGGCTAGCCATAGTGGATACTTGACTTCTCTTATGAATCCTGCCTCCAGTAGTGCCTGTACCTGCTCTTCCATAGCTTGGGATCGCTCTGGCCCAAGTTTTCTTCGTCTCTGCTGCACCGGCCGAGATCCTGGATAGACTGCCAACTTGTGGCACATTAGCTTGGGGTCTATGCCTGGCATGTCTGCGGCTTTCCATGTGAAGAGATCGACATTGTCGCATAAGAATTATATCAGTAATTCTTTTGTGTCTCCTCTTAGGATCGTTCCTATATTAGTTGTTTTGTCCGAGGTGTCTCCGATCTGAACCTTCTCTATCTCGCCTTTTGGCTGCGGACGGAGTTCTTCTCGTTGCTGAACTCCGCCAAGCTCAATTGTATGAAACTCTTCTCCTCTGCCTCTGAGGTTTAAAATTTCGTTATAACAGTGGCGCGCCATCTTTTGATCTGCTTTTATTGTAGCTATCCCTTCTGTAGTTGGGAATTTTATGCATAGATGCGGGGTCGAGACTATTGCGCCAAGTTGATTTAGTGTAGTCCGACCTATTAGGGCATTGTAGGCTGAACTCACATCGACCACAATGTAGTCTATCTTGAGCGTCTTGGACTGGTTTCCTTTTCTAAAGGTTGTGTGCAGTGATACGTATCCCAGTGGTTGTACTGGGGTATCTCCCAGCCCGAACAAGCTGTTTGGGTATGCCTTAAGCTCCCTTTCTTCCAAGCCGAGCTTGTCGAAGGCAGTTTTGAATAAGATGTCGGCGGAGCTTCCTTGGTCTATTAATGTGCGATATAGATTGGCGTTTGCTAGTATGATAGTGATGACCATGGGATCGTCGTGTCCCAGGATGATGCCGGATGCGTCCTCTTTAGTGAATGTTATCGCAGGGATATCGGGTGCTTCCTCCTTTCCCTCGACAAGATATACTTCTTTGAGATATCTTTTGCGAGATAATTTGGAGATCCCACCTCCTGCGAATCCGCCGTGTATCATGTGGACGTGTCTCTCTGGTGTCTGAGGTGATCGTTCAGTTCGTCTGGCATCTTCGTCCTTTCGTCTCTTCTTTAGTCATCATCTCGGGTGGCCAGAAATCGATCTAATTTTCCTTCTCTCACCAATTTTTCTATGATATTTTTTAAGTCGAAGCACTCGTTGGTGGAGTGCCCTCAGACTCGATGGTATTCATAATATTCCTTCCGGTTTCCTCCTCCTCTTTTGCCTTTGAGTGGCCGCGCTGGGGGGATTTTCTCTGTATGGCAGACTTCTTTATATACGTCGACCAGGGATGCCCTGAGAGGAGTGTAATTATGGTATTTTTTTATTTTCTCCCCTTGTCGATATTTTTTTTTTCTTTTGGATTCCTTGTCTTTATCTCGGTAGGCGGTCCCAGATTTTGAGGCTTCTCCCAACCGAGCGTTTTCTTCCATGTTGATATATTTTTCTGCTCGCTCTTGTACTTCGTCTAAGGAGGTAGGGTACTTCTTTGATATAGATTGGCTAAAAGGTCCCTCTCGTAGGCAATTGATGAGTCCCATGATGGCAGCCTCTGTTGGTAAGCTTTGTATGTCCATGCATGTTTTGTTGAATCTTTCCATGTAGTTGCGGAGGCTTTCCCGATCTCCTTGCTTGATCCCTAGTAAACTGGGGGCGTGCTTGGCCTTATCTTTCTGGATGGAGAATCTGGCCAAGAACTTTTTGGCCAGGTCGTCAAAGTTTGAGATGGACTTGGGAGGTAGGTTGTCGAACCATCTGATTGTTGTCTTCGTGAGAGTTGTTGGAAAGGCTTTGCAGCGAACGACATCTGGAGCGTTGGTGAGGTACATTTTGCTTATGAAGTTGCTGAGATGATGGTTGGGATCTGTGGTGCCATCATACAAAGTCATATCCGGAAGTTTGAAGTCTTTAGGGATTTTAGTCTTCATGATTTCCCTAGTGAATGGATCTTGATCCTTGCGAGAGTTATCCTCAGGAGTGGTCCGGGTAGCCTTTGCTTTGAGATCATTTTCAAGTTGTAGGAGTTTGTCTTCCAGTTCTCGACGTCGCTGTACCTCTCTTTGAAGATCCTTCCCAACCTCTCGTTGTTGTTAGGTTTCTCTTTCGAGTTGCTTTAAGTGATCTTGAAGTGCTTCTATTACCCCGGGATTTGATGAGTTTTTGTCCCCGTTGGATTCCGGAACATTCTTCAGGGTAGTGTCCGCGTTCTTGTGCGGCGTTCTATTTTCTAGATCTGAATCGTGGTCATTGTCATGGCCGTCCGCCATGGTATTGGGATGACTTCCAGGTTCTCCGGCAACGGCGCCAATGTTCCGAGGGTTACCTGAAACTGTAGGTCGATCTCGGACGAGATCTTCTGTACTAGTCGGAGATGACGTGTCTGGCTGGTGGGTGGCGGCCGGAGCTGTCGTGTCCGACTTGTTGGACTTGCTGCACTGCTGATCCTTGGTCACCGGAGGGTGGGGGGTACCTGCAAGAGACTCCGATGCTTAAGTTAGCATGGGTATTAAACATGTTTATTGTAGAATCAGAGTATGAGTTATACCTGGGTGCTCCAGTGTATTTATAATGGTGTGAAGTGACCTTTTTAGATAAGATAAGTTAGTTATATTATCTTCTCTTATCTTTATCTTTGGGTGAGGTCAGCGTATCTTCAACGAAACTGCCCTTATCTCTATAGGCTTGGACTAGCTTTGGATTGGGCTGTGTTCCTTTGTTTGGGCCTTCTTGGGCCTTCCTGTCGATTTGGCCGAGCTCTTTTTGAGAAGAAGTCGGATAGTCTGACCTGAAGAAGTCGGTCGCTTTGTCACCGATCATCCCGGGTCGGATAGCTCGACCCAGGGTATGAACAGCCCCAAAAAACCACCTCGACCAAGCAGAAAGTGGACAAAACAAAAAGAGGTCGGACAGCAAAAGTACCAACTCTCTACAAACATCTCACAAAGGCTAAGGAAAGGTCAAAAGACCAAAGCCAGAAGTGCTTCGCTGAAAAGTACGAAGTCTTGAAAAAAGACACTACTTAAAAAGCAAAAAGCACGGTGTCAAAGACGGCACTAAAAAGTCATCCAAACAAACTATAAAAAGGTTCCCCATCGGAACACTACCTAAAAAGTTGTTGGATTATGACTAAAAAGCCCGAGCAGTGAAGACAAACAAATCGGAAGAAGGCTGAAAAGACCTCTCAACAAACTAAAAAGGGGCAATACCAAACTCGCACAAGGAGAAACTACTTAAGATCGACCAAAGTCAGGATGCTTGAGCACGAATTCCCCAAAGAGATCAAAGCTCTGAAAGCACGATCTCACGGAAAGGTCCGAACTCAAGCAGGGGCAAAGTCGTACAGGTCGACGTCAGCTAAGAAGAGGCGCAAATACGATCTCAAAAAAAGAACAAGCCAAAAGGTTGAGAAACAACTTAAGGCTCAAATGTGCTTAGCTAAAAGGGATACAACTCCATTCAAAGAAGGCACAATCTCAAACAGGGCTACGTACGTCATCCAAGACTAAAAAGGTTCAATATAAAGAACACTAAAAAATCATTGGACAAGTCATTAAAAGCCTGGATATCAAGCCGCAAGGATAACTTTGCCAAAGCAGAGGGTTGTCAACAAAAACTTAAAGCAAGGCGTGATCCAGAAGGCAAGGGTAGAAAACCCACACTACCACTCAAAAGAGGACGGACTGTGAAGTACCAAACCCCTAGAAAATCTACAAAAGATTGCAAAGCAATGAAGAAACAAGCCAGACAGATGCTTGAGCACGACTTCCAAAGAGATCGAAGCTTTGAAAAGCACTATCTCACGGAAAGATCGAACTCAAGCAAGGGCACTGTTCATACCCTGGGTCAAGCTGTCCGACCCGGGATGTTTAGCGACAAGCCGACCGACCTCTTCAGGTCAGACTATCTGACCTCTTCTCAAAGTGCTCGGCCAATGACCGACCTCTTCACAAAGAGCTCGGACAAAATGCCACCAGAGGCCCAAGAGGCCCAAAACGAAGGAACACAGCCCAATCCAAAGGCAGCCCAAGCGTACAGAGAGAAAGGTGGTTCCGTTGAAGATAAGCTGACCTCATTCAAAGATAAGATAAGATAAGATAAGATAAGATAAGATAACTATCTTATCTCCAGAAAGGTCACTCTACAACTACTATAAATACACTGGAGCACCCAGGTATAACTCATCGGAGTCTCTTGCAGGTACCCCCCACCCTCCGGTGACCAAGGATCAGCAGTGCAGCAAGTCCAACAAGTCGGACACAACAGCTCCGGCCGCCACCAGCCAGCCGGACACGCCATCTCCGACCAGTACAGAAGATCTCATCCGAGATCGACCTCCAGTTTCAGGTAACCCTCGGAACAGAAAGGAAAGAAGTTCGAATGGACAACAGAATGTGAGCAAGCCTCCCAAGAATTCAAAGAATTCTTGGGACGGCCACCTATCCTATCTCAGCCACGAGAAGGAGAACCACTCATATTATACCTCACGGTAGGAAGTCGGGCAATAGCCTCAGCACTAGTAAGAGAAAACGAAAGCGGACAACAACCCGTCTACTTCATTAGTAAAGCGCTGCAGGGATCCGAGCTGAACTACCAAAAAATAGAAAAGTTTGCCTACACTCCCATCTAACATCTCGACGACTTCGCCCGTACTTCCAGGCTCACATCATTAAGGTTCGAACCGACCAGCCCATAAAAGGGATACTGGAGAAAACAGATCTAGCAGGTAGAATTTTACAATGGGTAGTCGAGTTATCCGAGTTCGACCTCCAATATGAAGCTCGGACAGCCATCAAATCACAGTACTTGGCCGACTTCATCGCAGAATTCACAGATAACCTGGAAACCCCCACAGAATGGAATCTCTACGTGGACGGTTCTTCGAATAAGACTGGAAGCAGCGCAGGTGTGATAATAGAAAGCAACCAAGGAACCCAAGTTGAGCTCTCCCTCAAATTTGGATTCTTGCACTTAAACAAGCAGGCGGAATATGAAGCATTACTAGCTGGTTTGAAACTGGCTAAGGAGGTTGGAGCTCAAAAACTCAACATCTTTAGCGATTCACAAGTAGTCACCTCACAAATAACAGGGAGCTACCAAGCCAAAGATCCCACCATGAAAAAGTATTTGGATAAAACCAAGGAACAGCTCGGACAACTTGGGGAATATAAGATCTGCCACATACCCCGCGAACAAAATACCGGAGCTGACGCACTCTCAAAACTAGCCAGCACCAAACCAGGGGGCAACAATAGAAGCCTCATCCAAGAAATGTTCTAAAACCCGTCAATTTCGGAAGAAGAAAAAGTCCTAGCCATAACAGGTCGGGATCAAGGATGGATGACCCCCATAATTAACTACATCAAAATAGAAGCACTCCCCATGGATGAAAAGGAGGCAAAGAGGTTAAAATGGGAGGCTCAATACTATACTATCATAAATAACACCCTATATAAAAGAGGGATTTCAATACCACTATTAAAATGTATGCCGACCTCTCGCACAAGGGAAGTTTTAGAGGAAGTACACAGTGGCATCTGTGGTAATCATCTCGGAGCACAAGCCCTCACCAAAAAAGTACTCCGGGCGGGATTTTATTGGCCAACTCTACAAAAGGAAGCTACAGAGTTTGTAAAGATATGTCCACCATGCCAGAAACATGCCATCTTTCACATCGCTCCGCCAGAAGAGCTCATCAGTGTAACTTCACCTTGGCCATTTGCAAAATAGGGACTCGACCTTCTCGGACCCTTTCCTCAGGGATCGGGACAAGTTAAATTCCTCATAGTAGGGGTAGATTATTTTACAAAGTGGATCGAGGCAGAACCCCTAGCTAATTCTACTTCCCAAAGAAGTCGAAAATTCCTATATAGAAACATTGTCACAAGGTTTGGGGTCCCATACTCCATCACCATAGACAATGGCACCCAATTCACAGATGCAGGCTTCAGAAAATTAGCAGCCGATCTGAACATAAAACACCAGTTCACCTCCGTCGAACATCCCCAAGCCAATGGACAGGCTGAAGCAGCCAACAAAGTCATATTGGCCGGGTTAAAATGGAGATTACAGGATGCAAAGAGAGCTTGGGCTGAGGAACTCCCACAAGTCCTATGGGCATATCGGACAACGCCACACTCCACCACAAAGGAATCACCCTTCCGACTGGCCTATGGAGTGGAGGCAATGATCCCAGTAGAAATTGAGGAAGGGTCGCATAGAGTAGTATACTACAATGAAGAAGCCAACTCCCAACTGCAAAGGGAAGAACTCGACCTACTCCCGGAAGTCCAGGAAAGACCTCGGATTAGAAAAGAAGCACTAAAACGTCGAATGGCTTCGAGATATAATCAAAAGGTAGTGCCGCGAGGCTTCACGGAAAACGACATTACTCTAATCCGAAATGATATCGGAACAACTCGACCGAGAGAAGGAAAGCTGGCAGCAAGCTAGAAGGGTCCCTACCGAGTCATAGAAGTGCTTGGGAAGGGCTACTACAGACTGTCCGAACTCGATGGACGAGAGCTCCCCAGATCGTGGTACGCCTGCAACTTAAGAAGGTACTATAGTTAGGAATAATAAATGATCTTGGTATAAGGTACACTCTTTTTCTTGAAAAGGTTTTTTAATGAGGTACCAAGCTAAGACCTACAAAACTATCCGACTTATAGGGATGAAAAATTTCCACATGTATATATTTGCACCTTCTCTTTGAATAAAATGCATTTTAGATATTCTACAAATTCTCAAGACGCATTAATTTAAAGCATTCATCGCCCGATTATAAAGCGACAGATCAGCAGAAAGTGAAAAACAGATTCACAGCACGATCACGATAAAGACCAATAGAGATGAAAGTGCGATTCATCTAAAGGTCGACCAAATAAAGATAGAAACCGCTTCCTACAAATCGGCAAAGATGAAAGCAGAATAATGCAAGAAGTTATCGAAAGTGATCCAAAAAAGAACCTGATGAGGTGGTATGCGAAATTGTTACTATGAGGTTGTAAAATTTATTGTTCGTTCTCTCCCTGGCAATGGCGCCAATAACTGGTGCACAATACCATGGTCCAAGCAGAACTTCACAACTTCGCACAACTAACCAGCAAGTGCACTGGGTCGTCCAAGTAATAAAACCTTACGTGAGTAAGGGTCAATCCCACGGAGATTGTTGGTATAAAGCAAGCTATGGTCACCTTGTAAATCTCAGTCAGGCGGATATCAAATAGTTATGGAGTTTTCGAAAATAAATAATAGATAGACAGAAAATAAAGATAGAAATACTTATGTAAATCATTGGTGAGAAATTTAGATAAGCATGTAGAGATGCTTTCATTCCTCTAAACCTCTGCTTTCTTGCTGTCTTCATCCAATCCTTCCTACTCCTTTCCATGGCAAACATTATGTAAGGGCATCACCGTCGTCAATGGCTACATCTCATCCTCTCTGTGAAAATGGTCCGATGCGCTGTCACTGCATGGCTAATCATCTGGAGGCATCACCTTTGTCAATGGCTACATCCCATCCTCTCTGTGAAAATGGTCCGATGCGCTGTCACTGCATGGCTAATCATCTAGAGGTTTTCGATCATACTGGAATAGGATTTACTATCCTTTTGCGTCTGTCACTACGCCCAGCACTCGCGAGTTTGAAGTTCGTCACAGTCATTCAATCCCTGAATCCTACTCGAAATACCACGGACAAGGTTTAGACTTTCCAGACTCTCATGAATGCCGCCATCAATCTAGGTTATACCACGAAGATTCTGATTAAGAGATCCAAGAGATACTCATTCAATCTAAGGTGGAACGGAAGTGGTTGTCTGGCACGTGTTCGTGGGGGAATGATGATGATTGTCACGTTCATCACATTCATGTTGAAATACGAATGAATATCTTAGAAGCGGAATAAGTTGAATTGAATAGAAAAACAGTAGTACTTTGTATTAATTCATGAGGAACAGCAGAGCTCCACACCTTAATCTATGGAGTGTAGAAACTCTACCGTTGAAAAATACATAAGTGAAAGGTTCAGGCATGGCCAAATGGCCAGCCCCCAAACGTGATCAATATGATCTAAAGATGAACTAAAAATCATAAGATGTCAAATACAATAGTAAAAAGTCCTATTTATACTAAACTAGTTACTAGGGTTTACAGAAGTAAGTAATTGATGCATAAATCTACTTCCGGGGCCCACTTGGTGTGTGCTTGGGCTGAGCTTGAAGTTAACACGTGTAGAGGTCATTCATGGAATTGAACACCAAGTTGTAACGTGTTTTTGGCGTTCAACTCTGGTTCGTGACGTGTTTCTGGCGTTTAACCCCAGACAGCAGCGTAGAACTGGCGTTCAACGCCCTTTTGCGTCGTCTAAACTCGGCCAAAGTATGGACTATTATATATTTCTGGAAAGCCCTGGATGTCTACTATCCAACGCAATTGGAAGCGCACCATGTTGAGTTCTTTAGCTCCAGAATATCTACTTTGAGTGCAGGGAGGTCAGAATCCAACAACATCAGCAGTCCTTCTTCAACCTCTGAATCTGATTTTTGCTCAAGTCCCTCAATTTCAGCCATAAAATACCTGAAATCACAGAAAAACACACAAACTCATAGTAAAGTCCAGAAATGTGAATTTAACATAAAAACTAATAAAAACATCCCTAAAAGTAAATAGATCCTGCTAAAAACATACTAAAAACAATGCCAAAAAGCGTATAAATTATCCGCTCATCATGAGGTCTTATGGATTGCTAAATAATAACTTAAAGACTGGCCGACGTTAAGAAGTCAGACCAAGTCAACCCAAGTTATCAGCAAATCCCTGGAAAGAGGTCTGGCCAACCCTATAAAAGAGGAATTGCTATAACTTAGAAGAGATCGACACGACAAAGTCAGTCTCCTACGAAAAATAAGTTATAAAAGTAATCCCTGAAAGAGACCTGACAAAGGTCCAAGAAAGAGGATTACAAAAATAACTTAGAAGGGCCCGACATGACAAAGTTGGCCCAAAACAAAATAAGTTATAAAAGTAATCCCTGAAAGAGACCTGACAAGGGTCCAAGAAAGAGGATTACAAAAATAACTTAGACAGAGGACGACGTAAAGAAGTCGATCTCCTACGAAAAAGTTATAGAAGTAATCCTTGAAAGAGACCTGACAAGGGTCCAAGAAAGAGGATTACAAAAATAACTTAGAAAGAGGACAACGTAAAGAAGTTGACCTCCTACGAAAAGTTATAAAAAGTAGTTCCTGAAAGAGACCTAACAAAGGTCCAAGAAAGAGGATTACGAAATAACTTAGAAGAGATCGACATGAAGAAGTCGGTCCACTACAAAAATAACTTAGAAAGAGGACGACGTAAAGAAGTCGACCTCCTACAAAAAGTTATAAAAGTAGTCCTTGAAAGAGACCTAACAAAAGTCCAAGAAAGAGGATTACGAAATAACTTAGAAGAGATCGACATGATGAAGTCGGTCCACTACAAAAATAACTTGGAAAAGGACGACGTAAAGAAATCGGTTATGGATAAATACAAGTAAGAGCAAGCAAACCGAAATACAAATTGGATCCACGCATCTACGACCTCCAAGTACAAAGCAGTTCAAAGAGGCCGAGCAGCAAGGCTCCAGTATTCTAAAAACCCAGGAAGGTTCCAAGACAAGTGTAAACAAGCATGCTATAGAATACAATGTTATAAAGCTTTAGGGTCAAGCCCAAAATCTTGAAAGCTACTTGTTTTTTAAAAACAAAAGTTGCTAAACAAGCAACCAAAAGGAGTACCAGCAGTCAGCAAAATATTCAACTATACAAAATAAAGAGTTTTAAAGCCCACAAGCCGGGCCAACTATGCAAATATCCAAAGAAAACTCAGCTAAAGATTAGAAGACTTTTTAGCAGCATCAGTCTGGGGTGAAGGAGGGCGAGCCTGGAGAGGCACAGCATCCACGGTACCATCATCCCGGTTCAAAATCTGACAGGCCGGATCAGAAATAGAATGACCAACCTCAACCGGAGGAATTGTAGAAGCGGACACCTTGGTAGAAAGCACAGAGGGAGGATCAGCATCATCATCATCTTGGTCGTCGGGGACAATCTTACCATCCCTCACAACATTGTCCAAGCTAAAGAGAGTAAGGTCAACCTCAGGAGCAAGAACTTGAACTTGCTCTTTTAAATTATCATAGGCAGCGTTCACGCTGCCGACGAGGTGACCTTGGAGCTCGAAATAGTCTACTCGGGCAGACTCCAGCTCCTCCCTCAGACGCACCACCTCCCGATAAGATGTAACGTAACTGTCCTTATGCCTCAATGCCGTATCCTCGGCCAATCGCACAGAAGCCGCCAGAGCAAGGGAACTCGCCTTTTCGTTCTCCAGATCCTTCTCCAACTTGGCTACCTTTACCTCAAGCTCTTCCTTCAGGCCCTTCATCCGGTTGAACTCCTGTTTAGCCTCCTCCAGAAATTCTTTGGTGGCATGGAGAGGAAGATTCTGAGCAGTTCGGTATAGGGCAGCCCCCATATATGCCATTTTAACACTGTTTCGGGTCATAAAATCCAGATGGTAAAGGATTGATACATCATCCATGGGGAGGACACCGTAGGGACCGATTTACTGATCTACGAACTCGATTGCATTAAAATCAGGGGCGTCAAGGTTAAAGGCCTCAATTGTTTTTTGCTTCTTGTTGGGAGGAGCACCAGAAGTAGTGGCAGAAGTCTGTGGAGGATTAGTCAGACAAACTCGAGGAGTGGGGATCACCTTCCTCGGCCCAGCAAAACTCGGCACTGGCGGCTTTACTGGAACTTGAAAAGATCCCTCTCTGGCCGCCTTGGCCGAGATGTTTTGAGCAGCAGCAGCCTTCTTCGCCTTCTTGTAGGCCTTCATGGAATTATTGTTTTTCGACATCTCTGAAAATACAGAATCAACCATAATGATGAGTTACAACCTAGGAGAAGCAAACAAGTATAAGAAACAAGTCAGACAGTACCCAAAGTAGTTTGAACCAAAGATGGATCACTCAAAAATCTTTTTGTATCCAGATGGGGTGGTTCCCCTTACAAATCTTCAAGAACAACTACAAAAGCCCGCTCAACCTCGTTAAGCATCTCCCATGTATAACGAGGCACTCTCACATTCTTTTGCCACTCTAGAGGAAAACAGGCTCGTCATTCTCATCAAGAAAAAAAGGGTGGACCCCCTTAACAGCACGGACTCGGAAGAAATAATTCTTAAAATCTTTAAAAGACTCATCATACATGGCAAAAACTTTATGCCCCTGGGCCGATCTGAAAGAAACCCAGGAAGCTTTCTTTTTGGAAGAACCTCCAGGCTTGGCCGAGACAAAAAGATAGAGGAAAAGAGTTTGAGAAGGTGTTATGCCTAACTCTTGGCAAAGCAGTTGAAATATCTTGATAAAACCCTAGGAATTCGGATGAAGCTAGGATGGAGCAATGTTACATGACCACAACATGTCAGTCTCAAAAGCAGTAAAAGGAAAAGTAACGTCCAACTGGCTGAAGAAATATTCATAGGCATAGAAGAAGGGACGCTCCCCCTTGACCGAAGTAGGAAAACAAGCCCTCTCATCAGAGTTATGAGCTACAAGCTCATAATCCTTCTCCCGAGCACTGTTACCACAAATCCTATGACGTTTCCTCAGCTCTACACAAAATTCAGCATCCACGACAGAGACACACATTAGGACAATGGAGTCTAGCCAATCGGACATCCCCTCGGGAACTGTGGAAGACATCTCTACAACGTTATTGCGAGAAGACATGAGGCCAACTAATCCTACAAAAAGAAAAGAAGATTGGATCACTAAAAAACATCTCAGAGGAGGGGCAAAGCAACTCGACTAATATGATACAGACAGAAAAGGAAAACCCCAAGACTTAAACCAAAGTCCTGGGGCATCCTTTGGAGGCAGTAGCAAAGCAAGATTTCAGGAAAAATCTACAGCTTACGTCCCGGCATTTCCCAAACAAGAAAAGAAGATTTCAAGTAGGCAAACATTTTGAAAAAGGGAAGTAAAAATACAAAAGTCATCTAAGCCACTATCTTTCTACAGTCTATCAACAAAAAGCATTGTTGACATAAAAAATGCCAAGCAAAAAATCATCAAAGACACAACCTTTTTCAGAATCAAACAAAAACCATCATCGAAAGCACAAGCAGAAACGGTGATAACATGCAAAAGCCCTAAAAGCATCAAGCAACAAGAAAAGCGAAAAAGTTCATACGAAAGATGAAGAAACTCCCAGAACACACAATACAACAGCAATTAGGCGCAACAAAAATAGAAAGATCCAAACTTTCTCCAAGCAAAATCAAAACTTCACCACAAAACCAAAGCCAAAGCAACGAAAGAGAAAAGTAATTGCAAAATGGAACTAACCTGGAGAAATGAGAAGTTCCGGAAGAAGTAGAAAGGAAGGAACCGCTGGATCACTGGAAGATACCGCAACGCAAGAAAAGACAGAGATAGAGAGAACGAAGGAGTTACAAAGAAAAAGGAAGAAGAGAAACTACTTTTCTGAGGAAGCAAAATTCAAAATAAAGCCAAGAGAAACAGGGCAATTAATACCAATTAATGAAGGTATTAAACCCTCGCACGTTCTCTAGAACGAAGCGCTAATACAAAAGCGCGCATTTTTAGAGGAAAACGTTCTACATTCAAAAAGCTCTACAAAGAAAGGAATCGACAAAAGTGCTCAAGTTCGGCTTCGCTATAAAAAGTTTGAAGTCAAAAAACTTGACCTCAAAGCAGAAGACTGAGCTCAAGCAGGGGCACTGTTCATACCCTGGGTCGAGCTGTCTGACCCGGGATGTTTAGCGACATGGCGACCGACCTCTTCAGGTCCAACTATCCGATCTCTTCTTAAAGAGATCGGCCAAATCAACAGGAAAGCCCAATAAAGGGCCCAAATAGAGGAACACGACCCAAATCCAAAGGCAATCCAAGCCTATAGAGATAAAGGCGGTTCCCTTGAAGATAAGCTGACTTCACCCAAAATAAGATAAGATAAGATAAGATAACTAACTTATCTTATCAGAAAGGTCAGCCCACACTACTATAAATACACTGGAGCACCCAAGTATAACTCATACTCTGATTCTACAATAAACCTGCTTAATACCCGTGCTAACTTAAGCATCGGAGTCTCTTGTAGGTACCCCCCATCCTCTGGTGACCAAGGATCAGAGGTGCAGCCAGTCCAACAAGTCGGACACAACAGCTCCGGCCGCCACCAGCCAGCCAGACACGTCATCTCCGACCAGTACAGAAGATCTTATTCGAGATCGGCCTACAGTTTCAGGTAACCCTCGGAACAGTGGGATACTACTCCCATATGCAGCAATAGTAGGATTACCATATGACCCCAGAGTCCTTTTGGACTGTTCATTTCCACTTAGATCCATGATGGACAAAATGAAATTGATATGAATTGCAAAGAAAATATATTTTTATTTTTTATTTTATTTAAGTAGAATAAACCAAATTATTAAGATAATTAAAAACAATAAGATAAAATAAAAATAGAATAATTAGAAATTAGAATGTAAATTTCGAAAACTTAGAGAAAAGATAAATTTGAAAGTGAGAATAATTGCTTAATTGAGAAGATTTGAAAAACTTTGGATATGATTTTTGAAAAAGATTTTGAATTTTGAAAAGATTTGATTTTTAAAATAAAAATCTGAATTTTTAAAAGTAATTTTCGAAAACTCAATTTAAAATAAAGAGAAAAGATATTTTTGAATTTAATGAGGAAAGAGAAAAACAATAAAATGACATAAAACTTAAAATTTTTAGATCTAATGCTCCTTGTTTTTCGAAAGTTTTGGAGGGAAAACACCAAGGAACACCAAACTTAAAGATTTTAAGATCGAAACATAAAGAAGCCTCAAGAACACTTTGAAGACTCACAAGAACATAAAAAGAACACCAAACTTAAAACTTTTAGAACACTAAAAATAATTTTTCGAAAATAAAAAAAATAAAAAGTAGCAAGATAACACCAAACTTAAAAGTTTGACATGAGATTTAGTCAAAGAAAAATTATTTTTGAAAAAGTTTTAAATGGAAGATTCTCAATTACCAAGAACATAAACACAACGCTCTAGCCAATTGAGTTATAAATTGAAAGTGTTTTAATAAAGGTATTTAATGTATAAAATATTTTAAATTTTTTTTTGAATAATAATAATTCGAAAATGCACAAGAAAAACAAGAAAAATCACAAAACAAGGAAAACTAAAGATCAAACAAGGAAAATAAACAAGAATAACTTGAAGATTAAGAAAGAACAATGGACAATAATTCGAAAATTTAAAAGAAAATAAAAACATGCAATTGACACCAAACTTAAAATATGAAACTAAACTCAAACAGAAAAACTCAATTATCAATTTATAAAATTTTTTAAAAATTTAAAAAGAGAAAATAAGGATTTAAAAAGGAAATTTTAACCAAAAACAATAATAGAAGATGCAATTTTAGTGACTCTAAACTAAAAAGATGAATTTTTCCTAATCTAAGCAACAAAATAAACTGTCAGTTGTCCAAACTCGAACAATCCCTGGCAACGGCGCCAAAATCTTGGTGCACGAAATCACAATCACACTCTTGCAATTCCGCACAACTAACCAGCAAGTGCACTAGGTCGTCCAAGTAATACCTTACGTGAGTAAGGGTCGATCCCACAGAGATTGTCGGCTTGAAGCAAGCTATGGTTATTTTGTAATTCTTAGTCAGGAGATCAATAATAAGAGTGATTATATTTATAAAGAGTAAAAAGCATAAATAAAATAGTACTTGTATGCAGTAATGGAGAATGTGTTGGAGTTTTGGAGATGCTTTGTCTTATGAATCTCTGCTTTCCCCATGTCTTCTTCTTCACGCATGCAAGGTTTCTCCTATGGCAAGCTGTGTGTTGGTGGATCACCGTTGTCAATGGCTACCATCCATCCTCTCAGTGAAAATGGTCCAGGTGCACTGTCACCGCAAGGCTAATCATCTGTCGGTTCTCACTCATGCTGGAATAGGATCCATTGATCCTTTTGCGTCTGTCACTATGCCCAACCCTTGTGAGTTTGGAGCTCATCACAGTCATTCAATCCCTGAATCCTACTCGGAATACCACAGACAAGGTTTAGACTTTCCGAATTCTGAAGAATGCTGCCAATGGATTCTAGCTTATACCACGAAAATTCTGATTAAGGAATCCAAGAGATACTCATTCAATTGAAGGTAGAACGGAGGTGGTTGTCAGGCACGCGTTCATAGGTTGAGAATGGTGATGAATGTCACGGATCATCACATCCATCATATGGAAGTGCGAATGAACATCTTAGATAGAAACAAGCGTGTTTGAATAGAAAACAGAAATAATTGCATTAATTCATCGAGACACAGCAGAGCTCCTCACCCCCAACAATGGAGTTTAGAGACTCATGCCGTCAAAGATTACAAAGTTCAGATCTAAAAATGTCATGAGATACAAAATAAATCTCTAAAAGTTGTTTAAATACAAAACTAGTAACCTAGGTTTACAGAAAATGAGTAAACTATGATAGATAGTGCAGAAATTCACTTCCGGAGCCCACTTGGTGTGTGATGGGGCTGAGACTTGAGCTTTACACGTGCCTAGGCTATTTCTGTAGTTAAACGCCAGGTTGTAACCTGTTTTAGGCATTTAACTCCAACTTGTAACCTGTTTCTGGCGTTTAACGCCAGAATAGGGCAGAGAACTGGCGTTGAACGCCAATTTGTGTCATCTAAACTCGGGCAAAGTATAAACTATTATATATTACTGGAAATCTCTGGATGTCTACTTTCCAATGCAATTGAGAGCACACCATTTGAACTTCTGTAGCTCCAGAAAATCCATTTCGAGTGCAGGGAGGTCAGAATCCAACAGCATCTGCAGTTCTCTTTCAGCTTCTGAATCAGATTTTGCTCACGTCCCTCAATTTCAGCCAGAAATTACCTGAAATCACAGAAAAACACACAAACTCATAGTAAAGTCCAGAAATGTGATTTTTATTTAAAAACTAAAAAAAATATACTAAAAACTAACTAAATCATACTGAAAACTATGTAAAAACAAGGCCAAAAAGCGTATAAATTATCCGCTCATCAGTAACTCCCTGCTATTTGGGAAATAACTACCTGTGAGTCACTAAAGATGATAAGCTTTTGAGCTCCAACCTCCTTAGCCAGCTTCAAACCAGCTAGTAGTGTGATTTAGAGAGAATTGTCGTGTCGGTATAGAATTTCACACAAAATGAGTGAATTCTCATTGCAAGTATAGTTCTATACCAACAAACAATCCTCCCAATCTAAAATTTGAGTTGTCACAAGTACAATCCTCCCAATTGGCTCATACGCGCACAGCGTGCGTTCGTGCGCATTCCGCGATTAGCTTGAAGGGCGCATACGCGCCAGGTGCGCGCACGCACGGGTGGTTTGTACTTCAGGCAGGGTGCTGGTGCAGTGTAGGCGCAACACTCGGGTCAATGTATGGAGGGGTGATATTTTTCAATCCACGCGTCCGCGCATATGGCGCGCCCGCGTGGATGGTCAAAAATGCTTGAGGTGCGCATACGCGGCAGGTGCGCGCACGCGCGGGTTGGTGCTCTGTTTTTCAAAATTTTTCCAAGTTCTTGCACCAAACCAAGAATTCCAAACCTCCAAATAGTTACCCAAACACCTTCAAACTTTATTTAATATACTAAACTACCAACTCAACAAGATATGAAATTAAACTAATTACCAATATGTACAAAAGAGAAAAAAAATGAAAAAAATTTACCATGGTGGGGTGTTTCCCACCTAGCACTTTTGTTTATTGTCCTTAAATTGGACTTATGGGGAGCTCCTCTTAGGGTGGCTTGTGCTTGAAGCTATCTTTGAACATCCACCAATGCTTGAATCTCCAATAAGCTTTAGTCTTCAATGTTAATATCTTCAAGCTTTGATGGAGTTCTTCAGAAACCATGAGCTCCCAAAGTTGATTTTCCTTGTGCGATCCAGGATCCCACACTTTGTTTTGACACCCATCTTCAAATTGATCATCATGATTCCAATTGGGTGGCATGACCTTAGAATTCTCAATTAAGCATCTAAACATTCTCCTAGATCCATGCCATTTGGTTTTACACCAACCATTGCCATTCAACTTTGAGCATGCAACCATCATGAACTTAGAGTGATGTGTCCAACCAATACACAACTCTCTCTTACTCTTAACTCCACAAAGGGCTCTAAGTTGACCATCATTTTCAGGCAAACCATATTCAAGTGAGAAAGTAAAGCTTAAGGATAAGAATTTTACCCACTTGAATGTTGTGTTGGATGGTGACTTAGGAAGGGGGACCTCCCCACACTTAGCCAATGCGAGGTCTACGCCCTTGTGCTCCTTCTTGACTACCTCCACCTCTCTACAACTTTCCTCAACTTTAACTTCTTCCTCTTGGTGGCTCTCTTCCAATTCAATCTCTTTTTTATTGCTCACCAAGGGCATGAGAAGTTGTGCATCTTCTTCTTTGACCTCAATTTTAGGCCCAATGGGAGAGGATTCAATTGTAGATAGGAATTTCTCAATGATTGAATCTATCTCTTGATCAACCTCTTTAAAGTTTTCAATCATGATATGCTTTGGAGGTTGTACACCCTCCTCAACATCAATATCAAGCTTCTTGAAAGAGGGCTCTATAATGCTATTTTCCCATGGACTTCCAACATCTCCTAGGTCTTCAACCACTCCTTCCGGCTCAATTGTCTCATCTTCCTCCCCTTGTGGCAATTCTTTCTTCAACTCCTCTTCTTCACCTTGAAGCTTTAAACTCACTCCCTCACTATGCTCCTTGGTTGCTTCTCCATATTCGTCAATGGGAGTGCCTTGGTTGCTTAGGCTTAGTCGGGAGGAGACGATGTTGCTAACGGCTTCTACCATGATATCCATCTTAGCTTCTAACTCCTTGAACTCCTTTTCTGTCCCCTCTTGTTGCCTTATGATATGAGACTTAAGGTCCCTTAGTTCTTGCGTGAAAGCTTCATCGGGGGGCGGTGGTGGAAGAAAAGGTTCATTGTTTGAGGGAAATGCATTATAGTTGGAAGGTGGTTCATTTTGGTAAGGGTATGGAGATGGTGTATATGGAGGTGGTTCTTGGGAGTAGTTGTGTTGGAATGGTGGTGGTTCCATGTATGGTTCATATGGTTCATAAGGTGGTTGGTATGGTGGATAAGGATTAGGGTCGTAATGAGGTGTTTGGTGGTAGGGGGCTTGTGAGTAAGGTGGTTCAAAATTAGGTTGAGGGGGTGGTTCATAGGTATGTGGTGGTGGTTGTTGACAATCACAATAAGGGTTAGCACATCCATTAGATTGATATGCATTAGGATTAGGATTATACCCATAAGAATCCTAAGGTTGTTGTTTCCAAGAAGGTTGATCAATCCCTTGAGGCTCCTCCCATCTTTGATTTTTCCATCCTTGATGCACATCCCCATTGAAGCTTCTATTCCCTACAACATAGTTGTAACCAAACTCATAGCCAAAGGGATGAGAATTTATAATAGAAAATAAAAACAAAAGCTAACAAAAATAAGCAACAAAGTCCTAAAGCTAACAAAAACTAACTAACAAACAAAAGGCAAACATATTCACATATTCACAATAGCCAATAAGACAAAACCATTGCAACTCCCCGGCAATGGCGCCATTTTGATTTATAGAGAGAATTGTCGTGTCGGTATAGAATGTCACACAAAATGAGTAAATTCTCGTTGCAAGTATAGTTCTACACCAACAAACAATCCTCCCAATAAAAAATTTGAGTTGTCACAAGTACAAACCTAAAATAAGAATTAACCGAAGTATTTAAGCCTCGGGTCGTCTCACAAGGAATAGCAATGAAATGCTCAATTATTGGCTATGAAAATGCAAGGGGGGTTTGATTTTATATTTTTGCAAGAAATTAAATGACAAGAAAAGTAAATCAAGCAAGCAATTAAAGGAAGCAATTAAAGAAGAGAGACATTCATGGCAAGGGTTGAGATCATAGGCTTTCTATCCTAGTCATACATGCCTAATTACTCTTTCCAAGTCAAGAATGCTCAAAATCTACTCTAAAGTCCAACCAAGAATTTTATCAAACACTTGGAAGGCATAAAAGGAAAGCATAATAAATATGCAAGAATAATAAATCTACCAACTACCAATTGTAAGAAAAGTAAATCAACAATTCAAATCATCAATTAAAAGAACATTAACATTAAATTTTATTAAATGTAAACAAGATGCAACATGAGTATTCATAAATATAAAGAGACATAAAAGTAAAATTAACATAAAAACTAAGAAGAATAGAGTAGTAAAAACAAGAAATTGGAAAAGAAACAAGATGAAATCAAGAAATCATGCCTACATCTAAGATGGATTAACCTAACCTAATTCTAGAGAGAAGAGGGAGCTTCTCTCTCTAGAAACTAACCTACATGATGCTATACTACCAAACAATTGCTCCCCCCTTGCCCAAGCTTGAATTCTGCATGAAATAGCATTAGAAATGAGTTGGGTTGGGCCCAAAGTGCTTCAGAAATTGTTGGGGGCGATTTCACTTTAGTGGGCCATGAGCAGCATCGGCGCGCACACGTACATGGCGCGTGCGTGCCCTTAAACGCGAAGTAACATATAGCAAATTTTATATTATTTTGATTCCCCGGATGTTTGCTTTCCAACGCAACTGGAACCGCCTCATTTGGACCTCTGTAGCTCAAGTTATGGTCGATTGAGTGCAAAGAGGTCAGACTTGACAGCTTTATGGTTCCTTCATTTCTTCATGAGTTCTCCCACTTTGCATGCTTTTCTCCTCACTTCTTCCATCCAATACTTGCCTTATAAAGCTGAAATCACTCAACAAACATATCAAGGCATCGAATGGGATTAAAGTGAATTAAAATCACCAATTTTATGGCCTAAAAAGCATGTTTTCACACTCAAGCACAAATTAAGGGAGAATTGCAAAACCATGCTATTTCATTGAATAAATGTGAGAAAAGTGGATAAAATCCCCCAAATTAAGCACAAGATAAACCACAAAATTGGGGTTTATCATAGTGCCTCATACTCAGCTTGGTTGTTTGAGGCAGGGAACCCTAATTTGAGGGAAAGTTCGATTTGGGTTCCCTGGTCACTTTCAATTATAACACCCGCGCAACTTCCAGTTTTGTTTGAGGAGCCATCTACATAGAGATTCAATTTTGTAGGGATTTTCAGGGTGTCTATAAATTCTGCAATGAAGTCGGCCAAATATTGTGATTTGATGACTGTCCGAGCTTCATATTGAAGGTCGAATTCGGACAACTCGACTGCCCATTGTAAAATTCTTCCTACTAGATCAGTTTTCTGCAGAATGCCTTTTATTGGCTGGTTGGTCCGAACCCTAATAATGTGGGCTTGGAAATACGGACGAAGTCGACGAGATGTTAATATGAGAGCATAAGCGAATTTTTCTATATTTTGGTAGTTCAGTTCGGATCCTTGTAGTGCCTTGCTGATGAAGTATATAGGTAGTTGCCCACTGTCGTCTTCTCGGATCAGTGCTGAGACTACTGTCCGACTTCCTACTGCGAGGTACAGTATAAGCGGTTCTCCTTCCTGTGGCCAAGTTAGGATGGGTGGTTGTCCCAGGAACCTTTTAAAATATTGGAAGGCTTGCTCGCACTCTGTTGTCCATTCGAGCTTCCTTCCTTAGAGTGGCATAGAAGGGGAGGGATCTTTTTGCTGATCCAGCTAGTAATTTGGACAAGGCTGCCAATCTTCCATTGAGTTGTTGTACCTCTTTGACGCAAGACGGGCTCTTCATGTCAAGTATGGCCCGGCATTTATCCGGATTTGCTTTGATTCCTCTTTGTGTGAGCATAAAGCCCAAGAATTTACCTGCTTCTACTGCGAAGGTGCATTTTGCCAGGTTAAGCCACATGCCATGTCTTCTTAGAATGTCGAATACTTGGGGGAGGTCAGACAGTAACGTCTCTTCACTTTGCATCTTTATTAACATGTCATCTACGTACACCTCCATGATTTTTCCGACGTGGTCTGCAAAGACCTTATTCATTAATCTTTGATAAGTAGCTCCTGCGTTTTTAAGTCCGAAAGGCATGACGACGTAGCAATAGTTTGCTTTTGGGGTTAGAGATTGGTGCGCAAAAATTGTGATTACACTTTAATTATGTAAAATTCATCGCTCTTTCTTTCCCTGGTAATGGCGCCAAAAACATGATGCCAATACCATGGTTCACAACTTCGCACAACTAACCAGCAAGTGCACTGGGTCGTCCAAGTAATACCTTACGTGAGTAAGGGTCGAATCCCACGGAGATTGTTGGTCTGAAGCAAGCTATGGTCACCTTGTAAATCTCAGTCAGGCGGATATAAAATAGTAATGGGGTTTTCGAAAATAATTAATAAAATAGGGATAGAAATACTTATGTAATTCATTGGTGAGAATTTCAGATAAGCGAATAGAGATGCTTTCGTTCTTCTGAACCTCTGCTTTCCTGCTATCTTCATCCAATCAGTCTTACTCCTTTCCATGGCTGGCTTTATGTGATACATCACCATTGTCAATGGCTACTTTCGGTCTTCTCTCGGGAAAATGATCCAAATGCCCTGTCACGGCACGGCTAATCGTCTAGAGGCATCACCCTTGTCAATGGCTTCATCTTATCCTCTCAGTGAAAATGGTCATCGCACCCTATCACGGCACGGCTATTCATCTGTCGGTTCTCGATCATGATGGAATAGGATTTACTATCCTTTTGCGTCTGTCACTACGCCCAGCAATCGCGAGTTTGGAGCTCGTCACAGTCATTCATTCATTGAATCCTACTCGGAATACCACAGACAAGGTTTAGACCTTCCAGATTCTCTTGAATGCCAAGATCATTCTAGCTTACACCACGAAGATTCCGATTAAGAGATCTAAGAGATACTCATTCAATTCTAATGTAGAACGGAAGTGGTTGTCAGGCACGCGTTCATAGGGAATGATGATGATTGTCATGTTCATAATATTCAGGTTGAAGTGCGAATGAATATCTTAGAAGCGAAATAAGATGAATTGAATAGAAAACAGTAGTACTTTGCATTAATCTTTGAGGAACAGCAGAGCTCTACACCTTAATCTATGGAGTGTAGAAACTCTACCGTTAAAAATACATAAGTGAAAGGTCCAGGCATGGCCGAATGGCCAGCCCCTCTGATCTAAGAACCAGGCATCCAAAGATGTTCAAAGGATCAAAAGATAATCCAAAGATGTCTAATACAATAGTAAAAGGTCCTATTTATAATAAACTAGTCACTAGGGTTTATAGAAATAAGTAATTGATGCATAAATCCACTTCCGGGGCCCACTTGGTGTGTGCTTGGGCTGAGCTTGAGTGCTGCACGTGTAGAGGTCCTTCTTGGATTTGAACGCCAGTTTTTCTGCCAGTTTGGGCGTTCAACTCTGGTTTTGGATCCTTTTCTGGCGCTGGACGCCAGAATTGGGCAGAGAGCTGGCGTTGAACGCCAGTTTGCGTCGTCTATTCTTGACCAAAGTATGGACTATTATATATTTCTGGAAAGCTCTGGATGTCTACTTTCTAACGCAATTGGAAGCGCGCCATTTCGAGTTCTGTAGCTCCAAAAAATCCACTTTGAGTGCAGGGAGGTCAGAATCCAACAGCATCAGCAGTCCTTCTTCAACCTCTGAATCTGATTTTTGCTCAAGTCCCTCAATTTCAGCCAGAAAATACCTGAAATTACAGAAAAACACAAAAACTCATAGTAAAGTCCAAAAATGTGAATTTAACATAAAAACTAATGAAAACATCCCTAAAAGTAACTAGATACTACTAAAAACATACTAAAAACAATGTCAAAAAGCGTATAAATTATCCGCTCATCACAACACCAAACTTAAATTGTTGCTTGTCCCCAAGCAACTGAAAATCAAATAAGATAAAAAGTAGAGAATATACTATAAATTCCAAACTATCAATGAAACATAGCTTCAATCATATGAGCGGGACTTATAGCTTTTTGCCTCTTGAATAGTTTTGGCATCTCACTTTATCCATTGAGGTTCAGAATGATTGGCATCTATAGGAACTCAGAGTTCAGATAGTGTTATTGATTTTCCTAGTTCAGTATGATGATTCTTAAACACAGCTATTTTATGAGTCTTGGCCGTGGCCCTAAGCACTTTGTTTTCCAGTATTACCACCGGATACATAAATGCCACAGACACATAATTGGGTGAACCTTTTCAGATTGTGACTCAGCTTTGCTAAAGTCCCCAATTAGAGGTGTCCAGGGTTCTTGAGCACACTCTTCTTTTGCTTTGGACCTTGACTTTAACCGCTCAGTCTCAAGTTTTCACTTGACACCAAAACGAAAAACAGAAGAAATAAGAACACGGAATGAATCCACCTTAGTGATGGTGGCGTTTCCTTCTTGAGGAACCAATGATGTCCTTGAGCTCTTCTATGTCTCTTCCTTGTCTTTGTTGCTCCTCCCTTATTGCTTTTTGATCTTCTCTTATTTCATGGAGCATGCTGGAGTGCTCTTGATGTTCCACCCTTAATTGTCCCATGTTGGAACTTAATTCTTCTAGGGAGGTA
>NC_029790.2:53781808-53861114 GCF_000816755.2 Arachis ipaensis | reverse complement strand
CCGGGTTCTTACTTTGATCATGGTTCTTGGTGATCCATGAATTGGCATAGAACTCTTGAACCATTAGGATGCCGACTTGTTAGATGGGGTTTGTTAGAACCTCCCAACCTCTTCTTTGAATTTCATGTCGGATCTCCGGATACTCATTTCTTTTGAGTTGCTCTTCAGTAACATCCTCATTCTCTTCAGAAGAAGAATATTCATCAGAGCTCATGAAGGGCATAAGGAGGTTCAATGGAATCTCTATGGTCTCTAGATGAGCCTCAGAGTCCTTTGATTCCTCAGAAGGAAGCTCCTTATTGATCACTGGACGTCCCAGGAGGTCTTCCTCCTTGGGATTCACGTCCTCTCCTTCCCTTGCAGTTTCGGCCATGGTGCTTATGTCAATGGCCTTGCACTCTCCTTTTGGATTCTCTTCTGTATTGCTTGGGAGAGTACTAGGAGGGATTTCAGTGATCCTTTTACTCAGCTGGCCCACTTGTGCTTCCAGATTTCTAATGGAAGACCTTATTTCATTCATGAAACTTACAGTGGTCTTAGATAGATCAGAGACTAAGTTTGCTAAATTAGAAGTATTTTGTTCAGAGTTCTCTGTCTGTTGCTGAGTGGATGATGGAAAAGGTTTATTATTGTTAAACCTGTTTCAGCCACCATTATTAAAGCCTTGTTGAGGCTTTTGATCCTTCCATGAGAAATTTGGTTGATTTCTCCATGATGAGTTATAGGTGTTTCCATAAGGTTCACCTAAGTAATTCACCTCTGCTATTGCAGGGTTCTCAGGATCATAAGCTTCTTTTGCATAAGAAGCCTCTTGAGTACTGTTGGATGCAGCTTGCATTCCATTCAGACTCTGAGAAATCATATTGACTTATTGAGTCAATATTTTGTTTTGAGCCAATATGGCATTCAGAGTATCAACCTCAAGAATTCCCTTCTTCATAGGCGTCCCATTATTCACAGGATTCCTCTCAGAAGTGTACATAAACTGGTTATTAGCAACCATGTCAATGAGTTCTTGGGCTTTTGCAGGCGTTTTCTTTAGGTGAATGGATCCACCTGCAGAAGTATCCAATGACATCTTAGATAACTCAGACAGACCATCATAGAATATATCCAGGATGGTCCATTCTGAAAGCATGTCAGAAGGACATTTTTTGGTCAACTGTTTGTATCTTTCCCAAGCTTCATAGAGGGATTGACCTTCTTTCTGTCTGAAGGTTTGAACATCCACTCTAAGCTTGCTCAGCTTTTGAGGAGGAAAGAACTTGGCTAAGAAATCCGTGACCAGCTTATCCCAAGAGTTCAGGCTGTCTTTGGGTTGAGAGTCCAACCACACTCTAGCTCTGTCTCTTACAGTAAAAGGGAAAAGCATGAGCCTGTACACTTCAGGATCTACTCCATTAGTCTTAACAGTATCACATATCTGCAAGAATTCAGTTAAGAACTGAAAAGGATCTTCAGATGGAAGTCCATGAAACTTGTAGTTCTACTGCATCAGAGAAACTAATTGAGGTTTCAGCTCAAAGTTGTTTGCTCCAATGGCAGGAATGGAGATGCTTCTTCCATGTAAATTGGAATTAGGTGCAGTAAAGTCACCAAGCATTCTCCTTGCATTATTATTATTTTCGGCTGCCATCTCCTCTTCCTGTTCAAAAATTTCTGAAAGGTTATCTTTGGATTGTTGTAATTTAGCTTCTCTTAATTTTCTCTTCAGAGTCCTTTCAAGTTCTGGATCTGCTTCAACAAGAATGTTCTTGTCCTTGCTCCTGCTCATATGACAAAGAAGAGGGCACAGAGAAAATAGTAATAATAATATGGATCCTTTATATCACAGTATAGAGGTCCTTGTGTTAGTAGAAGAAAAGAAGAAGAAAATCTGAACTCAGAGAGAGAGAGAGGGTTCGGATTTTTTTGGTGATGTGAGGAAGAGATGTTAGTAGATGAATAAATAAATAGAATAAGATGAGAGAGGGAAAATTTCGAAAATAATTTTTGAAAAAGAGTTAGTTGATTTTTGAAAATAGTTTTTGAAAAAGATTTTGAAAAAGATAAGATAAGAAGATATTTTTGAAAAGATATGATTGAAATTAGTTTTTGAAAAAGATTTGATTTTTTTAAAATCACAATTAATGACTTGATTCACAAGAAATCACAAGATATGATTCTAGAACTTAAAGTTTGAATCTTTCTTAACAAGCAAGTAACAAACTTGAAATTTTTGAATCAAAACATTAATTGTTATTGTTATTTTCGAAAATTTGATATAAAAAATAAGAAAAATATTTTTGAAATTTTCGAAAATAACTAAGAAATTTGAAAAGGATTTGATTTTTGAAAAAGATTTTGAAAAAGATAAGATTTTCAAATTGAAAATTTGATTTGACTCATAAGAAACAACTTGATTTTAAAAATTTTTGAAAAAGTCAATCCAAATTTTCGAATTTGATGAGAGAAAAAGGAAAAGATATTTTTTTTTATTTTTGATTTTTTTATGATGAGAGAGAAAAATTAAAAACATCATTTTCATGTTTTTCTCTTTTATTTTTGAATCAAAACAAGGAATGCATGCAAGAACACTATGAATGTCAAGATGAACACGAAGAACACTATGAAGATCATGATGAACATCAAGAACACAATTTTGAAAAATTTTTAATGCAAAGAAAATATGCAAGACACCAAACTTAGAATTCTTTAATGCTTAGACACTAAGAATTCAAGAATGCATATGAAAAACAAGAAAAGATACAAAACATGCAAATGCAAAGATCAAACAAGAAGACTTACCTAGAACAACTTGAAGATCATTAAGAACACTATGAATGCATGAGAATTTTCGAAAAATGCAAGATGCACATGCAATTGACACTAAACTGATAACATGACTCAAGACTCAAACAAGAAACACAAAATATTTTTGATTTTTATGATTTTATGATTTTTTTGTATTTTTATTTTAAAATTTTCGAAAATCATTTTGAAAAAGAAAAAAAATAAGGATTCCAAAATTTTTAATATGAATTCCAGGAATCTTATGCTCTTTAGTCTAAAGCTCCAATCAAAGGGTCAGGCATGGCTTAATAGCCAGCCAAACTTTAGCATGTAACAAGTAGATCATGAACAGTAGTAGGTGGATCAGCATCAACTAGCTTGCTCTTGATAACAAATTGGAAGCCTCAGTCCAAATGAATTTAGACATGGCTTTACAGCCAGCCAGGCTTCACATGCTTCATGAAACACTAGAATTCATTCTTAAAAATTTTGAATAAAATTATAAAATTTTTGAAAACATTTTTATTTAAAAATTTTTTCGAAAACAAAGGAGAAAATTTTGAAAGATTTTTGAAAAATTTTTGAAGAGAAAACAAAAAGAAAATTACCTAATCTGAGCAACAAGATGAACCGTCAGTTGTCCAAACTCGAACAATCCCCGACAACGGCGCCAAAAACTTGGTGCGCAGAAATTGTGATTACACTTTAATTATGTAAAATTCATCGCTCTTTCTTTCCCTGGTAATGGCGCCAAAAACATGATGCCAATACCATGGTTCACAACTTCGCACAACTAACCAGCAAGTGCACTGGGTCGTCCAAGTAATACCTTACGTGAGTAAGGGTCGAATCCCACGGAGATTATTGGTCTAAAGCAAGCTATGGTCACCTTGTAAATCTCAGTCAGGTGGATATAAAATAGCAATGGGATTTTCGAAAATAATTAATAAAATAGGGATAGAAATACTTATGTAATTCATTGGTGAGAATTTTAGATAAGCGAATAGAGATGCTTTCGTTCCTCTGAACCTCTGCTTTCCTGCTATCTTCATCCAATCAGTCTTACTCCTTTCCATGGCTGGCTTTATGTGATACATCACCATTGTCAATGGCTACTTTCGGTCTTCTCTCGGGAAAATGATCCAAATGCCCTGTCACGGCATGGCTAATCGTCTGGAGGCATCACCCTTGTCAATGGCTTCATCTTATCCTCTCAGTGAAAATGGTCAACGCACCCTGTCACGGCACGGCTATTCATCTGTCGGTTCTCGATCATGCTGGAATAGGATTTACTATCCTTTTGCGTCTATCACTATGCCCAGGAATCGCGAGTTTGGAGCTCGTCACAGTCATTCATTCATTGAATCCTAATCGGAATACCACAGACAAGGTTTAGACCTTCCGGATTCTCTTGAATGCCGCCATCATTCTAGCTTACACCACGAAGATTCCGATTAAGAGATCTAAGAGATACTCATTCAATTCTAATGTAGAACGGAAGTGGTTGTCAGGCACGCGTTCATAGGGAATGATGATGATTGTCACGTTCATCATATTCAGGTTGATGTGCGAATGAATATCTTAGAAGCGAAATAAGATGAGTTGAATAGAAAACAGTAGTACTTTGCATTAATCTTTGAGGAACAGCAGAGCTCCACACCTTAATTTATGGAGTGTAGAAACTCTACCGTTAAAAATACATAAGTGAAAGGTCCAGGCATGGCCGAATGGCCAGCCCCTCTGATCTAAGAACCAGGCGTCCAAAGATGTTCAAAGGATCAAAAGATAATCCAAAGATGTCTAATACAATAGTAAAAGGTCTTATTTATAATAAACTAGTCACTAGGGTTTACAGAAATAAGTAATTGATGCATAAATCCACTTCCGGGGTCCACTTGGTGTGTGCTTGGGCTGAGCTTGAGTGCTGCACGTGTAGAGGTCCTTCTTGGAGTTGAACGCCAATTTTTCTGCCAGTTTGGGCGTTCAACTCTGGTTTTGGATCCTTTTCTGGCGCTGGATGCCAGAATTGGGCAGAGAGCTGGCGTTGAAAGCCAGTTTTCGTCGTCTATTCTTGACTAAAGTATGGACTATTATATATTTCTGGAAAGCCCTGGATGTCTACTTTTCAACGCAATTGGAAGCGCGCCATTTCGACTTCTGTAGCTCCAGAAAATCTACTTTGAGTGCAGGGAGGTCAGAATCCAACAGCATCAGCAGTCCTTCTTCAACCTCTGAATCTGATTTTTGCTCAAGTCCCTCAATTTCAGCCAGAAAATACCTGAAATCACAAAAAAACACACAAACTCATAGTAAAGTCCAGAAATGTGAATTTAACATAAAAACTAATGAAAACATCCCTAAAATTAACTAGATACTACTAAAAACATACTAAAAATAATGTCAAAAAGCGTATAAATTATCCGCTCATCAGAGATGAAGTTTTTCCTTTATCAGGTGGGTACATCAGGATTTGATTGTATCCTGAGTAGTCGTCCATAAACGAAAGATATTTGTATCTGGAAGAGGCATCCACCAGAGCGTCGATACTTGGGAGTAGATATGGATCCTTTGGGCAGGCTTTGTTAAGATCAGTGTAGTCGGTACACATCCGCCACTTCCCATTTGATTTTCTCACCAAGACGACATTAGCTAGCCATAGTGGGTACTTGACTTCTCTTATGAATCCTGCGTCCAGTAGAGCTTCTACCTGCTCTTCCATAGCTTGGGATCATTCTGGTCCGAGCTTTCTATGCCTCTGCTGTACTGGCCGAGATCCTAGGTAAACTGCCAGCTTGTGGCACATTAATTTAGGGTGTATGTCCGGCATGTCTGCGGCCTTCCATACAAAGAGGTCGACATTATCTCGTAAGAATTGTACGAATAATTCCTTCACGTCCCCTGTTAAGATCGTGCCAATATTGGTCGTTTTGTCTGGGACGTCTCCGATCTGGACTTTTTCTACTTCACCTTCGGGTTGCGGACGGAGTTCTTCCCGTCCTTGAACTCCACCGAGTTCGATGGCGTGGAATTCTTCTCCTCTTCCTCTGAGGTTTAGACTTTCGTTATAACAGCGGCGCGCCGTCTTCTGATATGCTTTTATTGTACCTATTCCTTCGGCGGTCGGGAACTTCATGCATAGATGTGGAGTCGAGACTACTGCGCCAAGCTGATTTAATGTTGTCCGATCTATTAAGGCATTGTAGGCTGAACTTACGTCGACCACGATGTAGTCTATTTTGAGCGTTTTTGACTGGTTTCCTTTTCTAAAGGTTGTGTGTAGTGAGATGTACCCGAGTGGTTGGATTGGAGTGTCTCCGAGTCCGAACAAGCTGGTCGGATAAGCTCTGAGTTCTTTTCTTCCAGACTGAGTTTGTCGAAAGCAGTTTTGAACAAAATATCGGCTGAGCTTCCTTGGTCAACCAGTGTGCGGTGGAGATTTGCGTTGGCCAATATGATAGTGATGACCATGGGATCGTCGTGTCCTGAGATGATGCCCGCTGCATCCTCCTTAGTAAAAGTAATTGTGGGGATGTCGGGTGTTTCCTCTTTTCCCTCAACATGATATACTTCATTAAGATATCTTTTGTGGGACGATTTGGAGATTCCTCCTCCCGCAAATCCTCCATGTATCATGTGGACGTGTCTCTCTGGTGTGCGAGGTGATCGCTCAGTTCATCGAACATCTTCATCCCTTCTTCTCTTTTTTTGCTCATCGACCCGTCTGGCTAGGTACCGATCTAATTTCCCTTCTCTTACCAGTTTTTCTATGAAATTTTTTAAGTCGAAGCATTCGTTGGTGGAATGTCCATGGAGTTGATGGTATTCGCAATATTCAGTCCAATTTCCTCCTCCCTTTTTGCTTTTGAGTGGTCGAGCTGGGGGTATTTTTTCAGTGTGGCATACTTCCCTGTAGAGATCCACAAGGGACACCCGAAGAGGGGTGTAATTGTGGTATTTTTTGATCTTTCCCCCTATTGATCTTCTTTCTTTTTGGACTCTTTATCCTTATCTTGGGAGGAGTAGAAGAATCCGGATTTTGAGGTCTCTCCCAGTCGAGAGTTTTCCTGCATGTTGATGTAATTTTCTGCTCGTTCTTGTACTTCGTTCAGAGATGTGGGGTATTTTTCGATATAGATTGGCTAAAAGGTCCCTCTCGCAAGCCATTGATAAGACCCATAATGGCGGCCTCTGTTGGTAGACTTTGTATGTCTAGACATGCTTTGTTGAATTTTTCTATGTAGCTGCAGAGACTTTCCCGATCTCCTTGCTTGATTCCTAATAGACTTGGGGCGTGCTTAGCTTTGTCTTTTTGGATGGAGAATCTGGCCAGAAACTTCTTGGCTAAGTCGTCAAAGCTTGAGATGGACCTAGGGGGTAGATTGTCGAACCATTTAATTGCTGTCTTCGTTAAAGTAGTTGGGAAGGCTTTTCAGCGAACTGCATCTGAGGCGTCGGTGAGGTACATTCTACTTCTGAAATTAGTGAGATGATGGCCGGGATCTGCTGTGCCATCGTATAAAGTCATGTCGGGAAGTTTGTATTCCTTTGGGATTTTGGTCCTTATGATCTCTTTCGTGAATGGGTGTTGGTCTTTACGGGAGTTCTATTCGTTACCGGATCGGGTATTTTTGGAGTTTTAGGAGTTTGTCCTCTAACTCGCGGCGTCGCCTAACTTTCCTTCATAAGTCTCTCTCAGCTTCTCGTTGATGCTCCACTTCTTTTTCGATCTGTTTTAAGTGATCTTGAAGTGCCTCCATGGCTCCCGTATTTGGTGAATTCTTATCATTGTTAGGTTGAGGAATATCTTTTGGTGTGGTGTCTGCATTTTTGTGCGGCGTCTGGTCTTCTAGATCAGAGTCGTGATCATTGTCATGGTCATCCGCCATGGTGATGGGATGACTTCTGGGGTCCCCGGCAACGGCGCCAATGTTCCGAGGGTTACCTGAAACTATAGGTCGATCTCGGACGAGATCTTCTGTACTGGTTGGAGCTGACGTGTCCGGCTGGTTGGTGGCGGCCGGAGCTATCGCATCCAACTTGTTGGACTGGGGGTGATGCTGATTCTTTGTCACCGGAGGGTGGTGGTACCTGCAAGGGACTCCGATGCTTAAGTTAGCAAGGGTATTAAGTAGATTTTTAGTAGAATCAGAGTATGAGTTATACCTAGGTGCTCCAGTGTATTTATAATAGTAGAGGATGACCTTTCTGGGGATAAGGTAGTTATCTTATCTTATCTTATCTTTGAGTGAAGTCATCTTATCTTCAAGGGAACTGCCCTTATCTCTATAGGCTTGGGCTGCCTTTGGATTTGGGTCGTGTTCCTTTATCTGGGCCTTTTATTGGGCTTTTCTGGCAATTTGGCCGAGCTCTTTGAGAAGAGGTCGGATAGTCTAACCTGAAGAGGTCGGTCGCCTTGTCACTAAATATCCCGGGTCGGACATCTTGACCCAGGGTATGAACAAATGGTAATAAATGATAACTAAAATTAACAATTTTAAGGCATAGGAAATATGTTTTCACATATATCACAAAATAAGGAAGGAATTGTAAAACCATGCAAATTATATGAATAAGCGGGTGAAGAATTGATAAAAACACTCAAATTGAGCAGAAGATGAATCATAAAATAGTGGTTTATCACCCAACCATAATTAAAGTTATTTCTGTTTTTCATAAAGTTTATTACATTTATATCAGTTTAATTTTCATATTTGTTTAAGTTTGTGATCATATGCAGTAGTTAGAACAGAAACAAAAACAGTCAGAGCTGGAAACAGAACACCCTAGAGCAGGTACCTTGCTGGCGTTGAACGCCAGACAAGCGGGCGAGAGTGGGCATTCAACACCCATGAGGAGCAGTATTGCTGGCGTTGAACGCCAGCTAAGGAGCATGAAACTGGTATTGAAAGCCAGCCATGGGACAGAGACTGGGCGTTAATGCCCCAACAGAGGCACAGACCAGGCATTGAACGCCAGGAAAGAGCACCCCAATGAGCATTCAATGCCCTATAAGGAGCATATAGCTGGCGTTGAATGCCAGCCAGAAGTAGGTGCTGAGCATTTAACGCCCATAAGGGGGTAGGGAATTCGAATTCCCTAGCCTCCCAAGACTAGTGGGTCTTACAGAATCTCCACTTACCCCACCTTCTCTCTCTTACTTTCACTATTTCCCACACACTCTTACCCATAAACCCTCAACCAAAACCATCATCACTCCCACCAACCCCCACCCACTTCAAATTCAAAATTTTCCACCCAATTCCCACCTATTCATTCAAACCCCAAGCTTTCCCACTTCTATAAATACCCCTTCTTCCTACCCTTCATACACACACCATTCATACACTAAAATCCCACTTGGCCAAACCCCACTCTCCCTCCATCTCCCCTATTCTTTTTTTCCTCTACTCTTTTCTTCATATTTTGCTCGAGGATGAGCAAAGCTTTTAAGTTTGGTATTGGAAAAGCCTTGCTTTTGGCTTTCCATTCATACTTATGGCACCCAAAGTTAGAGAATCCTCTAGAAAGAGGAAAGGAAAAGTTGTTGCTTCCACCTTTGAACCTTAGGAGATCGAGAGATTCATCACCAAAGCACATCAAGACCACTTCTATGAAGTAGTGGCACAGAAAAGGGTGATTTCGGAAGTGCCCTTTAAGCTAAAAAAGAATGAGTACCCTGAGATCCAAAGAGAAATCCGGAGGAGAGGTTGCAAAGTCCTAACCAATCCTATCCCGAAAGTTAGAATCTTGATGGTACAAGAGTTTTATGCCAATGCATCGGTCACGAAGAACCATGATACAAGCGTGAACCCAAGTCCCAAAAATTGGCATACCATGGTCGGAGGGCGTCTCTTGGATTTCAGCCTGGAAAATGTATGGTTGGTGCTCCATTTGCCAATGATGCAAGGAGACCCACATCCTTACACTAGGAGGGTCAACTTTGATTAGAGGTTGGACCAAGTGCTTTCAGACATTTGTGTGGAAGGAGCTCAGTGGAAGAGGGATGCTCAAGGCAAGCCTATCCAACTGAGAAGGCTTGACCTCAAGCCCGTAGTTAGAGGATGGTTGGAATTCATCCAACGCTCTATCATCCCTACTAGTAATTGGTCAGAAGTGACCATCGACAGAGCCATCATGATTCATTGCATCATGATTGGGAGTGAGATGGAGGTACATGAGGTAAAACCTCAAGAGTTGTACAAGAAAATTGAAAAGCCTTCCATCCTAGCAAGGTTGGCATTCCCTCACCTTTTTTGTCATCTATGTAATTCAGCTAGAATTGTCATAGAAGGAGACATCCCCATTGAAGAGGACAAGCCCATCACTAAAAGAAGGATGGAGCAAACTAGAGAGCCAGCACATGGACCACAGTAAGAGCATGTGGAGCTGCCTCAACATGAAACCCCTAAGATGCCCAAGGGATGCATTTTCCTCCCCAAGGCTATTGGGACCAATTGCATACTTCTCTAGGAGAATTAAGCTCCAACATAAATAAGTTGAGGATGGGACATCAAGAGCATTCCACCATCCTCTATGAAATAAGAGAAGATCAAAGGGCCATGAGGAAAGATCAAAGAGTTATGAGGGAAGAACAATAGAGGCAGGGGCGTGACATAGAAGAAATCAAGCACTCCATTGGATCCTCCAGAAGGAGTAGTAGCTGCCATCACTAAGGTGGATTTATTCCTTTAACCCCCTCTTGCCTATATTATTTTTCTGTTTTCCATGTATTTTATCTTATTGTCTGTTTCTAGTGCATGACCATATTTATGTCTTAAAGCTATGAAATATTCCATGCATCTCTCACCTTGCTTAAAAGAAAATTTTATTTGAAAAAGAATAGGGAGATACTTAAATTTCGAGTTATATATTAAGAATAGTTTAATTATTTGATGTGGTGGTGATGAGTCCATTTTTGATGGTATATTTTGACTCAATTTGGATGGATTCTGGCACATGAACTCACACTTAAGCACCAAAATAGCATACTTTTGTGTTTGATCCCTGATTTGACCTTAAATGTGAAAACATGCATTTTAATGCTTAGATTAGTGATTTTTAATTCCACTTTTATGTCATTCGATGTCGTGATATGGTTTGTGAGTGATTTCAGGCCTTGGAGGCAAGAATGGATAGCCAAAAGTGGAAGAAAGCATGTACAAGGGAGAAAACATGAAGAAAACAAGGAAAAGCACACACAGCAAAGTGTGCGTGCGCACAGCCCTGCGTGCATGCGCACAGCCCTGCGTGCGTACACACAAGCAAGAATTTTCATGTGTGCGTGCGCACAAGCACCTATGTGTACGCACGGGTCAATTTTCAGCCGCGTGTGCGGACGCACACGTCTGTGCGTCCGAACAAGTCCCTGCACGTGGTTGCATTAATGAAAAACATGCTATGCATATTTTGGGGGCTTTTAGCCTATTTTGGAAGGCTGAATTGATGATTTTGGAGTGCTATATAAGGGGGATTCAACACATATCAACATACAAGCTTTCATTAGGGTGGATTAGGTAGAAAATGCATTAGGAGTAGGAGTAAGAGTAGTGTAACTTTTCTCTCTTAGGGTTTAATTTCCATCTCCATTGTAGCATTTTATAGCAAGATTTTCTCTTGGATTTTGATCATCTTTAGTTGTAAGTACTCTTTAATTCCTCTTTAATTACATCAATTTTGCTTCTATTTCCTTTTGGTTCAAGCACTTTGTTTATATATGCAATTTTGAGTTCTTGAAGTTTTGATTGATGAATTTAATGTTTCATGCCTTCTTTATGCTTGGTTACTTGTTTATATTTGACTTTGTTGATAGTTGGTTATAGTTTTCCATTTTACTTTGTAATTTCCCATGTTTTATATTTATGCACACAAGGTGTTTGTGAAAATGCCAACCTTAGATTTTCCTAGGGTACTAGAGTCATAATGTCCGACATTTAGTGGTAATTCTTGGATAGTTAGTTGACTCTTATTTCCATTGATGCGAGCCTTTTATCAACTAGTTTGGTAAGTTGGTTAGGACTTATGGATTAAGGTCAATTATGCTTGCTTGACTTACTCCTCGATGGTTGAGGTTGACTAGGCGAGATTGACTCATCATAATTACCATAGTCATGGTTATGGTGTTGATAGGATTCCTTGGATATTCATTCCTAAGTCAAGGCCCCGTTTATTGCATTCCTTGCATTTTCACTAGTTTTGATCTCATTTCCTTTTTACTTGTATTAATTTCCAATTTTGATAATTGCTTAGTTCTTTTATTGCTTAGTTCCTTTAATCTTTTGTTCTTTGATTGCACAAAACCCCCTTTTCCCTCTTAACAACCGAAAGAGAAACACTTTCAATTGCGTCCTAGGGAGAACGACTTGAGTTTGAAGTACTCTTAATCTCGGTTATTATAATTTGAATTTATTATTTGATTTGAGCATTACTTGTTGGCTCGGAACTATACTTGCAACGCTGATCTTATTTTGAGATAAAATTTCTAGCCGACGGTTTTGTTCACTATCAGGTGGCATTGCTTTTGCTTTCTGAATGCATGAATGAACAGTGCATATTTAATGTTGGAGTTAAAGAATGTTGGTTCTGATAATGAGAATGAAGTATTATTGGTAATCTGAAAATTCAAAAAATTGAATCTTGAAGCAAGAAAAAGTAGCAAAAAGCAATAAAAGAAAAAAAATATATGTTTATGTGAAAAAAAAGTAGAAAAAGAAAGAAAAAGAAATAGCCAATATCTCTTTAAACCAAAAGACAAGAGCAAGGATCCAAGGGTTCGAGCATCAATGGTTAGGAGGGCCTAAAAGAAACAAAATCTTGGCCTAAAAAGTTCAAATGAACTCCTCCCCCTAACTATATGCTTGTGGTGTGAAGTTGTCAAGTGAAAAGCTTGAGACTGAGCAGTTAAAGTCATGATCCAAAGCAAAAAGAGTGTGCTTAAGAACTCTAGACACCACTAGCTAGGGATTCTAGTAAAGCTGAATCACAATTCTAAGGGGTTCACCCAGTTAAGTGTCTGTGGCATTTATGTCTCCGGTGGTAATACTGGAAAACAAAGTGCTTAGGGTCATGACCAAGACTCAAAAGAACCTGTGTTCAAGAATCGAAAAGAACTAAACTAAGAGAGTTAATAATATCATATGGATTCTATGTTCCTAAAGATGCCAATCATTCTGATCTTCAAAGGAAAGTGAGATGCCAAAACTATTCAGAAGCAAAAAGCTACTAGTCCCACTCATCTAATTGAAACTGAGCTTCATTGAGAACTCTGAGATTTATTGTATTCTTCTATTTCTTTTTAATCCTATTTATTTTTTGTTGCTTGGGTACAAGCAACAGTTTAAGTTTGGTGTTCTGATGAGCGGATATTTTATACACTTTTTGGCATCATTTTCATATAGTTTTTACTATGTTTTGTTTAAGTTTTATTATATTTTCATAGGTTTTGGTGCAAAATTCACATTTTTCGATTCTACTTTGAGTTTGTGTTTTTTATGGTGATTTCAGGTATTTTCTGGCTAAAATTGAGGAGCTTTGGAAAAAGTCTGATTCAGAGATAGAGAAAGGATTGCAGATGCTGTCAGAATCTGACCTCTATGCACTCTAACGAACGGATTTCTGCTAGTAAAGAATTTTTATAAAAATAATTGCGTTGTAAGTATAGTTTCTAAACCAACAGAGAATCCTTTCGTACAAAAGTTTGGTTGTCACAAGTAACAAAACCCAATAAAATTGATAACCGAAGTATTTAAACCTCGGGTCGTCTTCTCAAGGAATTGCAGGGAAGTATGATTTATTATTGGTTATGGAAAAAGTATATTTTGTTTTGGGTTTTTGAAATAAGGAACAAGTAATTTAAATGGCAAGAAAGATAAATTAATAATTATAAAAATCTCTTGCAAGGTATAAGAACTGGAAATCCCATCTTAGTTATCCTTATCAGGTGTGATGAGAATTGTTATTGCTCTTACTTAGTTAACCCTTACTAAATAAAGGAAAGTCAAGTGGACCAATCAATTTGATCCTTAAGTCCTAGTCAATCAACAATTTCTAATTTTCAATCAACTGCTGAGTCTGATAACTCAAGTGTTACCAATTATTTAACCAAAGCAAAAAGGGAATAAATATTAAATTAAATTAAAAGCATCAATAACATAAATGGAAGAAAGCAATCATAAATCTGAAATACCTTAATAATGTGTATTAAATAAGAAAATCAATCCTAACATGAAGGGTTCATAAACCAATTTGGAAAGATGAATAACAATTAAAGTAATAGAATAAATTAAAGTAGAAGAGAAATTAAATTAAAGGAACATTGAACCTAGAATTGAGAAGCAATCCTAAAACTAAAAGAAATCCTAAATCCTAAATCCTAAGAGAGAGGAGAGAGCCTCTCTCTCTCTCTCTAAAAACTACATCTAAAACCTAATAATTGTGAATATGAAAGTTGTATGAATTGTTCTACTCCTCGTTTTTTGATTCCCCCATTCTCTGGCTTATATTCTGTGTTTTTGGCTTGGATTTGGGCCGAAAAAGGGTCTAGAAATCGCTGAGGGCATTTTCTGCAGATTCCTGCACGTGGCGTCCGTCACGCGTGCGCATGGGTCACGCGTTCGCATTGTTTGGAGTTTTTCCTTGTCAGGCGTACGCGTTAGTCACGCGTATGCGTCATTTGCGTTCTGCTCAAAGCACGCGTCCGCGTCGTCCACGCGTACGCGTCGCTGCTATTTTGCGCTAGGCATGCGTTCGCGTCGTCCATGCATACCCGTCGCTGCCTTTCTCTTCGAAACTCCATTTTTGTGCTTTCCTTCCATTTTTGTATGTTTCCTTTCTGTCTTCTAAGCCATTCCTGCCTTATGAAACCTGAAAATACTTAACACACAAATCGCGGCATCGAATGGTAATAAGGGATAATTAAAATTAATATTTTAAAGCAGAGGAAACATGTTTTCACATATATTATAAAATAAGGATGGGAAAGTAAAACCATGCAATTCATATGAATAAGTGGGTAAAGAATTGATAAAAACACTCAATTTGAGCACAAGATGAATCATAAAATAGGGGTTTATCACACTCGAAGGAGCATTTCTGGAGATATAGAAGTACGAATGGCGCACTCTTAATGGCTATGGATAGCTAACATCTAGGGCTTTCCAGAAATATATAATAGTCCATTCTTTGCTCTGGAAATGAAGGTCTAAAACTGTCGTTCAACGCCAACCACCAGCCCCATTCCTGGCATCTAACGCCCAAAAGGGAGTCCCAAGCCAACGTTCAATGCCCCTAAGGAGTCCTAGCACGTGGAGACACCATTGGCTCAGCCCAAACACTCACTAAGTGGGCCTAGAAAGCGGATTTTCGCACTACAAGACTAGTTTATCTTATTCTCTGTAATCTTTAGTTACTAGACTAGTATATATAGAACAAAGATCACCCTTGTTAGAGATGTTTGCCTATTCGAACCTTTCATTACTATTTTCTGTACAGTATGAGTCACTAACCTCCTAAGGTTAAGGTTAGGAATTCTGCTGAGTTTCATGGATTAATAATATTACTGTTCTCTTTCAATATGTTTGATTTTATTCTCTTATGCATGCTCGTTCTTTATCTTATGAATTGAGGGTGACGTCACCCTTGTTCTACATGGGTTCCGTGCAAATCCTGACCCAGATAACGTTGAACCAAAGCTAGAGATTGCATTGCAGATTCCAATAGAGTACTTGGGCAACTTTAGATTCATGACATGAAATCTCGTTGATCATGGGTAAGTGAAGTCTCTGTGGCGCTGAAAGAGCGAAACTCTCGCGTGATCTAGAATTTTCACAATAAATTCGCGTTGTAAGTATAGTTTCTAGACCGACAAGAATTCCATTCTTACAAAAGTTTTGGTTGTTACAAGTAACAAACCCCTAAATAAATTGATAACCAAAGTATTTAAACCTCGGGTCGTCTTCTCAAAGAATTGCAGGGGGGTGTTCTTATTATTGGTTATGAGTCTTGTAAATTGGTGGTTTTTAAAATACGGAACAGGTAATTTAAATGACAGGAAAAATAAATTAATAATTAATAAAACTCTTAGCAAGGTATGAGAATTAGAATTCCTATCCTAGTTATCCTTATCAGGTGTGATGAGAATTGGGTTTTAATTCCACTTAGTTAACCTTTACTAAAGCAAAAGAAAGTAAAGTGGACTAATTAGTTTGATCTTCAGGTCCTAGCCAATTCCTAAGAAAGGACTAGAGTTATTGGAATTCAATTCAATTAGCAAAAATAACAATTATCAATCACGATGAGCTTGATAACTCAAGAGTCTCCAATTAATCAATTAAAGCCAAGAATATAAAAGGCTAAATAAAAATCATAAATCTGAAATACCTCAATTGCATTAATAATAGAAAATCAATCTAAACATAAAGAGTTCATAAAATAAATTGATAAAATAAATAAAAGGAACATTGAACCTGGAATTTGAGAAGAAGAAATCCTAAATCCTTTAAGAGGAATCCTAATCCTAAATCCTAAGAGAGAGGAGAGAACCTCTCTCTCTAAAAACTACATCTAAATTAAGAAAAGTGAATAATGGAAGACATGTGATCTTGAATGGATGCATTCCCCCACTTTATAGCCTCTAATCTATGTTTTCTGAGCCAAAAACTGGGTCAAAAACAGCCCAGAAATTGCCACCAGCGATTTCTGGTACGTACAGGTTGCGGGAAAGTGACGCGGAAGCGTCGTCCATGCGTTTGCGCGGATTGGGTTTTCGCCAGGTCACGCATCCGCGTGATCCACGCATTCGCATTGGCTGGCTTCGGGGAAGATATGGCAAATTATATATCGTTGTGAATCCCTAGATGTTAGCTTTCTAACACAACTAAAACTGCATCATTTGGACCTCTGTAGCTCAAGTTATGGTCAATTTAGTACCAAGAGGTCAGGCTGGACAGCTTTAGCAGTTCCTTCAGATTCTTGTATTCCTTCCACTTTTGCATGCTTCCTTTCCATCCTCTAAGTCATTCCTGCCCTATAAACTCTGAAATCACTTAACACACATATCAAGGCATCGAATGGTAATAAGAGAGGATTAAAATTAGCTAAATTAAGATCAAAGAAACATGTTTTCAATCATAGTACAAAATCAGGAAGAAAAACGTAAAACCATACAAATAGTATGAATAAGTGTATGAAAGATTGATAAAATCCACTCAATTGAGCACAAGATAAACCATAAAATAGTGGTTTATCAACCTCTCCACATTTAAACATTAGCATGTCCTCATGCTAAGCTCAAGAGAAGCTATAAAGGAGTGAAGAGGAATGGTAAAATGTATGAAATGCAACCTATGTATATGAATGCAACTATATATGCTAAGATGTTTTTATCTACTTGTTTAAAAATAAATAAGTTCTCCAAGACAAACATAAATCAAATTCCACTAATTCAAACCATATAGTAAAAACAAGTAAACTTGTAAGAAGATAGCTCATGAAAGCAGGGAATATAGAATCAAGTATTGAACCCTTACTGGTAGTGTATATCACTCTAACTCTCAAGTGTCTAGGGTCAATCACTCTACTCTTCCCTAGTCATGCTTTCTCAACCTTGTTCTTCATCTAACCAATCAACAAATATTTAGTATACCAATGCAAACATCTTGAGGTCTTTTCAGGGTTGTAATGGGGCTGAGGTAAAGGTAAGGATATATATATATATAAGGCTAAGTGAGCTAACAAAGTAAATTTTTGATTAGTCTAAGATCTCACCTAACATATACATACTTTATATAATTTAAAATGCTTTACCTAGCTACCCAAAATTTTCCCACTTTTGTATCACATGCTCATGTATCAACCTTTCTTTTAATTTTCATCACATATGCATTGATCTTTTCCTTATCTTAACTTAGCATTGGGGTAATTTTGTCCCCTTATTTATTTACTTATTTATTGAATATTTTTTTATTTTTTTCTCTCTCTTTTTTTTCTTTTCTTTTTTTTATTTTTTTAAATATAAAAATAAACATAACTTATCAATGCACGTGGATTTTTAATTTTTCTGGTCTCACATGAGTAGGTACCCAAAATTCTAATATTTTATCAAAGTAGAAACATAACACATTCCCTTATTAACCCATGTTCCCACAATTTTTCCACACTTAATTGATACACAATCTCTATCTTAAGCTAACCAAAGATTCAATTTGGGGTAATTAATTTGTTTTTCTGCTTAAGGCTAGTGATGTGGTTAACCCAATAAACACTGAGTGACTAGAGAGTAAACACAAAAATCCAGTGAGGGTTCAATAGCTCATTCCCATATATCCATGTTTAAATTGTTAATTATCTTGCAAGTTTGTGAAATATTTCAACCCAACTCAATTGTGAACATGTTTTAATTTGGTTTGGCCTTACTTGTACATTTATGATTCCTTGAAAATATGAAATAAACTAACCGCATGTAAGCTTTATATATACATAGGTGGATAATAATTAGAATTCCATGATTCACTCAGGTAGTTGCATTTAGGATAGATTGCATTGCATGGAATTCTACCACTCTACCTTACTCTTTTCTTGGATTTAGCATGAGGACATGCTGTTGTGTAAGTGTGGGGAGGTTGATAAACCACTATTTCATGGTTTATCTTGTACTCAATCGAGTGGTTTTTATCAAGTCTTCACCTACTTATTCATATAAATTGCATGGTTTTACCATTTCTTCCTCATTTTATGAGATTTATAAAAACATGTTTCCTATGCTTTATTAATATTAAAATTTATTTATCCCTTATTACCATTCGATGCTGTGATTTGTGTGTTAAGTATTTTCAGTTTTCATAGGGCAGAAATGGCTTAGAGGACAGAAAGAAAACATATAAAAATGGAAGGAAAGCAGTAAAATGGAGTTTTGAAGAGAAGGCACCGACGCGAACGCATGGACGATGCGACCACGTGCCTGGCGTAAAATGCAAGCGACGCGAACGCGTTGGACGATGCGAACGCATGACTTGAGCGAAACGCATACGACACGGATGCGTAACTAACGCGTACGCGTGACTAGGAAAAACTCCAGATGACGCGAACGCGTGACAGATGCCACGTGCAGAAACTGCAGAAAATGCCCCAGCGATTTCTGAAACCCTTTTGGCCCAGATCCAAGTCCAGAAAACACAGATTAGAGGCTATAAAGTGGGGGAATGCATCCATTCTGGAGAGGTCTTCCATAATTCACAATATTAGGTTTTAGATGTAGTTTTTAGAGAGAGAGAGAGGTTCTCTCCTCTCTCTTAGGATTTCTCTCAATTTTAGGACTGCTTTATCAATTTAGTTTATGAACTCTTTATGTTTAGATTGATTTTCTATTATTAATACAATTGAGGTATTTCGGATTTATGATTCTTATTTAGCTTTTTATATTCTTGGCTTTAATTGATTAATTGGAGACTCTTAAGTTATCAAACTCATCGTGATTGATAATTATTATTTTTGCTGATTGAATTGAATCTCAATAACTCTAGTCCTTTCTTAGGAATTGGCTAGGACCTGAAGATCAAACTAATTAGTCCACTTGACTTTTCTTTGCTTTAGTAAAGGTTAACTAGGTGGGATTAAAACTCAATTCTCATCACCATCGATCAGGATAACTAGGATAGGACTTCCAAATTCTCATACCTTGCCTAGAGTTTTCTTAGTTATTGATTTACTAATTCCTGTAATTTATTTCTCTTGTTCAAACCTTTTCAAAACCCAAAAATACTGTTTTCCATAACCAATAATAAATCATACTTCCCTGCAACTCCTTGAGAAGACGACCCGATGTTTAAATACTTCGGTTTATAAATTTTATTGGGTTTGTTACTTGTGACAATCAAACGTTTGTACGAAAGGATTTTCTGTTGGTTTAGAAGCTATACTTACAACGCGATCATATATTTATAAAATTTCTTTACCGATAGAAAATAATAGAAGCACATGGCAAATCAAGAGTGCAAAAAAAGCAACAATGAGGAGGAGTGTGGGTAATGAAAGACAGTATATGTTCATATCAATGCAAAAGGAGCATCGGTATCATAAAAGAATAGCATTGACTTATGAATAGTCATGATGCACCAGAATAATTTAAGAAAAGATGTAACAGTTGAATAAGAAAATTTTACAACAATGAAAAAATAATAAATTTAGAAAAGAAAAATAAAAATATACACAAAATTAAAATGCAATGAATGAAAGTATGTAAATAAATTAAGTAAAATAGAATGAAAGTGAAGAAGGATGAGAGGTTAAAGGAATGAAGAAAAAGAAAGTAAGAAAGAAGGAAGAAAGATGAAAAGATAGAAGAAATTATGTTTAGAGAAGAAAAGATAAGATAATTGGCACTAATCTGGATAAGTTGTGCGGCGCAGGCGACGCGGATGCATGAGTGATGCGGTCGCGTGGTGTGCGATAGGTTCAGGTGACGCGGACGCGTGGGGCACGCAGACGCGTGACTCGAGTTGTGCTAGTCGCGCGAGAGCAGCCTCGCGTACGCACAACTCTCTGTTTAAATGCATTTTTACCAAAAATCTGGGGTGACGCGTTCACGTGGGTGACGCGATCGCGTGGATGGCGATATTTGCAAAATGACACGGACGCGTGGGGCACGCGTCCGCGTGGGAGGGCATGGGCTTCCAGCACGAGTCCAGCCCCATTCCAGCCCAACATACTGCCATACACCCCTTTACGTCGATTTTACAGAGCCACGCGTTCGCGTGGGTGACGCGGACGCATGGGGAAGCTATTTTTCAAATAACGCAGTCGTGTGGGCATATTTGTGCCTAAGGCATGCCTCTAGCCACGCTCTCGCGGGACTCTCTGTTCACTTTTCTTTTCTTCCTAATGCACTTGTGACGCGGACGCGTTAATGGCGCTTACGCGTCGCGTGCGTGTTTTTTTTTATGAAATATGCAGAATGTAGAATGCAAATGCTGATATGGAGGTTATGAATAATTCTAGGTTCAATAGAATAAAACAAAACTTTAAAACAAACAAAACAAAATAAAATCAAAATTGAAAAGGAACGATCATACCATGGTGGGTTGTCTCCCACCTAGCACTTTTAGTTATTGTCCTGAAGTTGGACATTTGGAGAGTCCTTTGTTATGGTGGCTTGTGCTTGAACTCATCCAGGAATCTCCACCAATGTTTGTGATTCCAATGGCCTTCGGGGTCCCAAACTAGGTGCAAAAAGCCTTTAAGCAGGTTAAAGCAAGTGACAAGGCCCCAAGAGTGTTGATTTCTAGACTAAATTCCGGGGTCTCAAACCTTGCTTTTGCACCCGTCTTTTTGTTGATCATTAGTGTTGCAACCGGGTGGCAGGCAATCTAAATTCTCACTAAAGCGGCCAAACAACTTCCTAGACCCATTCAGTTGAGCTTTACACCAACTTTTACATTTAAACTTTGAGCTTTCCACCATATTGAATCTTTCATGACGACTCCTACCACTAACCATCTCCCTCTTACTCTTAAAGCCACAAAGAGCTCTAAGCTGACCATCTGTTTCAAGCAAAGCATATTCAAGTGAGCTAATTAAGCTTAGAGATGAGAGATTTACCCACTTGAATGAAGGGATGGATGGTGATGGCTTTGGGGAAGAGGTTTCCAGCAACCTTGGCAAGGTGATTTCCAGCTCCATTCCCTTGGGCTCTTCTTTGACAACTTTCACCTCTTTACAAGCTTCTTCAATTTCAACCTCTTCCTCTTGGTAGATTTCTTCCAATTCAGTCTCTTCTTCATTACTTATGAAAGGCATAGGAGGTTGTGCTTCTTCTTCTTGAATCTCTATCTTAAGTCCAATGAGAGAGGATTCAATTGTAGATAAAAATTCATTAATGATTGAATTCATCTCTTGATCATCCCCTTCAAAGTCTTCAACCATGATATGCTTTGGAGGTTGTACACCCTCCTCAACATCTATTTCAAACGTCTTTGAAGAAGGCTCTATAACTTGACTTTCTCATGGAGGTTCAACATCTCCTAAGTCTTCAACCAATTCTTCTTCTTCAATAATTTTGGCTTCCTCCACTTGTTCCAGTACAAAGCCATGTTCCTCATTATGCACCGAAGTTTCTAGTGTCTCCTTCATGCTACGCTCTTCTTTTGATTCTCCATATGCAGCCATGGGAGTACTTTGAGTGCTTAGATGTTGAGAAGCTAATTTATTTACTACCTCGGTTAAGGCAGTCGCGAGTTCCAGTACATCCCTTTGCATCTTCGCTTGCCCTTGAAGAAGACCACGAAGGATGTCATCCATTGGAGATTGGGGTGGATATGAGGGTTCATTATTTTGGAGAAAGGGTTCATAATAGGAAGGTGGTTCTTCTTGATAAGGATATGGAGATGGTGAATATTAAGGTGGTGGTTCTGGGTGTGGTTCATATGGTGGTTGGTGTGGTGGATATAAGTTAGGGTCATATGGTGGTGTTTGGTGGTAAGGGACTTGTGAGTATGGTGGTTCAAAATTACGTGGAGGAGGAGGTTCATAGGTATTTTGTGGTGGGTGTTGATTGTCACGAAGAGGTCCACCATAACCATTGTCTTGGTGCGCATCATAGAATGGTTGTTGATAGTGCCTTGGAGGTGGTTGTTACCAAGAGGGTTGATCAAATCCTTGTGGCTCCTCCCATCTTTGATTGTCCCATCCATGACCCAAGCTTTCATTATAATCTCCTCTTCCTGTAACATGATTGTAACTAAACTCATAGCCAAAGGGGTGAGAATTCATAGTAGCTAATAAAAATTAAAAATAAAAATAAATAAACAAGCAAAGAAAAATAAAATAAAATAAAATAAATAAGAGAAAAGATTTGAAATTTGAAATTTGAAATTTGAATTTGAAATAAGATAAGATAAGATTTTTGAAAAAGATATGATTTTTTGAAAAAATTTGAATTTTGAAATTTAAAACTAAGATAAGATAAGATAAAAAAAATTTTAAATAAAAATCTGAAATTTTTTTTTTTCGAAAATAAATCAATTTAAAAGCAAATATTTACAATAACCAATAATAAGGCACACGTTTGCAATTCCCCGGCAACAGCGCCATTTTGAAAGAGCGAAACTCTTGCGCGATCTAGAATTTTCACAATAAGTTCGCATTGTAAGTATAGCTTCTAGACCGACAAGAATTCCTTTCTTACAAAAGTTTTGGTTGTCACAAGTAACAAACCCCTAAATAAATTGATAACCAAAGTATTTAAACCTCGGGTCGTCTTCTCAAGGAATTGCAGGGAGGTGTTCTTATTATTGGTTATGAGTCTTGTAAATTGGGGGTTTTTAAAATACGGAATAGGTAATTTAAATGACAGGAAAAATAAATTAATAATTAATAAAACTCTTAGCAAGGTATGAGAATTAGAATTCCTATCCTAGTTATCCTTATCAGGTGTGATGAGAATTGGGTTTTAATCCCACTTAGTTAACCTTTACTAAAGCAAAGGAAAGTCAAGTGGACTAATTAGTTTGATCTTCAGGTCCTAGCCAATTCCTAAGAAAGGACTAGAGTTATTGGAATTCAATTCAATTAGCAAAAATAACAATTATCAATTACGATGAGCTTGATAACTCAAGAGTCTCCAATTAATCAATTAAAGCCAAGAATATAAAAGGCTAAATAAAAATCATAAATCTGAAATACCTCAATTGCATTAATAATAGAAAATCAATCTAAACATAAAGAGTTCATAAACTAAATTGATAAAATAAATAAAAGGAAAATTGAACTTGGAATTTGAGAAGAAGAAATCCTAAATCCTTTAAGAGGAATCCCAATCCTAAATCCTAAGAGAGAGGAGAGAACCTCTCTCTCTAAAACCTACATCTAAATTATGAAAAGTGAATAATGGAAGACATATGATCTTGAATGGATGCATTTCCCCACTTTATAGCCTCTAATCTGTGTTTTTTGGGCCAAAAATTGGGTCAAAAACAGCCCAAAAATCGCACCCAGCGATTTCTGGTACGTACAGGTTGCGTGAAAGTGACGCGGAAGCGTCGTCCACGCGTTTGCGCGGATTGGGTTTTTGCCAGGTCACTCGTCTGCGTGATCCATGCGTTTGCGTTGCCTGGCTTTAGAGAAGCTATGGCAAATTATATATCGTTGTGAAGCCCCAGATGTTAGCTTTTCAACACAACTGAAACCGTATCATTTGGACCTCTGTAGCTCAAGTTATGGTCGATTTAGTACCAAGAGGTCAGGCTGGACAGCTTTAGCAGTTTCTTCAGATTCTTGTATTCCTTCCACTTTTGCATTCTTCCTTTCCATCATCTAAGTTATTCCTGCCCTATAAACTCTAAAATCACTTAACACACAGATCAAGGTATCAAACGGTAATAAGAGAGGATTAGAATTAGCTAAATTAAGATCAAAGAAACATGTTTTCAATCATAGCACAAAATCAGGAAGGAAAACGTAAAACCATGCAAATAGTATGAATAAGTGTATGAAAGATTGATAAAATCCACTCAATTGAGCACAAGATAAACCATAAAATAGTGGTTTATCAGGCGCTAAGGCTAGAGTCTGAGAAGTAACGTTCCCTGATTTGGAAGATCTGCCTTGCCTGTGGCACTTTGAGTAGGATCATAAAGGGGAATGGATTGCTTAGAGCTTCATCTTCCGCTACAGTGAGAAACCTAGAGGTGGCTTGATGAGAGGACATGAGTCACTTGTAACATGGTAGATTATTGCAGTGGAGGAGGTTAACTTGATGAGAGGACATGAGTTAATCACTTACGGCTGCCGTTGAATGAATCAAAAAGTTATTGAAGTCGGAAGTAGGAAAAGTTAATCCAGAAAGACAAAGCATCTCTGAAGCCTCAACCATTTTCATACCATTGAATTCACACCTATCTAGTAACATTTTATTTATTTATCTATCTATTTTATGCGTTTTCTCGTGACAACTATATTTTCTATCCGCGTAACTAGGATCTGCAAGGTAACTATAGCTTGCTCAAACTAACAATCCTCGTGGGATCAACCCTCACTCGCCTCAGGTATTACTTGGATGACCCAGTATACTTGCCGGTCTATCTGTGGGAAACGTGTGGAGTCAGTTTTGTGCACTAGTTTCTCGTAGTCAATGTATAATGTTACGTGAAAACTTCGGATAAGTTAAACTATATGAATTGTTGAGGATTAGTGATTATTGATGGAAATTTTTAAATGGATTGAATGAATTTATATCTTGGCATGTTTATGGTATGAATGGGAAGTTTGTGTGAATGTGATTAGAGACATGTGGTGCTTTTTTGGGCGGTAAAATAATGGATTTTGAATTGAGGATTTTGGAAAAATTAAGGTTTGGTTTTTTTTGGGTAAAAACTGGTTTTTGACCAACTTCTGCGAGCCATAACTTCACTTTTGGACCCTCATTTTTTTCAAACTTGTCTTGAATGAAATTTCGGTCCGTGAAGTTTATAACGTTCGAAGAACGAAATAAAAATGATTTTTAACAAAAAAGTAATGTGCGTTCGAAGTTGGGTGTATTAAAAGTGATTTTTGAAGACTTAATAGCTTTTTGGAAAAACACAAGGCATGTGTATGCAAAAACTTGCATGCGTACGTGATAGAAGCCTAAAGCGGGTTAGAAATTTTTCTCAAAATAAGATTGGCGTTGCAAGTATAGTCCTAACCCGACAATCGACCATCAATCAAATTTTAATTCAAAAGATGTCACAATCAATACAAATATAAACTGGGTGTTTTGAGTCCCGGGTCGTCTTCCCTAGGAGTTGCAATTAAGTGATCAATTATTGGCTATGAGGTGAAGGGATATGATGGCAAGAGACAAGTAAAGTAAATAGCAAGAAAGTAAATAAACATGCAAGGAATTAAATGAAAGCAATTGAATTTAAAGGCAATTAATCAAGAGAAAGAAAAAGTCAAGTGCTAAGGAACCTCTTGGCATGGATTGAGAGCTAAGGTTAACTATCCTAGTCATTGACCACAAACATATGATGATTATGAAGAGTTAATCCTACTTAGTCAACCCTAACATCGAGGATAAGTCAAATAGGCATAATTGATTTCAATCCACAAGTCCTAGTCAACTCTATTAATGGAAGACTTAGAGTTAGTGGAAATCAAATCAACTAACTACTCTAATATATCTATCAAGAATGGACATTAATGACTGAAGGGTCACCAATGTCCTCAATTCCAAGCCAAGAGTGAGGAAAAACTAAGTAAAAACTAAGCCAAGCATTTTTATCAAACACTTGGTATGCATGAGAATAAGATAATATTAAATTGCATTAAAAATAAAATCTAACTACCATGTGCAAGAAAATCATAATAACAACTCAATTAAATAACAATAAGTAAAGAAACATTAAATTGCATTAATAAAAAATTAAGATTAGAAAAGTGTCCATACAATAAAAAGTGACATAAAAGAGAAATTAAGAAGAAGAACTAAGAGGATTAAGACAATAAAGCAAGAAAACATGAAGGAAACTACACTAAAACAAGGATTAAAGACTAAAATTAAAGAGAATTAAACTAAGAAAACCTAAATTCTAGAGAGAAGGGGGAGTTTCTCTCTCTAGAAAACTAAGACAAGAACATAGAAAAACCTAAAACTAAGTGCTCCCCCGTTGCCTCCACTTGGATTAGGGTTGAAATAGCTTCAGAAATGAGTTGGATTGGGTTTTGGGGGCCCAAAATTCACAGCCAGTGAATCGCATTAATGAGGTCACATGCTGGGACCTGTGCGTATGCACACTTTCTCTTTTTCCACTTGTGCGTACGCACATAAGGTTGTGCGCACGCACACTTGTGCGTACGCACGCATACTTGTGCATGCGCACGCTGCTGAATTGCTCCAAACTTCATTTTTTCATGATTTCTCCACTTTGGCATGCTTTTTTCCTCCCTTCTTCAATCCATATTAGCCTTGTAAACCTGAAATTACTCAACAGACACATCAAGGCATCAAATGGAATTAAAGTAAATAAAATTTATCAATTAAGGGCCTGAAAAGCATGTTTTCACTTTTGAGCACAATTTATGGAGAATTTACAAAACCAAGCTATTTCATTGAATAAGTGTAGGAGAAGTTGATAAAATCCACCCAATTAGAGCAAATAAATACCATGAAATGTGGATTCATCACATCCCCACACTTAAACAATAGCATGTCCTCGTGATATACATCAAGAAAGAAACAAGGGGTATTACATTTATTCAAAGCAAGTAAACTACCTATATGCAATATATATACATGAATGCAACTACTTAGTCAAAATAAATTAATTTCCAAGAAAGCATATATGAACATAAGGGCCAAAGCAATGATAACCAACTCAAAACCATAATTGATAAGAGTTATTGAAAAGAATTAACAACTTGCAAGAAAGGAGATAATCAAAGGTGGAAATATAGAATTTTAGCAATCGAGCCCCTCACCGGATGTGTATACGCTCAAATCGCTCAAGTGTTTAGGGTTGATTCACTCAATTCTCTTCTAATCAAGCTTTCTAAGATTTGTTTACCATCTAACAATCAACAATCATTCAATGCATGCATACAAGTATCATGAGGACTTTTCATGGTTGTAACGGGGCTAGGGTAAAGGTAAGGTTATATATGGTTAAGTGAGCTTGATATTTGAATCCTTGATTAGCCTAAGCTCTCACTAACATATATAACAACCTATACAACTCAAAGCAAACCTAACTACCCATTCCTCAATTTTTCACACACTCATGCATTCTTTTCAATTCACATCCCATATGTATTTTTATTTCTCAAACTTTAGGGCATTTTGTCCCCTTTTCTATTATTTTCTTTCTCTCTCTCTCTCTCTCTTTTTCAATACAAAATATATACAAGAGTGTCAATGCATATGGTTTAAGTATTTAATGCATGAGTATGTACCCGATTCCCAAGATTTTCAACAAAAGTATAAAAATCCACTTTTACCTCAACCAAAGTTCCCAAATTTTCCCACACTTAGATGATACACACTCTTACTAGCCTAAACTAATTAAAGATCCAAATAAAGGACATTTATTGTTTTTCACAGTGATGTGTTAAAATTAAGAACAAAAAAGGAATTAAAGTAGGCTCAAAATTGGTTAACAAAGGAAGATAAAAGGGTAGGCTATTTGGGTAAGTGAGCTTAATGAAAAGATGGCCTCGATCACGTAAATGCATATATACATCAAACAATGGACATAAAGAATCAAACAATTCAAATATTGCAATCATCAAAAGGGAATAACACACACAAGAATGAACATAGTGGTTATATGATGCAACCACAAAATTAGGATCAAAACTCACATGCTTATGTGTTCTTAGCTCAAAAACATGTTCCACAATATTTTTCAAGCAAGTTTCAATCAAAAGTTCCAACTCAAATCAATTAGGATGTCAATGCCCTATCAAGAATGTTTTTCTTGGAAAATTTTTATCATTTTAATTAAGCTTATTATATATATGCAAAGAAATGCAATAACTAAGAAAAGATGCAATTAAAGCTCTAAAATATATACAACTAAGAAAGATAAAAGGTGAAAGTATTTGGGATTAGAGTATGTCACCCAAGATGGTCAATCGGTGACGACCTCCCCACACTTAAAGGGTTGCACGGTCCTCCGTGCACTCAAAGGTGAGCAAGTGGGTATGGCGACTTTGGATTGCTACCTTCAGCTGGTGGATCAATCGGCTGCTACATGCTTTTCCTCCTGCTTTCTTTGTTGTTAATGGTGACTCATCCATGAAAAATAGAAAATAAGATGGCAATACAAGTAAATGCAAAAACAAAGAAGCATGGATTATTGGAATAAGGTGATATTCACTAAAATGAGTGAGTGAGTTAGTTTGTGACATGAAAGAAACAAGTGTGAGTATTCTAAGTTGCGCGCGGTTTAGAATACACACACTAGCATAGAAAGCTATGTCACAATTGTACAAAAGAAGCATGCACTTCACCCATTCTAGTGTGCTTGAGATACTTTTAAAAGAAATTTGTATGCCAAGATAAACAAACAAGTAATAAAGGAGCATAAAAGTATTCAAGCAAGAAACAAGGAATTTGCGAATTGGATAATGAAGCAATACCTAATTGACATGAAGTAGAAAACATGGCAAGCATAGTCCACAAAGCTTAAAAAGCTCAAAAAATGTCACTAGGTATGCTTATGATTCAATTTTACAAATCCTTAATTTCAATGCATCAACTAGGTGACTTAAATAAAAATCAATCATAACAAGCATCACTTAACAAAAAATGCCTCAACTAAGAACAAATTGCCTAATGATAGATAATGAAATCAAATTACATGGTGGCCAAAACATGTAATTCAGAAAACCCAAAGCATTCTCAAAGGCAATGTTATGAATTCTTGGTATGCACAAAATTAAACATGAAGTACTCAATACCAAGCAACAAAATATGACTTCAATGAAGATATCCAACAATAAATAGCAACAATAATATCAATAATTCAGCAGCAATATCTAAATAGAATTAACAAATCAACTCAATCATCCAACACTTAGCACCAAAAATAGAAAATTAAACTAACTAATGCAATAACTAACTAACTAACTAAACATTAACTAACCAACTAACTAAAGGTGAGTATGGTGGGTGGTGAATGATAGTAGTAGATGATGGTTAGAGAAAAGAGAGAAGAGAAAGAAGAAAGGAGAAGAGAAAAGAAGAAACAAAATAGAGATAAGAGAAGAAAAGAAGTATAGTGGTGAGAAAATAGGGTCGTGCATACGCACACAGGACCGTGTGTACTCACAAAAGGTGTAAAATGGAAGTGTGCGCACGAACAAGAGTGTGTGAGCGCTCTGGGAGAAGGTAAAAATTGGTGTGTGCGAGAGCACAATGTGTGCGTACGCACACAAAATGATTTTTTCCCGAGAAAATGAAACCTCAAAATTGCCAGCTATCTCGACGTGTGTGCGTACGCACACAGGTCCATGCGTATGCACAGAACGCAAAAAGAAGGGGGCTGCAGACGCACAAGGTGTGCGAGCGCTGTGAACAAGAGGGGGTATAAGCTGGTGTGCGCACACACAGGAGGGTGCGTGCGCACAGAACGCAAAAATTAGGGTTGTGTGCGTACGCACAAGCTGGTGCGTACGGATAGGGTGCAAAATGCAAAGGGGTGCTCACACACATGGCGTGCGAGCGCTCTGAACAGAGGCTGTGTTAATGAGTTTGTGTACGCACAGGTTGATGCGTACGCACAGGATGCAGATTTTGGGGGAGGTGTGCGTACGCACAGGGGAGGTGTACATGCTCTGTTTTTTTCCAAAAATTTTTTAGTGCCTTAAGGCACCAACTTGACATCCAAAATAGCTTTTCCAACCCGAAAACATATTCTTCCTCAAGAACACATGATCAAAACTAAAATCTAATCAAATTAAGCTTGAAATTAGGCTAAACCTAAGCTATCTCCAAGAAACTAAATGCAATGAATTAAAATTATATACAAAGAGAAAGTTAGAAGGATGTTACCATGGTGGGGTGTCTTCCATCTAGCACTTTCATTTATTGTCTTTAAGCTAGACAATTGGGAGAACCTTGGCTATGGTGGCTTGTGCTTGAATTCTTCCTTAAATTCCCACCAATGTTTGGTTCGCCAATAGCCTCCAGGATCCAAAATCTTGCGCACCCGATCTTCTTGTTGATCCATGTGATTCCATCTGGGTGGCAAGTATCTAGAACTCTTACTCAAGTATCCAAAAAAAACCATCCAATTGAGAATTACACTAACCATTCAAGCAAAATTTTAAAGATTCAACTCCTATGAACCTATGATCATGTTTCCAACCACTACCTAATTTTTCTTTATTTTCCAATCCACAAATATTCCTAAGTTGACTATCATTTTCAATCAAACCATATTCAAGTGGAATAAGGAAGCTTAAGGTTAAGGATGTTACCCATTTAAATGAAGGAGGTGATAGTGCTTCTTGTATAATCTCCACCCCTTCAAGTCTTTCAACCAATTCTTCTAATTCCTTGAATTCAACCTTCTCCACTTGCAAATCATGCTTTAATTCCCCTTCTTTTCCTTGTAGTTCCAAGCTCTCTTCCACTCCACAAGCTTCAATTGAGATGATTCTTTACTTTCATCCATGGAAGTGCTTGAATTGTTGGAAGAGTGTAGTGAGGCTAAGTAGGATAGGGCTCCGGCTAAGGTAGCCATGATATTGTCTTGCCTCTTTTGGTATTCTTCTTACTCTTGAAGGAAGAATTAGAATGCTTCCTCCGTTGAAGGTTGTGGGGAAAAAGAATGTTCATCATGTGGGAGAGGGTCCTCATATGTTGAAGGTGGTTGGTATTGATAAGAGTATTGAGGTGGTGTGGTGCATTGGTGTTGGAATTGTGGTAGCTCTAAGTGTGATTCATAAGGTTGTTCATGAGGTGCATAAGGTTGATGGTATGGTAGCTCTAAGTGTGGTGCATAAGGTTGTTCATGCGGATAATTTATACCATTTTTGGCATTGTTTTTACATAGTTTTTAGTATATTTTAATTACTTTTTACTATATTTTTATTAATTTTTATGCAAAAATCATATTTTTGGACTTTACTATGAGTTTTTGTGTTTTTCTGTAATTTCAGGTATTTTCTGGCAGAAATTGAGGGACCTGAGCAAAAGTCTGATCCAGAGGCTGAGAAAGGACTGCAGATGCTGTTGGATTCTGACCCTCCTGCACTCGAAATGGAATTTTTTGGAGCTACAGAAGCCCAATTGGCATGCTCTCAATTGCGTTGGAAAGTAGACATCTTGAGCTTTCCAGAAATATATAATAGTCTATACTTTGCCCGAGATTTGATGGCCCAAACTGGCGTTAAACGCAAGCTATAAACTTTCTGGCGTAAAACGCCAGAACTGGCACACTTCTTGGCGTTAAACGCCCATTTTGGCACCCAGGGTGGCGTTTAACTCCAATTTAAGGCATATGCATGTAGAAGCTTGAAAGCTCAGCCCAAACACTCACCAAGTGGGCTCCGGAAGTAGATTTCTGCACTATCTCCACCTAGTTACTCATTTTCTGTAACCCTAAGTTACTAGTTTAGTATAAAAACTACTTTTAGATATTCATTTAGCAACTCATGACATTTTTTCTTACATCTCATATTGTATCTTTGACGGCATGAGTCTCTAAACCCCATAGGTGGGGGTGAGGATCCCTGCTGTGTCTCAATGGATTAATGCAATTACTACTGTTTTCTTTTCAAATACGCTTGATTCTGTTCTAAGATACTCACTCGTACTTCAATATGAAGAATATGATGATCTGTGACACTCATCATCATTCTCAACTTTATGAACGCATGCCTGACAACCACTCCCGTTCAATCTGAGCTCAACGTAGTCATTGGGCGACAGCTTGAGTGCGTATCTCTTGGGTCTCTGATCCACAGACCGAGTCCGTGAGATTAGAACCTTCGTGGTAGAGGCTAGAACCAATTGGCAGCCTTCCTGGGATCCGGAAAGTCTAAACCTTGTCTGTGGTATTCTGAGTAGGACCTGGAAAGGGATGACTATAGGAAGGAAGCCATGCGTATTTGGAGAAGAAGACAGTAGGAAAGCAGAGATTCAGACTACAGAGCATCTCCGGAACCTCAACCTGTTCCTCATCACTGAATCACAAGTATTATTCAATTCATGTTATTTACTTTTCATAAACAAAATCAGTTTTATCACTAATCTCCTGACTTAGATTTACAAGATAACCATAGATTGCTTCAAGCCGACAATCTCCGTGGGATCGACCCTTACTCACGTAAGGTATTACTTGGACGACCCAGTGCACTTGCTGGTTAGTTGTGCGGAGTTGCAAAAGTGTGATTGCAATTCCGTGTACCAAGTTTTTAGCGCCGCTGCCGGGGATTGTTCAAGTTTGGATAACTGACGGTTCATCTTGTTGCTTAGATTAGGAAGAATTTATCTTTTTGGTTTAGAGTCACTAAATTTGAGTCTTTTATTTTCTTTTCAAAAATCTTATTTTTCTTTATTAATCTTTAATTTTCCTTTGAGTTTAGTTTCATGTTTTAAGTTTGGTGTCAATTGCATGTTTTTATTTTCTTTCAATTTTTTGAATTGTATGCTCTTTTTATTCTTCATATTTTCGAGTTTTATGTCATTGTTCTTTCTTGATCTTCAAGTTGTTCTTGTTTATTTTCCTTGTTTGATCTTTAATTTTTCTTGTTTAGTGTCTTTCCTTGTTTTTCTTGTACATTTTCGAATTATTAGTATCCAAAGTATAAAAATTTTTAAGTTTGGTCTCCTTTGTGTTTTTATTTTCCTAAAGATTTCCAAAATTTGTTCCTGGTGTTCATCTTGATCTTCAAAGTGTTCTTGGTGTTCATCTTGACATTCAAAGTTTTCTTTTTTGTTTTCTTTGTTTTGATCTTAAAATTTTAAGTTTGGTGTCATTTTTGTTTTAAATTTCAAAATTCAAATCTTTTTCAAAAATCATATCTTTTTCAAAATCTTATCTTATCTTATTTCAAATTTAAATATCAAATTTCAATTAAATTCCAAAATTCAAAATTCAAAATTCAAAATTTAAATTTAAATTTTTAAAAATCAAACCTTTTCAAAATTTAAATCTTTTTTTCAAAATCTTTATCTTATATTGTTGACTTTTTCAAAATTCAAAATTCAAAATTTAAAATTCAAATTTCAAATTTCAAATTTCAAATTTTAAAATTCAAAATTTAATTTTCGAATTTAAAATTTAAATTTCAAAACTTTTTAATTTAAAAACTTATCTTCTCTTAAAAAAACTTATCTTCTCTTACCTAACTTATCTTATCTTTTCTAATCTCAAATCTTAAAATCAAATCTTTTTCAAATCTTTTCTCTTATTTATTTTCTTACAAGTATCTTTAATTTTAAGACATATCTTTTTCAAAACTTCCTAACCACTTTTTCTCTCTTCATTTTTTCGAAAATCCTCACCCAAAAATTTTCAAATCTTTTTAATTAATTAATTAATTTAGTTTTCTAATTTCGGTTATTTCCTTTTCTTTTCTTAATTTTCGAAACTTGTATCAATTTTTATTTACTTTATTTTAATTTTGTTAATTTAAAAAAAATAATTTTAATTACAATCCACATCATCTCCCTTTCTCCAACATAGACCTAATTGGAAATGAACAGTCCAGAAGGACTCTGGGGTCATATGCTAACCCCACTACTACTTCATATGGGAGTTGTATCTGCATACCACCCATCAGAGCCAGCAATTTTGAGCTAAACCCTCAACTCATTATCATGGTGCAACAAAATTTCCAGTATTCCAGTCTTCCATAGGAAGAACCTACTGAGTTTCTAGCACAGTTCTTACAAATTGCTGACACAGTACATGATAAAGAAGTGGATCAGGATGCTACAGATTATTACTGTTTCCATTTGCTGTAAAAGACCAAGCTAAGAGGTGGTTAAATAACCAACCCACAGCAAGCATAAGAACATGGAAACAGTTATCAGACAAATTCCTGAATCAATATTTCCTTCCAAAAAGGATGACGCAGCTAAGGCTGGACATCCAAGGCTTTAAACAAGAGGATAATGAATCTCTTTATAATGCCTGGGAGAGGTACGGATAGATGCTAAGGAAATACGCCTCTGAAATGTTTTTAGAATGGGTACAGTTAGACATCTTCTACTACGGGCTTACAGAAAATGCCTCGATGTCTCTAGACCACTCAGCTGGTGGATCTATACATATGAGAAAGACAATTGAAGAGGCTCAAGAGCTCATTAATACAGTTGCTAGCAATCAGCATCTGTACTTAAGTAGGGAGTCAGTCATGAAAGAAGAGGCTAAAGCACTATCTACTGAACTTAGTACTCCAAAACAAGTTGTTGAATTCAATCAGCAATTGTTGCTTATAACAAAATAGTTAGCAGAATTTGAAGAGATGCTACAAGACACTAAAAAAGCTAACAAGAATATAGAAGCACAATTGGATCAGACAAGACATCAGTTATCTAAACAGATAACAGAAGAATGCCAAGCTGTTCATTTAAGGAGTGGGAAGACATTAAATGTCTCAACTCAAAGCAGCAGAAAGCCAAGAATGGAACAACTGACAAAGGATGACCAAGCCACTGCCCAAAATCCCTCTGAGGACAGTAAGAGCCCAGAGAGGAATGATTCTGGCGTTCAAACGCCAGAAAAGGGTGAAAATTTGGCGTTAAACGCCCAGTGGATGGCCAATTCTAGCGTCTAAACGCCAGAAAAGGGTGGCAATCGGGCATTAAACGCCCATACAGCACCCAATTCTGGCGTTCAAATGCCAATGAGGGATCAGACACCTGCAAATGCTGATAACAACCCCCTTAGATAGGCTTCTCCAACCACTTCTGTAGGAAGCAAACCTGCAGCAACTAAGGTTAAAAAATATAAAGCCAAGATGCCTTATCCTCAGAAACTCTGCCAAGCAGAACAGGATAAACAATTTGCCCACTTTGCAGACTATCTCAGGACTCTTGAAATAAAGATTTCGTTTGCAAAGGCAGTTGAGTAAATACCCTCTTATGCTAAGTTCATGAAAGAGATCTTAAGTCATAAGAAGGATTGGAGAGAAACTGAAAAAGTTTTTCTCACTGAAGAATGCAGTGCAGTCATTCTGAAAAGCTTACCAGAGAAGCTTAAAGATCCCGGAAGCTTTATGATGCCATGCACATTAGAGGGTGCTTGTACCAAGACAGCTCTATGTGATCTTGGGGCAAGTATCAACCTGATACCTGCATCCACTATTAAAAAGCTTGGTTTGACTGATGAAGTTAAACCAACCCGGATATGCCTCCAACTTGCTGATGGCTCTACTAAAATTCCATCAGGCATAATTGAGGACATGATTGTCAAAGTTGGGCCATTTGCCTTTCCCACTGACTTTGTGGTGCTGGAAATGGAGGAGCACAAGAGTGCAACTCTCATTCTAGGAAGACCTTTTCTAGCGACTGGACGAACCCTCATTGATGTCCAAAAAGGGGAGGTGACCCTAAGAGTCAATGAGGATGAGTTCAAGTTGAATGCTGTCAAAGCTATGCAGCATCCAGACACCCCAAACGACTACATGAGTGTTGATCTTATTGACTCCCTAGTGGAAGAGGTCAATATGACTGAGAGTCTCGAATCAGAGCTAGAGGGCATTTTTAAAGATGTTCAGCCTGATCTGGAGGAACCAGAGAAAACAGAAGAACCTCTGAAAACTCCTCAGGAAGAGGAGAAGCCTCCTAAACCCGAGCTCAGACCACTACCACCGTCCCTGAAATATGCATTTCTGGGAGAAGATGACACTTTTCCAATAATCATATGCTCTGCTTTAGAGCCACAGGAAGAGAAAGCACTAATTCAGGTGCTAAAGACACACAAGACAGCTCTTGGGAGGTCCATAAGTGATCTTAAGGGCATTAGCCCACTGGCATGCACAAGATCCTATTGGAGGATGATGCTAAGCCAGTGGTTCAACCACAGAGGCGGCTGATAAACCCATAATTTATGATATATTTTGTGCTCAATTCAAGTGATTTATTCAACCCTTCACCCACTTATTCATGTGAAATTGCATGGTTTTACTTTCCCTTCCTTATTATGTGATATATGTGAAAAATATGTTTTTCTATGCTTTAAAAGAAATTATTTTAATTACCTTTTACTACCATTCGATGCCGTGATTTGTGTGTTGAGTATTTTCAGATCTCCTAAGGCAGCAATGATTTAAAGGATGGAAAGAAAACATACAAAAATTGAAGGAATGCACAAAATGGAGTTTTTGAAGGAACTGGCAGCGACGCGAATGCATGGACGACGCGGCCGCATGCCCAGCGCGAAAAGGCAGCGACGCGAATGTGTGATGGACGCGGACGCGCGCCTTGAGCAGAACGCAGATGACACGCACGCGTGACCGAAGCGAACGCGTGACAAGGAAAACTCCAGATGACGCGACCGTGTGACCCACGCGGACGTGTGACAGACGCCACGCACCAGAAACTATAGAAAACGCTCCCAGCAATTTCTGAAACTCTTTTTGGCCAATATCCAAGTACAAAAAGCACATATTAGAGGTTATAAAGTGGGGGAATGCATCCATTCAGGAGACCTTTCGATAATTAACTTTTCATAGTTTAGATGTAGTTTTTAGAGGGAGAGGTCCTCTCCTCTCTCTTAGGTTTTAGGATTAGGATTCCTCTTAAAGGATTTAGTATTTCAACTCTTTATCAGGTTCAATATCTCTTTTACTTTATAATTTTCTTTTACTTTCAGATACTTTAATGCTCTCATTTAATTACTTATGTTGCCAAATTGGCTTATGAATTCTTTATGTTTAGATTGATTTTCTTTTATTAATGCAATTGAGGTATTTCAGATTTATGATTTAGCTCTTCATATTCTCGGCTTTAATTGATTAATTGGAGACTCTTGAGTTATCAAACTCATCGTGATTGATAATTGTTATTTTTGGTAATTGAATCGAATTTCAATAACTCTAGTCTTTCCTTAGGAATTGACTAGGACTTGAGGATCAAATTGATTAGTCTACTTGACCTTCCTTTGTTTAGTAAAGGTTAACTAAGTGGGATCAAAACCCAATTATCATCACCATTGAAAAGGATAACTAGGATAGAAATTCCAGTTCTCATACCTTGCCAAGAGTTTATTTTACAATTATTTATTTATTTTACTTGTCATTTAAATCACTTGTTCCTTACTTTTGAAACCCCCAATTTACAAAACTCATAACCAATAATAAGAACACCTCCCCGCAGTTCCTTGAGAAGACGACCTGAGGTTTAAATACTTCGGTTATCAATTTTAAAGGGGTTTGTTACTTGTGACAACCAAAATGTTTGTACGAAAGGATTTTTTGTTGGTTTAGAAGCTATACTTACAACGCGATCATATTTTTATATTTCTTTACCGATAGAAAAACCGATTCGTCAGCGGCTGAATCCAGCCATGATGGAGGTGGTACAGAAAGAGGTCACTAAGTTACTAGAGGCTGGGATTATTTATCCTATTTCTGATAGCCCCTGGTTGAGCCCTGTCCAAGTTGTCCCTAAGAAGGGAGGAATGATAGTGGTTCATAATGAAAAGAATAAACTGGTTCCTACAAGAAGGATGCCATTTGGTCTGTGCAATGCACCTGCAACCTTTCAGAGGTGCATGCTCTCTATCTTCTCTGATATGGTAGAGAAATTTCTGGAAGTCTTCATGGATGACTTCTCAGAATTTGGAGACTCATTCAGCTGCTGTCTTGACCATCTAGCACTTGTTCTGAAAAGGTGCCAAGAGACTAACCTAGTCTTAAACTAGGAGAAATGTCACTTTATGGTGACTGAAGGAATTGTCCTTGGGCATAAAATTTTGAACAAGGGAATAGAGGTGGATCAAGCTAAGGTAGAGGTAATTGAAAAATTACCACCACCTGCCAATGTTAAGGCATTCAGAAGCTTTCTGGAGCACGCAGGATTCTATAGGAGGTTTATAAAGGATTTTTCAAAAATTTCAAAACCTCTGAGCAATCTGCTAGCTGTTGACACGCCATTTGTCATTGACACAGAGTGTCTGCAGGCGTTTGAGACTCTGAAATCTAAGCTGGTCACAGCACCAGTCATTTCTGCACCAGACTGGACATTACCATTCGAATTAATGTGTGATGCCAGTGACCATACCATTGGTGCAGTATTGGGACAAAGGCATGACAAGATTCTGCATGTCTTTTACTATGCTAGCCATAATTTGAATGACGCACAGAAGAATTACACAACCACAGAAAAGGAGTTACTTGAAGTGGTTTATGCCATTGACAAGTTTAGATATTATTTAGTGGGATCAAAAGTGATTGTGTACACTGACCATGCTACTGTAAAATATCTCCTTACAAAGCAGGATTCAAACCGTAGACTCATAAGATGGGTGTTGCTGCTGCAAGAGTTTGATATAGAAATAAGAGACAGAAAAAGGACAGAGAACCAAGTAGCTGATCACTGATAAACCACTATTTTATGGTTTATCTTGTGCTCAATTGAGTGGATTTCATCAACTCTTTACCCACTTATTCATAATATTTGCATGGTTTTATATTTCCTTCATGATTTTGTGCTATGATTGAAAACATGCTTCTTTGATCTTATAATTGCTTATTATTAATCCTCTCTTATTACCATTAGATGTCTTGATATGTGTGTTAAGTGTTTTAGATGGCTTGGAGGATGGGAAGAAAGCATGCAAAAGTGGAAGGAATGCAAGAAGTTGGAGAAATTGCTAAGCTGTCTAGCCTGACCTCTTCGTACTCAAATGGCTATAACTTTAGCTACAGGGGTCCAAACGACGCGGTTCTAGTTGCGTTGGAAAGCTAATGTCCGGGGCTTCGATTTGATATATAATATGCTTTGGTTCCCTTGACGCTAGGTGATGCGACCGCGTGATCCATGTGGCCACGTCGCAGTGACAAAAATCAGCGCAGTTGAATTCGAAACCAGCGAATTCTGGACTGTTTTTGACCTAGTTTGCGGCCCAGAAAACACAGATTAGAGGCTATAAAGTGGGGGATTGCATCCATTCAGAAGGAGGCTCTCACATTCACAATTTTAGGAGTAGATGTAGTTTTTAGAGAGAGAGGTTCTCTCCTCTCTCTTAGGATTAGGATTTGGGATTTCTCTTAGTTTTAGAGTGACTCTCAATCCCAGGTTCAATGTTCTTTTATTGCTTTTCTCAATTTTGTTTATGACTCTCTATGTTTAGATTGATTTTCTATTTAATATATTTCTTGAGGTATTTCAGACTTATGATTGCTCCTTTTTATTATATAAATAATTTGGATTTTTCTCTTTTGGCTTTGGTTGAGACATTGGTAACTCTTGAGTTATCAAACTCATTGTTGATTGAAAATTGGAATTAATTTGTCCACTTAACATACCTTCATAGCTAGAGGTTAATAAGGTGGGGGAAGAATCCAATTCTCATCACAATTGATAAGGATAACTAGGATATGACCTCCAGTTCTTCATACCTTGCCAAGAGTTTATTTTATTATTACTATTTTATTTTATTCTTTTTGTGCAACATATTGCTTCCTTACTTCCAAAACCCCCAATTTACAATCTTCATAACCAATAATAAGAACATACTTCCCTGCAATTCCTTGAGAAGACGACCCGAGGTTTGAATACTCGGTTATCAATTTCAAAGGGGTTTGTTACTTGTGACAACCAAAACGTTTGTACGAAGGGATTTTTGTCGGTTTAGAGACTATATCTACAACACGACTGTTTTTATGACATTTTTTACTGGCAAAAATCCAAACGTCAATCACCTATCCTGGATAGAACCAGTAGCAGGAGCGTCCCTCTCTCCTACTGAGATATCCGAAACCTTTCCAGATGAGCAACTCTTTGCCATTCAGGAAGTACCGTGGTTTCTAGACATTGCAAATTATAAAGCTGTGAGATTCATACCCAAAGAGTACAGTAAGCAGCAAACAAAAAAATTGATTTCTGATGCAAAGTACTACTTGTGGGATGAACCATATCTCTTTAAGAGGTGTACAGATGGAGTAATCCGTAGATGTGTGCCTAGAGAAGAGGCACAGAAGATCCTATGGCATTGCCATGGATCACAATATGGAGGACATTTCGGAGGTGAGCGAACAGCCACAAAGGTTCTCCAATACGGCTTCTACTGGCCTGCTCTCTATAGAGACTCCCGAGAGTTTGTACGTAACTATGACAGTTGCCAGAGAGCTGGTAATCTAACTCACGGTTTTGCCATGCCTCAGCAAGGGATCTTAGAGATTGAGTTGTTTAATGTATGGGGTATTGACTTCATGGGGCCTTTCCCACCATCATACTCAAACACTTATATTCTGGTGGCAGTAGACTATGTATCTAAATGGGTAGAGGCAATTGCAACACCCACTAATGATACTAAGACAGTGATGAAGTTCCTCCAGAAGCATATCTTCAGCAGGTTCGGTGTCCCTAGGATACTGATCAATGATGAAGGCACTCATTTCTGCAATAAACAGCTTGACTCTACTCTGGTCCGATATGGAATTAACCATAAAGTGGCCACTCCATATCATCCACAGACAAATGGGCAGGCTGAAGTCTCAAATAGAGAACTAAAGTGAATCCTGGAACGGACTGTAAGTACCTGTAGAAGGGATTGGGCAAGAAGTCTAGATGATGCTCTGTGGGCATACAGAACCGCATTCAAGACTCCTATAGGGACCTCTCCATACCAGCTTGTGTATGGAAAAGCCTGTCATCTTCCAGTGGAACTGGAACACAAGGCCTACTGGACAACCAGGTTCCTAAACCTAGATGCTAAGGTAGCTGGAGAGAAAAGATTACTCCAGTTGAATGAGCTGGAGAAGTTCAGACTCAATGCTTTCGAAAATGCTAAAATTTACAAGGAAAAAGCAAAAAGATGGCATGATAGAAAGCTGTCATCTAGAGTCTTTGAGCCAGGGCAGAAGGTTCTGCTGTTTAACTATAGGCTCAGATTGTTACCTGGGAAACTGAAATCCCGGTAGAAGGGACCATATGTGATTATAAGCGTGTCACCATATGGATATGTAGAGCTTCAGGATAGTGACTTTGACAAAAAGTTCATTGTTAATGGACAGAGAGTGAAACATTATCTTGAAGGCAATGTTGAGCAAGAGTGCTCAAAACTGAGACTAAATTAAAAAGCTCAGTAAAAGTCCAGCTAAAGACATTAAAGAAGTGCTTATTGGGAGGCAACACAATCTTATTTATCTATGTTAATTACTTTTTCATTTCATTTTCCATTGTTAGTTTATGTTTTCTTTAGGTTGATGATCATGTGGAGTCACAAAAATAGCTGCAGAACTAAAGCGGAATCAAAAACAGCATAAAAAAATAGCACACCCTGGAGGACAGGCTTACTAGCATTTAAACGCCAGTAAGGATAGCAGAATGGGCGTTTAAACGCCCATGCAGGCAGCATTCTGGGCGTTTAACGCCAGAAATGGCAGCATTCTGGGCATTCAGAAAAATGCCCAGTAAAGAAGGATTCTTGGCGTTTAATGCCCGCCAGGGATCTGGTTGGGCGTTAAATGCCCAAAAAGGCAGTCAAGTGGGCGTTAAACGCCAGAATGGATAGTATTCTGGGCGTTTAACACCAGGATAACACAAGGGAGGTAATTTTGTTTCTAATTTGATTTTTTTTTAATTTTTCATGTTTTAATTCATAATTTTCTTTTGCATCAAACATATTTTAAACGTTCATCTTTCAATTTCTATTTTCAAAAATTAATAATCTTTTCAATTCTTTTTTAATTCTTTTTCAATTCTTTTCAATTCCTTCCAAAATGTTTTCAAAACTTACATATCTTTTCAAAATTCTTTTCCACTCTTTTTAATTTTTCTTGTATATAGTAATAAGTTGTCAAAATTAATTGCATCATTCCTCTTCTACTCCCTTATATTTTATTTTACTCGAGGACGAGCAAACCTTTTAAGTTTGGTGTGGAAAAGCTCAGCTTGTTGCTTTCCATAACCACTAACGGCACCTAAGGCCAGAGAAACCTCTAGGAAGAGGAGCAACAAAGGCAAGGAACAGACATAGAGGAGCTCAAGAACTCCATTGGTTCTTCAAGAGGAAGAAGAAGCCACCATCACTAAGGTGGACCCGTTCTTTAATCTCCTTGTTTATTTTCTTTTCTGTTTTTGGTTTTTATGCTTTATGTTTTAACTATGTTTGTGTCTTCATTACATGATCATTATTGTTTAGAGTCTATGTCTTAAAGCTATAAATGATTCCATGAATCTCTCACCTTTCTTAAATGAAAAATGTTTTTATCTGCAAAAGAACAAGAAGTGCATAATTTCAAAATTTATCTTGAAATTAGTTTAGTTATTTTGATGTGGTGGCAATACTTTTTGTTTTCTGAATGAATACTTGAACAGTGCATATTTTTTATAGTGAAGTTTATGAATGTTAAATTTGTTGGCTCTTGAAAGAATAATGAAAAAAGAGAATGTTATTGATAATTTGAAAAATCATAAAATTGATTCTTGAAGCAAGAAAAAGCAGTGAAAAACACAAAGCTTGCAAAAGAAAAAAATAAAGAAAAAGAAAAAGCAAGCAGAAAAAGCCAATAACCCTTTAAACTAAAAGGCAAGGGTAAAAAGGATCCAAGGCTTTGAGCATCAGTGGATAGGAGGGCCCAAAAGGAATAAAATCCAGGCCTAAACGGCTAAATCAAGCTGTCCCTAACCATGTGCTTGTGGCGTGAAGGTGTCAAGTGAAAAACTTGAGACTGAGCGGTTAAAATCGTGGTCCAAAGTAAAAAGAAAAAAAGAGTGTACTTAAGAACTCTGGGAAACTCTAACTGGGGACTCTAGCAAAGCTGAGTCACAATCTGAAAAGGTTCACCCAGTTATGTGTCTGTGGCATTTATGTATCCGGTGGTAATACTGGAAAACAAGATGCTTAGGGCTACGGCCAAGACTCATAAAGTAGCTGTGTTCAAGAATCAACATACTAAACTAGGAGAATCAATAACATTATCTGAATTCTGAGTTCCTATGGATGCTAATCATTCTGAACTTCAAAGGATAAAGTGAGATGCCAAAACTGTTCAGAGGCAAAAAGCTACTAGTCCCGCTCATCTAATTAAAACTAATCTTCATTGATATTTTTGAATTTTACTGTATTTTCTCTTCTTTTTATCCTATTTTGTTTTTAGTTGCTTGGGGACAAGCAATAATTAAAGTTTGGTGTTGTGATGAGCGGATAATTTATACCCTTTTTGGCATTGTTTTTACATAGTTTTTAGTATGTTTTAATTACTTTTTATTATATTTTTATTAGTTTTTATGCAAAAATTACATTTCTGGACTTTACTATGAGTTTGTGTATTTTTCTATAATTTTAGGTATTTTCTGGCTGAAATTGAGGGACCTGAGCAAAAGTCTAATTCAGAGGCTTAGAAAGAACTGCAGATGTTGTTGGATTCTGACCGTCCTGCACTCGAAATGGATTTTTTGGAGCTACAAAAGGCCAATTGGCGCGCGCTCAATTGCGTTAGAAAGTATACATCTTGGGATTTCCAGAAATATATAATAGTCCATACTTTGCTCGAGATTTGATGGCCCAAACTGGCGTTAAACGCCAGCCATATACTTTCTGGCGTAAAATGCCAGAACTGGCACACTTCTTGGCGTTAAACACCCATTTTGGCACCCAGGGTGGCGTTTAACTCCAATTTAAGGCATATGCACGTGGAAGCTTGAAAGCTCAGCCTAAACACTCACCAAGTGGGCCCTGGAAGTGGATTTCTACACTATCTGCACCTAGTTACTCATTTTTTGTAAACCTAAGTTTCTAGTTTAGTATAAAAACTACTTTTAGTGATTCATTTAGCAACTCATGACATTTTTTTTACATCTCATATTGTATCTTTGGTGGCATGAGTCTCTAAACCCCATAGGTGGGGGTAAGGAGCTCTGCTGTGTCTTAATGGATTAATGCAATTACTATTGTTTTCTTTTCAAATACGCTTGATTCTGTTATAAGATACTCACTCGTACTTCAATATGAAGAATATGATGATCCGTGACACTCATCATCATTCTCAACTTTATGAACGCATGCCTGACAACCACTCCCATTCTATCTAAGCTCAACGTAGTCATTGGGCGACAGCTTGAGTGCATATCTCTTGGGTCTCTGATCCACCGACCGAGTCCGTGAGATTAGAACCTTCGTGGTAGAGGCTAGAACTAATTGGCAGCATTCCTGGGATCCAAAAAGTCTAAACCTTGTTTGTTGTATCCTGAGTAGGACCTGGAAAGGGATGACTATGACGAGCTTCAAACTCACGAATGTTGGGCGCAGTGATAGTGTGCAAAAGGATAGAGAGATCCTATTCCGACACAAGTGAGAACCGACAGATGATTAGCCATACAGAAACCGTACCTGGTATTTTTCATCTGAGAGGACGGATGGTAGCCATTGATAATGGTGATCCACCAATATACAGCCTGCCATAGAAGGGAGCCATGCGTGTTTGGAGAAGAAGACAGTAGAAAAGTATAGATTCAGACGACAGAGTATCTCCGGAACCTATTCCTCATCACTGAATCACAAGTATTATTCAATTCATGTTATTTACTTTTCGTAAACAAAATCAGTTTTATCACTAATCTCCTGACTAAGAATTACAAGATAACCATAGATTGCTTCAAGCCGACAATCTCCGTGGGATTGACCCTTACTCACGTAAGGTATTACTTGGACGACCCAGTGCACTTGCTGGTTAGTTGTGCGGAGTTGCAAAGGTGTGATTGCAATTCCCTGCACCAGCGTTGCAATTATAGTCCCAACCCTACAATTGACCATCAATCAAATTTTAATTCAAAAGATGTCACAATCAATAAAAATATCAACCTAGAGTTTTGAGTACCGGGTCGTCTTCCTTAGGAGTTGCAATTAAGTGATCAATTATTGGCTATCAGGTGAAGGGATATGATGGTAAGAGATAAGTAATGTAAATAGCAAGAAAGTAAATAAAGATGCAAGGAATTAAATGAAAGCAATTGAATTCAAAGGCAATTAATCAAGAGAAAGGAAAATTCAAGTGCTAAGGAACCTCTTGGCATGAATTGAGAGCTAAGGTTACCTATCCTAGTCATTGACCACAAACATATGATGATTATGAAGAGTTAATCCTACTTAGTCAACCCTAATATTGAGGATAAGTCAAATAGGCATAATTGATTTCAATCCACAAGTCCAAGTCAACTCTATTAATGGAAGACTTAGAGTTAGAGGAAACCAAATCAACAAACTACTCAAATATATCTGTCAAGAATGGACATCAATGACTCAAGGATCACCAAAGCCTTCAACTCCAAGCCAAGAGTGAAAAAAAACTAAGTAAAAACTAAGCAAAACATTTTTATCAAACACTTGGTATGCATGAGAATAAGATAATATTAAATTGCCTTAAAAATAAAATCTAACTACCAAGTGCAAGAAAATCATAATAACAACTGAATTAAATAACAATAAGCAAAGAAACATTAAATTGCGTTAATAGAAAATTAAGATTACAAGAGTGTTCATAAAATGAAAAGTGACATAAATGAGAAATTAAGAAGAAGAACTAAGAGGATTAAGACAATAAAGCATGAAAACATGAAGGAAACTACACTAAAACAAGGATTAAAGACTAAAATTAAAGAGAATTAAACTAAGAAAACCTAAATTCTAGAGAGAATGGGAGCTTCTCTCTCAAGAAAACTAAGACAAGGACCTAGAAAAACCTAAAACTAAGTGCTCTCTCCTTGCCTCCACTTGAATTAGGGTTGAAATAGCTTCAGAAATGAGTTGGATTGAGTTTTGGGGGCCCAAAATTCGTAGCCAGCGAATTGCATTAATGAGGTCACATGTTGGGACCTGTGCATACGTACAGACGTGTTCTACGCACACTTTCTCTTTTTCCACTTGTGCGTACGCACATAAGGTTGTGCGCACGCACACTTGCTGACTCTCACTTGTGCGTACGCATGCATACTTGTGTGTGCGCACACTGCTGAAAAGCTCCAAACTTCATTTCTTCATGATTTCTCCACTTTGGCATGCTTTTTCCTCACTTCTTCAATCCATATTAGCCTTGTAAACCTGAAATCACTCAAAATCAAGGCATCAAATGGAATTAAAGTAAATGAAATTTAGAAATTAAGGCATGAGAAGCATGTTTTTACTTTTGAGCACAATTTATGGAGAATTTACAAAACCAAGCTATTTCATGGAATAAGTGTTGGAAAAGTTGATAAAATCCACCCAATTAGAGCAAATAAATACCCTGAAATGTGGATATTTTAGAGCTTGGGTATACACACATAGAGGAACTGTCCATCGTTAACTACTGGACATGTCGGGTTTGGCTATGTAACCGATAGATGAGACTCATCAGCCATAGGACAGGCATGCATCATATGCATTTGTGTGTTTTGCTTGAGTGTGCATTGTTTTGGTTTCCCTAACTGCTTAACTATGTTTATCTGCTACTTGCTTACTTGCTGTATCTGTACCCTACCCGTGTTTTCTTTGTTTGACTTGCATGTGTATGTATCTGAGAGACCCTCTCCTGGCAGAGGCGTGATAAGGGTTGTTTTGCCCGGTGGTTAGGAGGTTCGGAGGAGACAGAAGGTGCATAGTTAGATTAGAGCTAGAATTCCTTAGATAGATTACCGAGACTTTTAGTTTACAATAAATTTTAAGTTTGATTTCGAGTGTTGGAGTTCTAGGAATGCCTCTGGCTTTCCCGTGATCTTATATATTATCTATGTGGGAACTTTTACCATGATGAGAACATCTGTTTCTCCTTCCATACATATATTATTTTTTTCAGATGCAGGTCAAGAGTCACCTCGTTGAGCATCTGCAGACCCTCCATGGAAGCGAAGAACTATATTTTGGGTCTTTTCTTTCTTGTGTTTAGATTTTATATATATGTAGTTATCTTCTCCTCTGTATATAACTTGTATTTTGTCCCTCTTAGAGGGTGAAGTGGAGAAACGGGTGTTTATTTTATATATATACTTTGGCCGGCCTTAGCTTTGCAAGTCGAGTCTGGAGCTTGATATTTGTATCTTTTGGAACTTTGTTCTTTATATATGTTTTATCTTTCCTTTTGATCTCGTTATCTGTTTTATGCTTATCTGTACGAGTGTGATGCGATTTTCTGTTTTGACTTTGTTTAGCTTTTTCTTCAAGGCTCCTTGTTATAATTTCTTTCAACTATATTTATATATACGTCTTTTTCTTTTAGAGGTTGTAATACCTTGCCACCTCTGCCTTATAACTTAAGCGTAAGGCTCTATGTGGTAGGGTGTTACAGCTTTGACTCTAAATGTTCTGTCTTAAGATTTTCTCGACAAAGTCATACCATAAGCACTTAACTAGGAAAACAACTCTTTAAAATTTGGTTCTTTTTTAAACTTCCTAGGCATTGGTGTTCAGAGCCTTGAGGCTTACTTTTTTTTTGCTTTTCTTTGCTACTTCTTGGTTTTATAGATTTTTGAAAACCTTCATAATACTCTTTTAATATTCATCCCATGTCTTAGAACTCTCCATTCAAGTTTTCATAAACATGTGACCTCATGACACAATCATACTATCAGAACCTCTACTTTTCTTAATCTTTTTTTGTCCCAAATTTTAAAAATTTTCTTCAACTTTTTCCATTCAAAAACTATTTGTTACATGCTTAGAATATTGGGTGGAAGCAATTTTAAAAGTTAGGTGAAATGAGGAAGATTGAATCATGATTATCAAAATAGATGCAACATATAAGAAATTAAACCTCAAAGATACCTCCTTTTTCATTGTCTTTTAGGCTATGTAGAGCCTAGCCTCCAACACCAAACATAGAGTGGTTGCTTGTCCTCAAGCAACAAAGAAAAATAGTGGTGATGCAGTTATGAATAATCATGATTAGATAGTAAAACAAATAAGTGATACAAGAGCTTATTCCAATAAAACAAACAAAATTAAAAACAAAACAAAATTAAAGAGAAAATAAAAGGTTACCGATGGTCGGGTTACCTCCTAACAAGCGCTTCTTCTTGCTAAGTTGGAGGTGGATCATAGTGCTCCAATGCCTCCCTTCTCACTGTGAATGTCCTTCCATTGTCTTTATCTATGATTTCAATGTGTTCCAAGGAGAGGATATTGTTCACGGTATAAGGTCCATACCATTTGTTGGACTTGTCTGGCCATATCCATGGTGGGTGATAGGAGAGGGAAATGCCGATTCAAAAATTTAGCAAAACAATTTTTTGGTCGGTAGCATAGTCCAAACCGACAAGTAACTCTCCCAATCAAAGTTTAATTCAAATAAAAATAACCGAGAGTAGTTAAACCTCGGGTCGTTCTCCCTAGGAACTAGTGACAACAAGCGTACAATTTTAGTTGTAAAAATCAAGGGGTATTCAATAAGGAGGCGAACAATTAAAGGAATAAAAGAACAATCAAAATTGCAATTAATAAACTAATAAAGGAATAAAAGAACTAATATGGACAAGTAATGTTTTTAAATGATGGAGATGTGGTTCAAAACATAAATGGAACCTTGACTTGGGATGAGTTATCGCATTCCTTCCTTGTCATAACCACAACTATGATAATTATAATGGATTAATCTCACCTAGTCAACCCTTAACATCGAAGAGTAAGTCAAGTGAGCATAATTGTTATTAATCCACAAATCCTAGCTCACGTACTAATTACCTTAGTAAAAAGCTAGCGTTAGTGGAAGCAAGAACAATTAAAAATCCAAGAATTATCACTAAATGTTGGACATTACAACTCTAGTATCCCATATGCTAATTTTCCCCAAGCCAAGGTGATGGATAATTTGGAAAACAAATTCCAATCACTTTTGGAAAACGAATTCCAATCACCTAAAACTCACCGGCAAGTATACCGGGTCGCATCAAGTAGTAAAACTCACTTAGAGTGAGGTCGATCCCACAGGGATTGATGGATCAAGCAACTTTAGTGGGTGATTAGTTTAGTCAAGCTAACATTGAGTGATTGGGTGAAATTGATCAACAGAATGTAAAATTGCAGAAAGTAAATGAGCAGAATCTTAAAGAGCACGAAATATAAATTGACAGAATCTTAAATGACAAGAAATGTAAATTGCATCAAATATAAAGGGGAGTGGGAGCAGGGAAATTAAATGAAAGCAGTAGATCAAAGCTTAGAACAATTGCAAGGAAATTAAAATTGCATGAAAAGTAAATTCAGATCATAGTGGCTGAAATGTAAAGTGCAGAGAAACACACATGCAGGAAAGTAAATTGGGAGCAATATGAGCAGAAAGTAAAAATTGCAGAGAAGGAAATTGTAGCAGAAAAGGAAATCAGCAAGAAGACTTAAATCAATTTTGAAATCTCAAAGAGCACTCAACAATTTCAATGAAACAGTAAAAAAAGAACAGCAAAGCAAAATTGCTTGAGAAAGCTAAACAGAGATGAAATTCAGCTTAATTGCAAAATGAAATTGAAGATCTCAGGAAATCAAAGAGACTAGAAAACAAGTCTAGATCTCAATTCCTTCCTTGATCCAACAGCAAACAGATTGAAGAATAAAGACAAATGGAAGCACTAAATGAAAGCTTTGATTCAAATCACAATTTCTTGAATTATGCAGAAAAATAACAAGAGGAGTTGCAGATGGAGAATGAAAACAGAATTCCTTCCAATCTCAATCCAAAATTTTAAAACAGAATAGAAAACTAAGAGAGAAAGCAAAATGAAAACTAAAGAGTGCAAAACTCCCTATTGGAGCTAGCCTTCTCAATGGAGCTCCCCTCTAAAAGAAATGAAACAGATGCCTTTTTATAGGCTTTTCACAAAATGAAAATGAAAATAAAAAATGAAATTCTAAACAAATTACAATTAAAAATAAATTCCTAAGCTAACTTGTTCTTGTGCCTTGAAGTGATGTCCATGGGCTTTTAAATTTTGGTGCAGGATTGAATTAATTTGATTTTTGGACCATAGGTCACACTCCCAGGGCAAAGCTCTCCCCAAGAGCTTCAAAGCTCTCCGTAAGAGCTCTATTAGAAGCACCCCTTTGTTTTGGAGAGAAACTCCAAGTTCGAACCATGATGGAAGTATTTTGTGAGACATTTTTCTTACATTTTCATGAGGAGACCCACGATAAAGCTCTCCTTGAGAGCTTTAGAGCTCTCAAGGAGAGCGCTACTTCCTTGCTTCCCTTGGTCTCCCTCTTCGAATCCTGGTGAAGCCACTTTGATTCATTTTTACTTGTTTTTGGTCCTTAAAGATGCCTTTCACTCATGGCTCAATTTCTTGCCAAATATGGATTGTCATATATCATTGGAAAGCTCTGAATGTCAGCTTTTCAACGCAACTAGAAGCACATCAATCGGACTTCTGTAGCTCAAGTTATGGCCCTTTGAAGGAGGCATGGTTATGTTGTGAGCGCTCAAGTTTAACTTAGCGAAAATTTTTGCCTCCAAGCTCATTTTCCTTGAGGCAAGCCCGAAAAAGCTCTTGGCAAGAGCTTTCAGCAAGAGCTTTGCATGTGAGCTTGCCTTGCTTCCTTCTTCCATGTGCTTTAGATAAAGCTCTTGGCAAGAGCTTTTAAGCTCTTGGCAAGAGCTTGGCTTTTGATTATTTGAAGTAAAGCTCTCCACAAGAGCTCTAAGCTCTTGGCAAGAGCTTTGTGCTCTTGCTCCTTGTTTTGAGCCACGCTTTTCTTCCTTTGGGCCACGCTTCTCTTCCTTGATTTGGTCATGGGCCACGCTTTTAAAAGCGTGGCTTAAGCCTCTAAAGTGTGCTCCAACTTCAAAGTGTGCCCCAAAGCTCTTTTTTTCTCCTTTTTAGCTTATTTTGTGCTTCTTTGCTTCTTTTTCTTCTTATTTCCTACAAGATTTATAAAATTAAAAGATCAAGGAAATATACCAATTAACTACAAAAGCATTCATTATTCAAGCACAAATCATCAATTTCTTGTATGAATAAGCATAGAAAAACATGACATGGTGACATGTCATCACAACACCAAACTTAAACCTTGCTTGTCCCCAAGCAAGAAAAGAATCATGCATTAAAGATTGACAATCCAAGGTAAGAAGAATAGCAACTCAATATTCATGGTTAGCTAGTTTTCTAAGTATGCTACAATCACAAAAGAGATGTAAATGATTGATGCTTCTATCTAGCTCAATTTATGAAATCTTTCTCTTATATTTCTTCCTTGAAACAAGCTTTTGATTTTCTTATTAGCTTCTCCTTTTGGGTGCTTTGTCCCATGAGTTGATAACAAAGCTACGACTTCTAAATGCTTTGTTTTCAGGTATTACCACTTGATACATAAGCACCACAAGCATTTAATTAGAGGACTTCATTAAGCTCATTTGTTTCTTTTCTTGACTCTCTAATCATTGATGCTCAGAGCCTTGATCTTTGAGGGAGTGCTTTTTTTTCACTTTGAGCCTAACCTTGAATTCTAAGTGTTTTGTTTTCAAGCATTTTACTTGATACATAAACACCACAAGTACTTAGCAAATAAATTGCCATTGGTACTCAGAGCCTTCAACTTTCTCATTCTTTCCATTTTTCTTTTCTTGCTTTAATTGTATTTGCTTCTTCAAGGTTTTCATGATTTTCAAAAGATTTCACAAAATGTCCTAGATGAAAACTTCAATTAAATAAAATCTAATGCAATTGAGCAACAATTAATCATACTAACTTTCCAAAACTTGTATGCACATGCTAAGTTCTTCTTTAATGCCTTGTTTGTTTATGATAATGATACTTTACTGCTTTTGACTTCACAAAACTCAATTTGGTAGTCATAATGGTATGGCAACATGTTACAAATCAAGATTCAAGCTATGCTTTATTCATACACACATGTAAACAGAAAAGATGAAGAGAATCATGCAATTTAAGTGCTGGAAACAAATGAGAAGAAAAGGAACTCTACAACCTTGTAGTTCATCTTCATTATTGTTGTCCTTTTTCCTCTATTCTTCCTCCTTCCCATACCAAAAACTAAGCAAATGAAACTGTTATTTGTTAAGTACAATCACCAAGCCAAGAATCTGTCAGAATAAGGATCTCTTGGTGATGTACTAAGAACGACAGTTAACAAGAAAACTAGAGGAAAACATTTAAAAACAGAAAAAATGACTAAAGCAAGTAGAATGAAAAAGTGTCAAATCAAAAGAGAAAAATAAAACTGCAGAGGCATTATGATTATGCAGACAAGTATTGTTGCTTGAATGAATTGCATAGAAAATAAGTGGCACACCAAACTTAGAATTTTGGTGTGTCTCTTTCACTTTTTATTTGATGCAATCATCACAAAAAATATTGAAAACAATTTGTTGCAAGGCAACACCAAACTTAGAATGTAACCATATGCCAATTTATTGAATTTAAACAAAGCGAAGAAAGAAATGTACCTACGGTCTACCTGTTCTTCACTTTCTTCCTCTTCTTCCAGTTTATTAAGAGGAATGTCTTGGGGGGGGGAGAAGATTCAGCTACTGTCCCCTTTCTTGGCCTTTTCTTAGCAAGCTTCCTTTTGCAAATGGCTTGATTGATTTTCCTTGCTGGATCAGGGAAAGGGTTGGTGCTCTTGCTAGTTGCCTTCACTCCTTTGGATTCAAGACTTGGTTGCTGTATGATTATTGGAGTTTTGTCTTCATCCTAAGCCTTTTGAATTGGTGGCTCAATGAGCTCTTCCTTCATGTACTTCTCTGCCCCACTTGAGTGTGAATTTTCTTGAATGAATTCCTCACTTTTTTGTTCCTCCATTCCTTTCTTTGCACTCAACATTTGACTTAATAGTTCTTTTATGGAGGAGGTTTTTTGTTCTTCCCAAGATTTCTTCATCTCCTCTTCATATTTTTCGATCACAGATTCAAGGGAAGTTTGTGAGGGTTGTGAATGTTCATGTTCTTTTGTCACCTCAAGTGTAGTTTCATTTTCAACCACCTCATTCTTCATTGAAAATTCACTTGATGCAGTAGCCTCCTCATCTTGCTCTTCCACTTTATCCTTCACATCTATCAATTGGTCTTCATTTTCCTTGCTTAGTAGTTCTAAGCGTTTCTCTGTGTCCTCCAATTGCTCATCCGTCTCCTGAGAAAGGATTTCTAGTTCTCTCCATGATTGTTGCTGTTCCTCCACAATTCTGTTAAACATGGCCTCAAGCTTTGAGAGTCTTTGGCTCGTGGAAGTTTGTGTTGAGGCATATTTAGGTGATGAAGAATTTTTAAATGTATAAGTGGGAGGTGAGGTTGGACAATCTCTCATGTGAGTTGACTGCTTAGAATTTGCAGTTTCTTGGTAATACTCCCAGCCACCATTGGAATCATGACTTGCATTATTTTGTGGTGGAGGGAAATATCCCATATGATTTTCTTTCTCATCTTGTGTTTCTGAAGCAATTCTCCATGGATTGGAGTGCTCCCATACGCACAAGAGGTTGTGCACATACACACTTTGAAATGCTTTTCTCCTTTGTTTCTTCATGTTTTCTCCCACTTTCATGCTCCTCTTCCATTCTAATCAAGCCATTCCTACCTATTACTCCTGAAATCACTTATGAAAAATATCAAGGTATTGAATGGGATACAAATAGAATAAAAATTGATTAATTTAAGCATAAAAGAGCATGTTTTCACAATCAAGTACAATTTAGGAGGAAGGCTCAAAAGCATACTATATAAGGTAATAAATATGGGTTTACATGATAAAATCCACTCATTTCCAAACAAAATTTATCATTAAATGTGGATTTATCAGTGGGGAAGGGAAATTGTATCACTTGTTGTCTAGGTGAGAAGTCATTTGTAGGGATCTTCTTATTTCTCTACCCCCTAGACATCTTCAGAGTCTTTTCTTATCTCTTTGGTGATGGTACACTTAACACCAAACTTGGGCTTGATGTCAGGGAGAGTTTTGTTGGTTTCCACAAAAGGGGGCTTAGGTTGCAATTTCTTGTTAGCTTCTTTTGTGCCTCCAACTTGCGGCACCACTTCTATTTCTTCTTTGACTTTCAAGCATGGTGGTTGAGCTTCTAGAGTTGCTTCATCAGGGGGTTCTTTGAGGTTTGGATTATTTAATTCAACCTTCATGCAATCCTCCTTGTCACTCGAGTGATGCATGATTTTGAAAACATGGAACATTAAGTGTTCATCATGCACCCTCAACATCAATTCACCATTTTCAACATCAATCAAGGCTCTACCAGTAACTAGAAAAGGTCTCCCTAGAATGATGGAGGAATTCTCATCCTCTTTCATATCAAGAATAATAAAATCTACTGGGAGAATAGACTTTCCCACTTTGATTAATACATTCTCAACCACTACATGTGCTTGCTTTATTGATTTATCTGCCAATTGGATAGCTATTTTTGTAGGTTTCACCTTTTGGATTTGTAGCTCTTTCATTACAGAGAGAGGCATCAAATTGATACTTGTCCCTAAATTACACAATACTCTTTCAAAGGATGTGTTTCCAATGGTGCAGGGGATTTGGAAGCTTTCAAGATCTTTCTTCTTCCTTGGAAGATTCCTTTGAATGATTGCACTACACTTTTTAGTCATAACCACTATTTGACCTCGTTTTAAGGATCTTTTCTTAGACAACGCTTCCTTCATGAATTTAACATAGATTGTTATTTTTTCTAATGCTTCTATGAATGGAATGTTGTTGTGTAGTGTTTTGAATATCTCCAAGAATTTGGAGTATTACTTTTCCTTGTTCTCCTCTTTGAGCCTTTGAGGGTATGGGATTCTTGGTTTGTATGTCTCTACTACATCCTTCTTCATTGGAATTTTTCTTAGTATAGGGGTCTCTTGGTCTTGCTTTTGCACTTCTAATTCCTCTTTTGTAGCTCCTTCATCGTGTACTTCATGGCTGGTTACTTCTTTCTGCACAGATTTCCCACTTTGTTGAAAGATAGCCTTGCATTCCTCTCTTAGGTTGATCTCAGTATCACTTGGGAATGTGTTGGTGGGTTTTGCTAATTGTTGAGAAATTTGTCCCACTTGCACTTCTAAGTTTCTAATGGAGGTTTTAGTTTCATGCATGAAATTTTGAGTAGTTTGGACAAAGGTAGAGGTGTGTTGGGAGGGTTTTTCTAAGGTGATTTCCATAGAGAAAGGCTTTTGAGGAATTTGGGATGGTTGTGATGGTTTTGAGGATTGGTAATGGGGGGTTGAAGTTATTTTGGTGAGGATGGTTGATGAATCCAAATTTCATGATATTTATTTGCTCTATTTGGGTGGATTTCATAAACTTTTCTTGTATTTACCCATTGAAATAGCCTAGTTTCATGATTTCTTCCTAAATTGTGTTTAAAAGTGAAAACATGCTTTTTAGGCCTTTTAATTGCTAAATTTCGTTCATTTTAATCCTATTTAGTGCCTTGATGTATTTGTTAAGTGATTTAAGGTTTCCAAGGCACGTATGGGTTGAAGAAGTGAGAAAAGAGCATTCAAAAGAGGAGAAATCATGAAGAAAATGGAGTTTGGAAGCTGCAGCAAGCATGCTTATGCACATGGATGCGTGCTTAATGAGCGGATATTTTATACGCTTTTTGGCATCACTTTCATATAGTTTTTAGTGTGTTTTATTTTGTTTTTATTGATCTTTTATAGTTTTTAGTGTTAAATTTATATTTTTGGATTCTACTATGAGTTTTTGTATTTTTGGACAATTTCAGGTATTTTCTGGCTGAAATTGAGGAGCTGGAGTAGAAGTCTGATTCAGAGACAGAAAACAACCTCTATGGAAAGCTAACTTCCAGAGATTTCCAGAAATATATAGTAGTCTATACTTTGCTTCGGATTAGAAGGCAAAAAATTGGCGTCCAACGCCAACTACCTACCCCCTTCCAGGCATCCAGCACCCAAAAGAGCAGATACTAGTGTACAAACGCCCAAAGAGGACCCTCTAGCTGGCGTTCCATGCCCAGAGACATCAAGCCACGTAGATCTCATCAAAGGTCAACCCAAACACTCACCAAGTGGGCCCCAAAAGTGGATTTTAGCACTAAATAGACTGTTTTACCCTTACTAGTCATCTATTTAGTATTTAAAGTGAATTTCACATGATTCTCGTGGACAACATACTACCATTCAGCATTATTTTATTTTTCACTTGTATTTTCTTATCAGTATGAGTTTCTGAACCTCCTAGGTTGAGGGGAGGAGCCCTGTCGAGTCCTATGAATTAATAAAAGTATTACTATTTCTTCTCCGATCCGTGTTTGATCTGTTTTTAAGATGTATATCCGATCTTCATCATGATGAATAGAATGATCTAAACAATTAGCTCTGTTCATCACATTAAGACGAACGTGCCTGACAAATACCCGCGTCTACTTGGGTTCGTGTGAATACGTGACTGGAAATCACCAGCCAATAGCTATGTTTATACATCTCTCAGACGGTTAATCCATGACTTCGTTGGGGACTTCTCGAGACACCAGTTCAGCTGATTTCTAGGGAGATTAGGGTCTCTGTGGTATAGGCTAGAATCCTAAGAAGCAGCATCCTCTGATCCGGAAGATTCGACCTTGTCTGTGGCGTTTTGAGTAGGGCCGCCAAGAGAATGGACTGCTATGCGCTTCACCCTTCGTCAGATTCGATGACCACGGCCAATGGCATTCAATCTGTAGCAGAAGAGATCAATGACCACCGCCCATGGCGTTGATCACATACAGCCTACCATAGAAGAAGGTCATTCAGAAGCAGAAAAGACAGTAGTACCAGAGTTAATTCAGAAAGACAAAGCAACTCCAACTCTCAACTTTATTGCTATCAGTATTTTCTACCTCTTTTCTTTATTCAGCATTAAATAGTTTCTCTTGATAAATGAAAACCAACAACCTTCTGATTCCTCTTGACTAAGACCTGCAAGATAACTAGAACTTGCTTCAAGCCACAATCCTTGTGGGATCGACCCTGACTCGCTCAGGTATTACTTGGACGACCCAGTGCACTTACTGGAACTGCTGTACCGAAGTGTGGGGTTTGCGTACACGCTACCAAGTTTTTGGTGCCGTTGCTAGGAATTGTTGAGTTTGGACAAACTGACGGATTGTTTGGCTCCCTAGATCAGGTAATTTTTATTTTTGTTTGAGTCTTATATTTTTGTTTTCTTCTTCTCTAATTTTCGAAAATTTAAAAATTTTTTCAAAAATATTTTTCTTTTCTTTGTTCAATTTATGTTCTTGTTGAGTCTCTGATTTTTTCAAGAGTATAACTTTGATTTGAGACTTTTATTTTTGTTTTCTTCTTCCTTAAATTTTCAAAAATTTTAAAACCCTTTTTTTAAAATATTTGTCTTTTCTCTGTTTGATTCTTTGTTTGTATTCTTGGTTTGAGTCGTTGAGTCTTTTATTTTTATTCTACTCTTCTTCAAATTTTTGAAAATCATAAAAACCTTTTCAAAAATATTTTTTATTTTTGTTGTTCAATTGGTTAGAGCGTTGTGTTCACATTCTTGGTAATTGTTGTTCCTTTGAGTCTTTCTAAAATTTTTCAAAAAATAATTTTTCTTTGGTTTAATCTTGTGTCAAGTCTTTAAGTTTGGTGTTTTCTTGTTATTTTTCTTAAAATTTTTGAAAAATTGTATTTTGGTTTTCTAAAAATTTTAAGTTTGGTGTTCTTTTTATGTTCATGTGTTCTTTGAGTCTTTAAATTTTATTCTTTGTGTTTTTGTTAGTCTTCAAGGTGTTCTTAAGTCTTGTATGTGTTTTGATTTTAAAATTTTTAAGTTTGGTGTCCCCTTGTATTTTCGTCCAAATTTTCGAAAATAAAGGGGTGCTAGATCCAAAAATTTTAAGCCTTGTTTCTTTTTTGTGTTTTTCTCTTTCATTATTAAATTCAAAAAAAATATCTTTTCTTATCTTTTTACATTATTTTCGAAAATTAACCAAAAAAAATTCAGATTTCAATTTTAAAATTTTAAAATTTTATCTTATCATATCTTAGTTGTCAAGTTTTCAAAATTCAAATCTTTTCAAAATTAAAAATCTTATCTTTTTAAAAAAAAATCTTATCTTTTTCAAAATCTTATCATATCTTTTTCAAAATTTAAAAATCTTATCTTATCTTTTTCAAATTCAAATTTTCAAAATCATATTTTTTTCAAAATCAAATTTTAAAATCTTATGTCTTTAAAATCAATTTCAAATCTTTTTAATTTCATTTGTTATCTTTTTTTAATTTCAAATTTTGATTTCAAATCTTTTCTTATCTTATTTTTTACTTATTTAATATCTTATCTTTTCTCTCATCTTTTTCAAAAATTTCCTAACTAACTTTTTCTCTTCTTAATTTTCGAAAAATCATCTCTCTTCTTCTCTCTCTTCTTTTTCAAAACCACCTAACTAACTCTTATCTCTCTTAATTTTCGAAAACTACTTCTCTTCTTCTCTCTCTTCTTTTTCAAAACTACCTAACCAACTCTTCTATACTTAATTTTTGAAAATAATATCTTCTTATCTCTCTCTTCTTTTTCAAAACCACCTAACTAACTCTCATCTCTCTTAATTTTCAAAAATTTCTCTCTTTTCTATTTTTGAAAATTTAACATTTAAATTTAAAATTCTGTTTAAATTAATTAACTTATTTTCGAAAATTAATTAATTAAATAAATAAAAATAAAAATATTTTAATTCTTATTTACTTTTTCTGTTTATACTTCTTCTCATCTCCACTCATATCATTCGAACTCTATCTCTCTCTCTTCTTCTACCTACACTTCTTTATCTTCTTTCCTTTCTTCTTCACATTTGACTGGAAGCTCTTTGATCCATGTGGCACAAAAAGGTTTCTTCTTTTCTCTTTTTCTATCTTCTCTTCTTTAATCTTATCAACTATTTCCAAGGTATTTTTCTGTTACTTCTTTTATTTCTTTTCTTTCTTCTTCTTCTTTCTTTACTTCTGACTTTAAGGAGGAGCTTCTTGTCTATTGGCATAGAAAGTCTTCTTCTTTTCTTTCTTTTTCTTTTCTTCTTGTTTATGACCAGGAATAGGGATAAGGAACCCCTATTGACTCCTGATCCTGTACCTGAGAAGACTCTAAGAAGGCGTTTACAACAAGCTAAAGCATAACACTCCGGAAGAGACCTTTCAGAAAGTTTTGAACAAGAAATAGAAGACATGGCCGAACCACAAGAGGAGCCTAGAAAGGTTCTTAGTGACTTTACCATACCCACCTCTGACTTTTATGGCAGAAGCATTGTTGTACCTGCCATTGGAGCTAACAATTTTTAGCTTAACCCTCAGTTAGTCTCTCTTCTGCAGCAGAACTATAAATTCTATGGACTTCCAATGGAAGATCCGCATCAGTTCTTAGCAGAATTCTTACAGATCTGTGATACTATAAAGACTATTTGGGTTAATCCTGAAGTCTACAAGCTGATGCTTTTCCCCTTTGCTTTAAGAGACAAAGCTAAGTTTTGGTTGGATGCCCAACCAAGAGAGAGTCTTGACTCTTGGGAAAAGCTTGTAAATGCTTTTCTAGCTAAGTTATTTCCTCCTCAAAGGATGAGCAAGATTAGAGTGGAAGTTCAAACCTTCAGACAAAGAGAAGGTGAATCCCTCTATGAAGCTTAGAAAAGATACAAGCTGCTGATCAGGAAATGTCCTCCTGACATGCTCTCAGCTGGTCCCTCATAGGCGTGTTCTATGATGGCTTGTATGAGATATCCAAGATTTCCTTAGATAGCTCTGCAGGTGGATCTGTCCACTTGAAGAAAACACCTGCAGAAGCAAGAGAACTCATTGAAATGGTTGCTAACTACCAGTTGATGTACACTTATGAAAGAAATCCTATAAATCATGGAATCTCTCAAAAGAAAGGAGTTCATGAAGTTGAGACTCTTAATGCTATCCTGGCTCAGAATAAGATCCTAACCCAACAGGTCAACATGATCTCTCAACATCTGACTGGGATGTAAACTGCAGTTGGCAGTACTCAAGAAGCTTTTCTTGAAGAAGAAGCTTATGATCCTAATCAACCCACCATGGAGGAGGTGAATTACATGGGTGAGCCCTATGGAAACACTTATAACACTTCATGAAGGAATCATCCTAACCTCTCATGGAAGGATCAACAGAAACCTCAGTAAGGTTTTAATAACAATCAAGGTGGAAAAAACCAGAATAGGTTCAATAACAGACCACCATTCCCATCTTCTCAAGGGAATATGGAGACATCTAAGCAGAGCCTTTCTGACTTAGCCATTCTTGTTTCCAGCCTCACTAAGACCACCCATAGTTTCATTAACGAAATAAGATCCTCCATTAGAAATTTGGAGGTACAGGTTGGTAAACTAAGCAAGAGAATCCCTGAGATTCCTCCTGAAACTCTTCCCAATAATACTGAGGTTAATCCTAGAGAAGAGTTCAAGGCCATAACCATGGAGGTTGAGGCTAAAATAGAGGAGATTGGGAAGGTGTTGAATGCCAATGAATAAGCCTTCACTGGGCATTCAATGCCCAAAATGGCAGCAAGCCTGGCGTTTAACGCCCATCCTGGCAGAAAAGCTGGCGTTGAACGCCAGCCAGGGAGCACTGGCTTGGCGTTCAACGCCTAAACAGGAAGTCTTTCTGGCGTTGAACGCCAATGAGGAACCTGATGACAAGTCATCTTAGCCTATTTTAACTAGCCTTTTTCTTTTGTTTTCAATTGAATTATGCACCAAGATTCTAAGTTTGGTGTGCCACCTATTTTTCTATGCAATTCAATCCAGCAACATCACTTGTCTGCATAATCATATGGCACCCACTAAAGTTGCTTGATCCATCAATCCCTGTGGGATCGACCTCACTCCCGTGAGTTTTATTACTTGATGCGACCCGGTGCACTTGCCGGTTAGATTTGTGTGTTTTGGGAGAAATTTATTTTTCCTACAAAATACTCATCAGAACCCCTCACCGGGCATTCAACACGCAACCATGCAGCCATTTTGGCGTTGAAAGCCAGTGAGGAACCCCTCACTGGGCGTTCAATGCCCATAATGCTAGAGGAACTGGCGTTTAACGCCAGTCAGGGTGGACAGTAATGGCGTTCAACGCCCAATAAGCTGACAGAGCTGGCGTTGAACACCAACCAAAGCACACCCTCTGAGTGCCTAAATCCCACTCAAGAACCCTCTAGCCCAGAACCAAAGGAAACCATAAAGACTTTTGAGGTTCCTTTGAATGCACTTCTGCAGTGCATGAGTTATGATGATTACTCATCCTCAAGTGAGGATGAAGACACTAGGGAAGAGCAAGTTGCTCATTTCCTAGGAGCTCTAATGAAGCTAAATACCAAGTTATTTGGTACAAATCCTTTGGAAGAAGAACCTCCACTGATTACCAAAGAACTCCATTCTTTGCTTCAGTAAGAGCTACCTTAGAAGCTTCCAGATCCTGGATGCTTTCTGATTCCTTGCACCATAGGCACTATGACCTTTGAAAAGGCTCTGTGTGACCTATGGTCAAGCATCAACCTCATGCCACTCTCATTAGAGATGGTGATGAGTGCGCATCACGTTATGTTTTTGTATGCTTTTTCTTATCAAAATTTAATTCATTATGCTTAATTATTGAGTATTTTTGTGCTTAAGTTGTATATTGCTTTGATTTATTTGAATTGTTTAAGTTTGTAGAAAATGGAGGAAAAAGAAGCAAAAAAGCACAAAAGAAACAAAGAAAATTGGTGTGCCACTTGGTGCTATGGGCGTGGCACGCCAAGCTTGTGGACCCAACTCTCATCAATGGACATGCCACTTGGTGCTCTGGACGTGGCACGCCAAGCCTGTGAAGTCAAGATCTCAAAGAGGGCGTGCCACTTGAGACCTGGGCGTGGCACGCCAGGCCAACATTCCAGCAAAGAAGATTGAAGAGTTCTACATGGGCGTGGCACGCCAGTCTTGGGCGTGGCATGCAGGGGTATATGCCAGCCTGAATTCTCTTTTCATTATGAATTCTCACTTTGGCTATGAGTTTAGTTCTAACTATGTTGTAGGAAATGGAAGCTACAATGAAGATGTGTATCAAGGATGGGGCAACCAAAGGTGGGAAGAGCCATATGCATATGATCAATCTTTATGGCAACAACCTCCACCAATACACTATGAACAAGAGCCATTTTATGATGCATATCAATCAAATGGCTATGGTGAATCCCCTTGTGACTTTCAAGAACCACCACCATATGCCTACGAGCTATATCCTCAACATAGGCATCTACCACACTCACAAGCCTCTTTTCACCAAACACCTCCATATGACCTTGACCCATGTCCACCATACCAACCACCTTTTGAACCATATGATCCATATATGGAACCACCATTCCAATATCAATACTCCCAAGAACACCTCAATATACACCACCACATCCTTATCATAATGAATCACCTTCCTACCATGAACTCTTTCTCCAAAATGATGAACCCTCCTATCCATCCCAAGCCTCAATGGGTGATTTTCTCACTTTATTACTTCAAGGGCAAAGAGAGATGCAAAGGGAGATTGATAAACCACTATTTTATGGTTTATCTTGTGCTCAATTGAGTGGTTTTTTATCAAGTCTTTGCACACTTATTCATACAATTTACATGATTTTACAATTTCTTCCCAATTTTGTTCTATGGTTGAAAACTTGCTTCCTAAGCCTTTAAAAATTGTATTTTAATTTCTCTTTTTCCATTCGATGCCGTGATCCGTGCATTAACTGTTTTCAGGCTGTATAAGGCAGGAATGGCTTAGAAGATGGAAAGGAAGCTTGCAAAAATGGAAGGAGCACAAGAAATAAAGGAGATAACCAGCGAGGATCGACGCGCACACATGGCTCACGCGTGCGCGTGATTTGGAGAATTTCACAGCGATACGTGCACGTACTGCCTTTTTCCACCTTGGTTTCAGATTTAGTCTCTGCAGTAGGTGTGTCCTATTGGGCAGGAGACATGAAGGTCATGATCCCTAGGGCCGTCCAGTATGTTCCGAATGGGAAGTACATCAGGCCACCAATCCCCTCTGCGAGCCAGCCTGCAGACCCATCTTTGGGTACTCCTCCTTCTTCTACTCCACCACCATCCACACCACAAGCACTATCCACCTATCAGATGTTCCTTTAGATTCTTGAGAGGTTTGACCGGCAAGACCGGCGGATGGAGCAATTGGAGCGCCGCAACAAGCGCTGATACAACTATCTGAAGGAGCTCATTGTTGGTACTCACCCATCTCTGGAACCGAAGGACACCCCGGATTCCCTTTCACCCTTGTTCTTTACTAATGGCACGGAGGACCGTGCCAAGACTTAAGTGTGGGGAAGTCAGTCCTTGGTTTCTGAAGGTAATTTCTCTCTCTTAACACCAACATTTGACTTTCTCTTTTGTTAGATAGGATAGATTGCATGATAATAACTGCTTGCATGTATGTTCTGCTTGGTTAAAGTAATGAGTTTCTTTTCAAGACCCTATTTTATAGTAATTCACTAATTTAAATTGAAAATTTGTGTTAAACTTGTTTGAGGATTGTAATTTGGAACATGATTTATAGCTAAGAACACACAACTCGTGAGATTTTGAGCTTAATTATATGGTTACATTATTTAACCATAATATTTATTCTTGTATGTTTTCTTCTCTACAATTGCAATCTATAGTTTGTTCCATTCTATATGCCAATTGTTTAGTGTATGTACATACATACATATGATTGAGGCTATTAATTGTTATTAGCTCACTTATCCTAATAGCCTACCATTCCATTTACCTTTGTTTGCCACTTTGATCCTGTTCCGAGGGTTACCTGAAACTGTAGGTCAATCTCGGACGAGATTTTCTATGCTGGTCGGAGATGACGTATCCGGCTGGTGGATGGTGGCCGGAGCTGTCGCGCCCGACTTGTTGGACTGACAATGCTGCTGATCCTTTGTCACCGGAGGGTGGTGGTACCTGCAAGGGACTCCGATGTTTAAGTTAGCAAGGGTATTAAGTAGGTTTTTAGTAGAATCAGAGTATGAGTTATACCTGGGTGCTCCAGTGTATTTATAATAGTAGGAGATGACCTTTCTGGGGATAAGATAGTTATCTTATCTTATCTTATCTTCAAGTGAAGTCATCTTATCTTCAAGGGAACCGCCCTTATCTCTATAGGCTTGGGCTGCCTTTGGATTTTGGTCGTGTTCCTCTATCTGGGCCCTTGTTGGGCTTTCCTGGCAATTTTGGCCGAGCTCTTTGAGAAGAGGTTGGATAATCTGACCTGAAGAGGTCGGTCGCCTTGTCGCTAAACATCTCGGGTCGGACAACTCGACCCAGGGTATGAACAGAGCCTTTTAATCCCTATTTGTTCTATATTTTACTACATCACTAGTCTTAAGCGGAAAAATAATTAATTACCCCAATTGAATCTTTGGTTAGCTTAAGATAGAAATTATGTATCAACTAAGTGTGGGAAATTGTGGGAACTTGGGTTGATGAGAAAGTGTTGAGTTTTATTGACAAGATATTGGGAATTTGGGTGCTTACTCATGTGAAACAAGAAAAATCATATGCATTGAAATGTTATGTTTGCTTTCATAAAAAAAATAAATAAATAAACAAATAAATATGGGATAAAATTACTCCAACGCTAAGTTTAATTATAAAAGATCAATGCATATGTGGTGAAATTAAAGAAAATTTGATACATGAGTATGTGAAATACACAAAAAGTGAGATTATTGGTAGCTAGGCATGATTTTAAAATTATATAGAGTGTGTGTATGTTAGGTGATAGCTTAGATTAGTCAAAGATTCAAATTATACCTCACTTGCCATACATATATCCTCACCCTTACCTTAGCCCCATTACAACCTGGAAAAGCCCTCATGATATTTGCATTTGTACACTAAATATTTGTTGATTGGATAGATGAAGAACAAAGTTTTTAGAAAGCATGACTAGAGAAGAGTAGAGTGGATTAACCCTAGACACTTGAGCGATTAGAGTACATATACACTACCAGTGAGGGTTCAATGCTTGATTATGTATTCGCTGCTTTCATGAGCTATCTTCTTACAAGTTTACTTGTATATTATTGTATGATTTGAATTAGTGGAATTTGATTTATACTTGTCTTGGAGAACTTGTTTACTTTTAACCAAGTAGATAGAAACATCCTAGCATATAGTTGCATTCACATACATAGGTTGCATTACATGAGTCTTACTTTTCCCTATTCATTCTTTCTATCTCCTTGAGCTTAGTATGAGGTTATGCTAATGTTTAAGTGTGGAGAGATTGATAAACCACTATTTTATGGTTTATCTTGTGCTCAATTGAGTGATTTTTATCAACTCTTTGCACACTTATTCATACAATTTGCATGATTTTACAATTCCTTCCCAATTTTGTTCTATGGTTGAAAACCTGCTACCTAAGCCTTTAAATTGTGTATTTTAATTTCCCTTTTTCCATTCGATGCCATGATCTGTGTGTTAAGTGTTTTCAGGCTGTATAGGACAGGAATGGCTTAGAAGATGGAAAGGAAGCTTGCAAAAATGGTAGGAGCATAAGAAATAAAGGGGATAACCAGCGAGGATCGACGCGCACGCATGGCTCACGCGTGCGCGTGATTTGGAGAATTTCACAGCGACGTGTGCGCGTACCTGACGCATACGCGTGATAAGCGAGATTGCATAGTGACGCGTTCGCATACCTAACGCGTACGCGTGACATGCGAAAAGGACCATCAGCACGTACGCATGACTGACGCGTATGCGTGACATGTGTCACGTGCAGAAATTGCAGAAGACGCTGGGGGCAATTTCTGGGCTGTTTTTGGCCCAGTTTCAAGCTCGAAAAACACAGATTAGAGGCTGCACAGTGGGGGAATCAGAGATTCATTGACACAACAATTCATTCACATAATTTTAGGGTTTAGATGTAGTTTTCTAGAGAGAGAGGCTCTCTCCTCTCTCTAGGTTTTAGGGTTCTTAGTTTATTCCTTCTCAATTTATGAATTCTATCTTATTTCAATTTAGTTTCTCTTCTACTTTCAATTGTTCTAAGATTCTAGTTTATTTATTTCCCTTGTTGATCACTTTATGTTGCTATTTTAGTTTATGAATTCTCATGTTAGATTTGATTTCTCTATTTAATGCAATTTGAGGTACTTCATATTTATGGTTGCTTTCTTCAATTTATTTTATTGATGCTTGCAATTTGTTGTTTGGATTTTATTATCTCTTATTAATTTCTATATTTTTATGTTATGCCTTCCAAGTGTTTGATAAAATGATTGGTTGGATGTTATAATAGATTTTTCTCCTCTTGGCCTTGGTTGAGTAATTGGAGACTCTTAAGTTATCAAACTCCTTTGTTGATTGATAATTGAAAGTTGCTAGTTGATTTGAATCCCTCTAAAGCTAGTCTTTCCTTAGGAGTTGACTAGGACTTGAAGAATCAAATTGATTCATCCACTTGACTTTCCTTCATAGTTAAAGGTTAACTAAGTGGGAGCAATGGACAATTGATGCAACAATTGATAAGGATAACTACGAAAGGACTTCTAATTCTCATACCTTGCCAAGAGCTTTTCTTAGTTATTAATTTAATTTCTTGCCAGTTTATTTCCTTGTTCCTTATTTCAAAAAAACCCAAAAAGATACTTTTCCACAACCAATAATAAACTACACCTCCCTGCAATTCTTTGAGAGACAACCCGAGGTTTAAATACTTCGATTTATTTTATTGGGTTTGCTTTAGTGACAACCATATTTTTGTATGAAAGGATTCTTTGTTGGTTTAGAAACTATACTAGCAACGAGAATTTATTGTGAATTCTTTACTAGCAAAAATCCGTTCATCAGAGACACTAGAATTTGTGGCTACCTTGACTGAGGTAGTAAGCCGATTAGCCTCCCAATGCTTGAAGACTCAAAGCACTCCCATGGTCACATGTGGAGAATCAATTGACGAGCATAGCATGAAAGAGAGATTGGAAACCCCGGTGGAGAATGAGGGGTGTTGCTTTATTTTGGAACAATTGGAGGAGCCTATGATCATTGAAGAAAAGGAAGAAGTGGTTGAAGACCTAGGAGATGCGGAACTTCCATGGGAAGCTAAAATCATAGAGAATTCCTCCAAGAAGATTGAATTTGATGTTGAGGAGGAGAGTGCACAACCTCCAAAACAATTCTTGAATGAAGACTTGGAAGGAATGAAGCAAGGATTGAGTTCCCTTGGAGATGAAGATCATGCATCATATCTTCTTGGTGGTGACTCCTTTGAACTTGAAGAACCTTCTCCCAATAAGATAGAAAGCAATGTGGAGGTAGATTTTTCTCATTCTCCCATTTATGATTTGAGTGATGGAGAAGAGTTAGATGAAATTGATGAACAAACGATTGAAGTTGAAGTAGTTTGTGAAGAGGTGGAGGCAACAAAGGAAGAACACAAGGGAGTAAATCTTGCAAGGCCACTGGAGACACCTCTCCCCAAGTCATCACCATCCATTCCTTCATTCAAGTGGGGTAAATCCCTTACCCTTGAGCTTCATTATTCCCCTTGAATATGGTTTGATTAAAATGGATGGGCAACTTAGAACTCTTTGTGGAATTAAGAGTAAGAGAAAGTGGTGTAGTGGTTGGAAAAATAATGTTCGGCTCATTATGGTTGGATCATCAAGGTTGAATTGTAAAGGTTGGAGTCATGCTGCATTGAAGGGGTGTAGGAAGTTGTTTTGGTGCTCAATTGAGAATTCTAAGATCATGCTACCCACATGGAATAATGATGACCAACTTCAAGACGGGTGTGAAAATAAAGTGTGGGATCCCGGATTACAAGAAGAGGATCAACTTTGGGAGCCCCAAGCTTGTGAAGAACTCCATCAAGACTTGGTGAAACTCATGAGAAATCTTGGGGCACAATAGAGAACCAAGCATTGGTGGGAGTTCCAAGAAGAATTTAAGCACAAGCTACCTTGAGAAGAGCTCCCCATAAGTCCAACTTAAGGACAATAAACAAAAGTGCTAGGTGGGAGGCACCACACCATGGTAAAATCTTTTCTCCCCATAACTCTTTTCATTTTTTATTTCATGTTTTGTTTTGTTTGTTAAGTTTATTTGGTAGTTTAGCAAGTTGAATAAGGTTTTATGGTGTTTTGGTAGCTGTTTGGAGGTTTGGAATGCTTGGTTTGGTGCAAGAACATAGAAAAATTTTGAAAAACAGAGCACCAACCCTCGCGTGTGCATCCCTCACACGTACACGTGACCCAAGCATTTTCGACCATCCACGCGCAATCGTCACCCACGCGTACGCGTGGATGCAAAATTTTCACCTCCCAGCCAAAAACCCGAGAGTTGCGCCTACATTGTGCGAACATTGAGCCTGAGGCACAAACCAACCTACGCGTAAGCGTGGAGGACGCGCACGCGTCGTCTCTCTGGTTTGCCATGCATGCGTACGCATGATCCACGCGTACGAGTCGCATTTCAGCACCACCCACGTGCACGCGTCACCTACGCTTACGCGTGGATGGCCTTCTCCTATCACCTTCTTTTCTCATCCTCTTCCCATTCCTTTCCTTCTTCTTTCTTCTTCCCTTCTCCTACCCCTAGTCCAACACTACCAAACACCAGTTATAACCATTTCTTTTAGTTAATTAGTTGGTTGTTTAGTTAGTGTACTTTTCATTTAATTTTCTACTTTTTCATTATAAGTGTTGGTTTATGATGAGCGGATAATTTATACGCTTTTTGGCATTGCTTTTACATAGTTTTTAGTATGATTTAGTTAGTTTTTAATATATTTTTATTAGTTTTTAAATAAAAATCACATTTCTAGACTTTACTATGAGTTTGTGTATTTTTCTATGATTTCAGGTAATTTCTGGCTGAAATTGAGGGACCTGAGCAAAAATCTGATTCAGAGGCTGAAGAAGGACTGCAGATGCTGTTGGATTCTGACCTCCCTACACTCAAAGTGGATTTTCTAGAGCTACATAAACCCAAATGGCGCGCTCTCAATTGTGTTGGAAAGTAGACATCCAGTGCTTTCTGGAGCTACATAAACCCAGCATGATGCACTGGACCTTCTCTGCCATGGTTGTGAGCTTCTTCTTCATGATGATTCTCCATATTCTCATCCATGACTGGTTCAAAATACTCCTCTTCTTCCTCAGCACCAACGACTCTCTTTCCTCTTGCTTTCCTCCTTAGTCTAAGGAAAGTCTTCTCAGGTTCAGAATCAAAGGAAGTTGAAGCCCCGCTTCTTCTACCTGTCATACAACCAACAAGGCCAAAGCAAAAGGGAGATAGAGAGTATTCTTGTTAAAAATAATGTTAGTATGAGTGATGCAATATATCAAACAGTTAGTGGGTTAGTGAACTGAATTGTAACAAATAAGAGAACACCACAACGGGTAGGGGTAAAGGGAAGAAAATAACTGAAACTGAAAGTAAATCAATCAAACAAAAATTAAATCAAACAAAAGAAAAATGCTCAATCTATTTATCCACCAATTTAATCATTGTTGATACAAAATCAATCCCTGGCAACGACGCCATAAACTTGATGCACGGAAACTTGTCTCTCAACAGATTTCCCTCGGCAAGTATACCGAATTGTCGTCAAGTAAAAACTCACAATAGAGGTAGGTCGAATCCCACAGGGATTGATTGGTCAAGCAACATTAATTGGAGGAATGTTCTAGTTGAGCTAAGCAGAATTTGATTTGAGAATTGCAGGAAATTAAATGGCGGGAAAGTAAATGGCAGAAAATGTAAATGTTGGAAATAAAGAACTGAATGTAAATGACGGAAAGTAAATTGTGGAATCTTAAATGGGGAATGGGGAAGATGAGCATAAAAGTAAATGGCAGAAAGTAAAGAGAATGGGTAAGATCAGAAATGGGGAGTTCATTGGGCTCAGGAGATGTTGTATTCTCCGGATCAAGTTCATTTTCATCTCTTCCTCAATCAATGCATTCATTGATCTCCTTGGCAATCTTAAGTGATTGAATTCCAATTCCTTGGTAATTCAATCTCTAAAATCTTGATCAATAGCCAATTCCTTGGTCTAATTGCTCATGAGAAGAGATGAAGTATGCTCATTGATTATACCACATGTATTTCCAAATCAAAGTATTGGGAGAATTATATGTCACTATATCCGTCCAAACCCCAATTTGGTCCAACATGAAAAAGCATTTCTAGCATGATCTCTTCATTCCTCTTCCAAGGTTCCGAAGAGATCCAAGTATGAATAGCTTCTTTTCTAAGACAACTACCCAATTGGATGAAGATTGAAAGCTTTCTAGTAAAATCAAGAGAAAAGAAAGAAGAAGAATAATGAAAACTATTATTGATCCATCAAATTACAACAGAGCTCCCTAACCCAATGAAAGGGGTTTAATTGTTCATAGCTCTGGGAATGGAAAGCAAAGATGGAAAATACATTCTGAAAGTAAAACTAGAAGTTGCAGAAAAAGTAAAATTATACAGAGAGTAGTTCTCCCAATGCCAAAAGGCTCCCTTTCTAGTTCAAAATTACTCCTATATATACTACTCTTCTGATCTTCTAGTTAGCTTTTCAAGTCTTAGATATGGGCCTTTGGATCTTTGAGTTGAAGCAATTATCATCTTCAGTGGGCTTAGCTTTGCTTGCAGAAAAAAGTGTGAGTTAGGCATGGACGTTAGTTAGAACGTTAGTGGTGTTAACGTTAAGTGAAAATGTGGGTTCGAGAACGTTAGTGACAATCACCTTTTTTACTAACGTTCCAAACCCAAAATGGTCCACGTTAACTTCAACGTTAGTGGCACTAACGTGACCACTAACATTTGCTTGTTGCCCTTCCTCCCTACGTTAGAGTCCACGTTTGTGTAGCTAATGTGACCCTTAACGTGGGCATGCCTCAGCTTCGAGAGTGTTAGTGACACTTACCTTTGTCACTAACGCTCCAAACGCCCCTTCCCACGTTAGTGCCTGACGTTAATTGTATTAATGTGACCCCTAACGTGGTGGTGATTGCCATCTCTAACGTTAGTGACAAAGGTGAGTGTCACTAACGTTGGCTCATCATTTCTTTCCTCCACGTTAGCTTCCACGTTAATGTAATTAACATGGCAACTAATGTGGCTAATAGTGGCTTGGTCCAACGTTAGTGACAAAGGTGAGTGTCACTAATGTTGGCTCTTCCTTGCTCCTCCCACGTTAGAATTCACATTAATGTAGTTAACGTGACTCTTAACGTGGCCAATTGTACCTTTTGGAACGGTAGTGGTATCCACTTTTACCACTAACGTTGGGGCTTTCTTTTTCCTCCACGTTAGCTTCCACGTTAATGTAGTTAACGTGGACACTAACGTGGGCTATGATGGCTCACGAAGGCGTTATTGGTGTTCACTTTTCTTATTAACGTTGCAAGCTAGCCTCCATTCCACGTTAATGGTCATGTTAGTTAGACTAACGTGGCATCTTCCTTGCTTCCTTTGTCTTGAAATCAAGCAAGTAAAGTGCATCAAAGCTAGGTTCTAACTCATGAGATCATGCATCATCCATTTTATCATTCAATTCATGCATAATTATCATAAAATCATGTAAAATTCACAATGTTTGCTTGAATCAAGATGTAAGTGATTATCTACCCAAAACTTGCTTATTAACTAATAAAATGCATGAAACTACCCTAAACAGTAAAGAAAAGGTCAGTGAAACTGGCCAAAATGCCCTGGCATCACAACACCAAACTTAAAGCTTGTTTGTCCCTAAGCAAGTACTGAAACATGAGAATGGTGAATGAAATAACAAGAGAAATGAGTCATTATTGTGGAAGTCATGTCCTTGGTTTTATGGGGTTTCATGCATAGCAACTTAGGTTCATTCCTTCACTGGCTTTCAGACCTTTATCATGCCCTGGAATACTCACTTGATTGCACCCTTTGAGACTTTTATTCATTGATCCCTTTGTCTTTTCAAGGTTTAATTATGTTCTTAGACTAGGTGCTTTGTGAGGGGGCGACTCTTTAAGATAAGCTTTCAGCCAGCACTCCCGAACCAGTTGGTCCAAGGTGCTGGGTGTTAAGACACCCCTAAGGACTTACTCCCTCAAGTCTCTTTCCCCCATATATACCCACTACAAGCACATGGTTTGTTATTTTCTTGCTTGAGACCTTGGTGTCCAGCACCTCTTTGGGTTACTAAGTGTTCTGTAGCAAAGGTTACTCTTGATAGTGGACTTTCAGCTGATAATCATGGGTTAGTTAACCCAAGTTACAAAGTGATAAGGCACCCTTGAGAGCTTATTCATCCAAGCATATCCTTTACACAGGAGCACCACAGACACATGCCTCAAGATTTAACCCTTGGTGCCTAGCCTTATTTCTTACTCTTTTTCTTTATTTCTCAACTTTCATTTTTCTTTCCCTTTTTCTTATTAGGATCTTGTTATTTAGCTAGTCTCATGGGTTTTGTTTCAAGTATATGATTCAGGACAGATAGTTGCCTTCCGACCTTGTTGGTGAACCAACTTAGCTAAGTAATTACTACACCACAAGCTTAAGAACTTACTCCACAAATTGAACCTCACTCTAGTATTTCATAACATCTCTTTTTATTTGACTTAAAGGACAAGCATACAAGTGAGCAGGGTGAAAATGCAGCAGGTAACTAGGACCAGCACACATGTGAAGAAAGCAAAGAAAACAAACATTAAATTCTAGTGACTTAATCTGAAGAGTAACTATTAATCAAGGGTACATTCAGACTTCCAATTTGAGCACTCATATGGAATCAAGTAACAATACAACCTTTTGGTGGTGACTTCTAGCTATCCTTTTGTTGTCATTATCCATAGCTTCTGCATCCTTCTTCGCCTCCTTGGATGATGGTGCACTTAGGTTGGGTTGCCTCCCAACGAAGCGCTCTTTTAGCGTTGCTAGCTCGACGATTCCTCCATTAGTTGAGATGATACTTCATTTTGGGGTTTTTCCCATGTTGCCCATATAGTGCTTGAGCCTTTGTCCGTTCACAGTGAAAGTCCTCTTTGAACTTTCCTCCATGATTTCTATGTGTCCATATGGCGAGACCTTTGTAACGAGAAAGGGTCCTGACCATCTTGATTTGAATTTCCCTGGGGAAAGTCTCAATTTGGAGTTGTAGAGGAGTACTTGCTGTCCTTTTTCGAAAATCCTGGGTGTCAGATTGAGGTCGTGTCTTCTCTTCACCTTTACTTTATAGATCTTGGCATTTTCATAGGCTTGAGATCTAAACTCCTCCATTTCTTGCAACTACAAGACCCTTTTTCCACCAGCAGTAATTCTGTCAAAATTTAATAGCTTGAGAGCCCAGAGGGCTTTGTGTTCCAGTTCTAGTGGTAAATGATAGGCTTTTCCATACACCAGTTGATATGGGAACATCCCAATCGGTGTTTTAAATGCCGTTCTGGATGCCCAAAGAGCATCATCTAGCTTTTTTGACCAGTCCTTTCTTGATGTTCTTACAGTCTTTTCCAGAATCCTTTTCAACTCTCTGTTAGATATCTTGGTTTGCCCGCTTGTCTGGGGGTGGTAAGGCATGGCAACCTTGTGTTTTACCCCGTATCTTAGGAGAAGAACTTCTAGTGGTCTGTTACAAAAATGGCTCCCTCAATCACTGATGAGCGCTCGTGGGACTCTAAACCGGCTGAAAATATTCTTTCTGAGGAAGTTCATGACCACCTTGCTATCATTTGTTGGGGTTGCGATAGCCTCCACCCACTTGGAAACGTAATCTACTGCTACCAAGATATACTTGTTTGAATGTGAGGTTGGGAATGGTCCCATGAAATCGATTCCCCACACATAAAACAGTTCAAGTTCTAAGATAAAACTTTGTGGCATCTCATTTCTTTTGGGTAAGTTTCCAGCTCTTTTGCATTCATTGCAGTTCTTTACTAGTTCTTTGGTATCCTTGAAAAGGGTGGGCCAAAAGAATCCTCTTTGTAACACCTTGGCTGCAGTTCTGTCCCCTCCAAAATGGCCTCCATAGCACGAGCGGTGGCAGTTCCACAAGACCTCTCGTCCCTCTTCTTTCAAAATACATCTTCTCAGGATTCCATCTGAACACTTCTTGAAGAGATATAGTTCATCACAAATAAAATATTTTGCGTCATTGATGAGCTTTTTTTTTATGTTTGTTGATTTTTGGAGGTAAAGCCCCAGTTGCCTTGAAATTGGCAATATCTGCAAACCAGGGTGCTTTGTGAACCGTCATCAACTGCTCATCTGGGAAGAACTCATTTACACTTGTATCATGTGTTCCTCCTTTATCATGAGGGATTCTGGATAGGTGATCTGCTACCTTATTCTCCATTCCTTTCTTATCTCTAATTTCAATATTGAATTCCTGCAACAATAATATCCATCTTATTAGTCTTGGTTTTGATTCTTGCTTGGCAAACAAATATTTAAGTGCTGTGTGATTTGTGAAAACAATCACTTTGGCACCAATGAGGTATGATCTAAACTTGTCAAATGTAAAAACTATTGCCAGCAACTCCTTTTCAGTAGTGGTATAGTTTCTTTGAGTGTCATTGAGGACTTTCCTGGCATAGTATATCACATGGACCAAGTTATCTTTCCTCTGTCCTAACACTTCCCTAATTGCGAAATTAGATGCATTGCACATCAGTTCAAATGGTAAGTTCCAATCAGGTGGGGAAATGATAGGGGCAGAGGACAGCCTCTTTTTCAAGTTTTCGAATTCTAGCATGCACTTTTCATCAAAGATAAATGGTGTATCAGATACAAGGAGATTGCTTAAGGGCTTGGCTATCTTTGAAAAATCTTTAATAAACCTTCTGTAAAAGCCAGCATGCCCTAAAAAGCTCCTAATTGCCTTGACATCACCTGGTGGGGTTAATTTTTCAATGAGTTCCACCTTAGCCCTGTCTACCTCAATGCCTTGGTTAGAAACCTTATGGCCAAGAACTATTCCTCCTGTCACCATAAAGTGACATTTCTCCCAGTTCAAGACCAAATTAGTCTCTTGACATCTTTTTAATACCAAGGCCAGGTGATTTAGGCAATTAGGAAAGGAATCTTCGAATACTGAAAAGTCATCCACAAAGACTTCAATGAATTTCTCTATCATATCTGAGAAAATAGAGAGCATGTAGCGTTGGAAAGTTGCAGGTGTATTACATAGCCCAAATGGCATGCGCTTGTAGGCAAACACTCCATATGGGCAAGTGAATGAGATTTTCTCTTGGTCTCTCGGATCAACCACTATTTGGTTATATCTTGAATAACCATCGAGAAAAAAGTAATATGCGTGTCCTGCAAGTCTTTCCAGCATCTGATCCATGAAAGGAAGGGGGAAATGATCTTTTCTTGTAGCTTCATTGAGTTTTCTGTAGTCTATGCACATCCGCCATCCTGTGACGGTCCTTGTAGGGATTAGTTCGTTCTTCTCATTGGGGACTACAGTGATTCCTCCTTTTTTTGGGACAACTTGCACGGGGCTAACCCATGGGCTGTCTGAGATCAGATAGATCACACCTCCTTGCCATAACTTCATGACTTCTTTCTTTACCACTTCCTTCATGACTGGATTCAGCCTCCTTTGGGGTTGAATGGATGGTTTGGCATTATCTTCCAACAGTATCTTATGCATGCATATGGCCGAACTGATTCCCTTCAGGTCAGCGAGGGCCCATCCAATGGCATCCTTATGCTTTTGTAATACTTGGAGTAGTTCATCTTCTTGTTCTTGGCTGAGGGCTGAGTTTAGGATCACTAGGTAACTTTCATTCTCTCCTAAATATGCATATTTGAGGTTGGGTGGCAGTGCTTTGAGTTCAAGTTTGGGTGCTTCTTTTCTTTCATTCTTCTCTTCTAGTGTGCCCTGAACATGAAACTCTGCTGTTGCAACTTCTTCGCTTGATGCTGATTCCTCTTCTATTAACCCCTCAAGTTCTTCTTCTTCAAGAGTCTCTTGTACTGCATCTTCCAGTGAATCCAACCTCATACACTCTCCCAATGGTTCTTGTGGGTAACTCATGGCCTTAAATACGTTGAATATCATCTTCTCATTGTGTAGTCTCAGGGTAAGTTCACCTTTTTGGACATCAATGATAGCTCCAGCAGTGGCTAGAAATGGTCTTCCCAGGATGATAGAAGCCTTGGCTCCTTCCTTCATATCCAATACCACAAAGTCTGCGGGGAAGATAAAGTCTCCTACCTTCACTAAAAAGTCTTCTACTATGCCGTGAGGAAACTTGAATGATCGGTCTGCCAGTTGCAGGGCCATTTTTGTTGGCTTGGCCTCCTCAATCCTCATTTTTCTCATCATAGCTACGGACATCAGATTTATGTTGGCTCCTAAGTCACATAGAGCCTTTTCTACTATGATTTCCCCTATAATACAAGGGATTTGGAAGCTCCCAGGATCCTTTAATTTCTTGGGTAGTTTATGCTGAATGATGGCACTACACTCTTCGTTAGTATCACAGTTTCGTTATTCTTCCAGCTTCTCTTTTTGGTCATCAATTCCTTCAAGAACTTGGCATAGAGTGGCATTTGCTCTATTGCTTCAACAAAGGGTATGTTAATCTGTAGTTTCTTGAAGATTTCTAGAAATCTTGAGAATTGGCTGTTGATGGGAAGCAGAAGCTGGTGAATTAAAAATTTATTAAAATAGTTACGTTGCAAGTATAGTTCTTAACTCACCTAAAATCTGCCTATCAATTTAGAAATATGTCACAGAGAGTTTAAATTAAAATTACTGGGAGTTTTAAGTCCCAGGTCGTCTCCCAACGAGTTGCAGAAAAGTATGCTGTTTTATTAATCAGATGTTCTAAGAAGTTGAGCTAAGTAAATTGGAAATTAAATTGAGGAATTTTAAATAATATAAATAAAAGCCTTGACTGGAAATTGATTGGTTAGAATCTCTATCATTGATGGTGTGATTGTAAGATTAATTTATAATTAATGGTTGTTCTGTTTGGTTATCCTTTACTAGGTAAGGGAAAGTCAAACAAGTGGGAATGCCAGATCTGTTCACAAGTTGCAACCCACTTAGTTCAAAGGGATTGGCGTCGGTGACAGGATAGCAATCCAACATTTAACCCAATTACAAATTTTCTTTCAATCCTTCCAACTCAAGAGTTCCTTTTAATCAACTCCCCATCAAGTAAGGGAACTACTCACGCATTGTAAATAAAGAATCCATAGCACATGAAAGGGAATTAAAAGAAGACATGATTATTGGAATTGAAATTGAATTAAAAAGAAATAATCATAAAAGTATCTGAATGACAAAATTGAACATAACAAAGAACATGGAAGATTAGAACCAAGTTAAGAGAACAAACTAGAATGATGAAGTCTTGATGAGGAAATAACTCTTATCAATGTTCTAATGCTAAGACCAATTGAAAATTAAAATTCTAAAAACTAGAGAGAAAAACCTAAGAGAGTGAAAAACTAGATCTAAAACTACTGAATGAATGTCTGTTGTTTCTGCATATTCTCTGACTCTAGTCTGCTGTTCCGGGCCGAAAACTGGGCCGAAATAAGGTCCAAAATCGCCCCCATCGAATTCTGCGGATTATGCAGATCGCGCATGTCACGCGATCGCGTCGTCCATGCGGACGCATCGCTTGCGCTTTTTCCTCTCCACGCGTTCGCGTCGTCCACGCTACCGCGTCGCTTGCGCTTTCCAACCCGCGCGGCCGCGCAAGCCATGCAGCTGCGTCACTTCTCGCTGGTTATCTCCTCAAATTCTTGTGTTCCTTCCATTTTTTTGCTAGCTTCCTTTCCAATCTCCAACTCATTCATGCCCTATAAAGTCTGAAACACTTAACAAACAGATCACGACGTCGAATGGAATAAAGGAGAATTAAAAATAAATAATTAAAGTCTCTAAGAAGCAATTTTCAAACATGTACTGAATTTAGGAAGGAAATCTAAGTGCATGCTAAATTGATGAATAAGTGGGTAAGGATCATGACAAAACCACACAATTAAACACAATATAAACTATAAAATAGTGGTTTATCAACCTCCCCACACTTAAACATTAGTATGTCCTCATGCTAAATTGAAGGAGACAAGGAAATAAGTATGAACATGCAAAAACTCATGAAATGCAATGCAGTCCTACATATATAAATAAATGCAACTATATGATTATTGTCCACTTGATCAAAAGTAAATAAGCCCTTCAAAACAGTTACAAATCAAATTCCCCTAATTCTATCATCATACAATAAAACTGATAAAAGTGCAAGAAGATAGCTTATGAAAGCAGGAAACATGAAAATTTAAGTATTGAACCCTCACTGATAATGTATGTATGCTCTAATCTCTAGTGTATAGGGTAATCACTATATTCTTCTCTAGTCATGTTTTCCAGCTTTTGTTTTTCTCTTAACCAATCAACAACAGTTAATATACCAATGCAAACATCATGAGGTCTTTTCAGGGTTGTAATGGGGCCAAGGTGCAGGTAAGGATATACATATGGCTAAGTGAGCTTTATAAATTGAATCTTTAATTAACCTAAGCTCTCACCTAATATACATATATTCTATATACTTTTAAATTCATGCTTAGCTACCCATAATTCCCTTTTTCAACCCATACTCATGTTTCAACTTTGTGTTTTAATTATATCATATGTGCATTGATCTTTGAATTCTGAATTTAACATTGGAGTAATTTTGTCCCCTTATTTCTTGATTTTTTTTATGGAATACATAAAGCTTATCAATGCACATAGATTTTTCATTGTTATATTTTCACATGAGTAGGTATCCGAATTCCCTTTAAATTTTCATGACATATTCCTTCAACAACTTTTGTTCCCATAATTTCCCATACTTAACTAACACACACAATTCTATCTTAAGCTAACCAAAGATTCAATTTGGGATATATAATTGTTTTTTTCGTTAAGGTTAGTAATGTGGTAAAATATAGAACAAATGGGGTTT
>NC_029790.2:53779580-53781782 GCF_000816755.2 Arachis ipaensis | reverse complement strand
AATCGGCGCTTGTTACGGCGCTCTCTCATCTTAGCTTTCTATTCATGCCGATCCAACTTTTCAAGTAACTGTTGGAGCAATTTCTCAGTGGTATATGCTTGTGGTGTTGAAGAAGGAATATCTTCAACTGGCTCAGTAGGCTGGCATGTAGTGGCTGTTGCAAGTCTGAGATGTTTCCCGTTAGGGACATATTGATCATCCCGTGGAAGCATGGCTTTGGTGTCCCCAGCTCTGTATGAGACTCCAGCTACTGATACAAGATCTGAGACCAGGGCAGGAAAAGGTAGGTTGCCCGCGATTTGTACGTGTTCCATAGCATTCCGGATATGTCTTGAGAGATTCAGAAGGGTATTGTAAGTGATAGTCAATGCACAATAAAGATAAATGGCATTAACACATGGTTCGGATTACATGTGAAAAGCTCATTAATGGAAATATAGCAAGTGCATGTAGGACAATGGGATGCAAGAGGGTTATTGGCATGCAGGCAAAGGCATGAGTAGCATATATCAAACATTCAATGTCCAGTTTAGATTACCATTTGTAACAAACTATCACGTTTGTATTGACAATTAAATCTAATTAATAAAATAATAAGGGAAAGTTGTGAAAAGCAAGTATTGAATAGTATAGCAACATAGAGAAGTGCATAATGCCACATGAGCTTTTTCACAAACATATAGCATGCATGGTGAATAGGGTATAGAAAATATGAAGGTAAGCATGCAAGCAATCCCTTAAATAGGAGAAAATTAATTGTCAAACAATTTGCAATAATCCACAGGCATATAATGGGGGATGATGACTCAAAAGGTTTCTAACACCATGTAAAAGGAAAAGAAGAAGAAGAAAAATAAAAGTTTGAAAAGAAAAAAGAAAAGAAAAAGAAAATAATAATATATATACATAATAGAATAAGAATGATAGAAAAGAGAAGAAGGAAGAAGAAGGTAAAACCTTGTTAATGGAGGAGAGAGAGAGAGAGTGAGAGGTGAGATAGAAAGGGGAAGAGGAAAAAGAAGAAAGAATGAGGGAAAAGAAAAATTAGGATTTGGAGGAAAGAAAGATAATATAATTTGGCAATTGGGGTTTAGCTGTGCGGCGCATGCGACGCGGCCGCCTGGGGCACACGTTCGCGTGGGAATGCGTTAGGGAAGGGGACGCAATCGCGTCGGTCACCCGGTCGCGTAGCCTGTATTGCGCTGCTGGCGTGAGTGCAGCCTTGCTCCAGCACAACTCTCTGTTCGATTCATTTTAATTGCCAAAATTGGGTGACGCGATCGCGTGGGTCACGCGATCGCATGAGTGTGCGTTATAAAATAGGGGATGCGGCCGCGTCTGACGCGGCCGCGTGACAGGGATTGTGCTTCCAGCACCAATCCAGCACTACTCTCGCGCAATATAGCGTTGTGCACCTTTTTACGTCGAAAATGCAGGGCACGTGGCCGCGTGGGACACGCGGTCGCGTGGGAGGCCATGATTCCTATGCGACGCGGACGCGTCAGCGACGCGGACGCGTCAGCGACGCGGTCGCGTGGGTCAATTTGTGCCATTGGCACGACTCCAGCGCTCCTTCTGCACCTTCTCACCATGGTATAGCTTTAGGCGCTGTCCATTAACCTTAATAAGTTCAGAGCTTGAAGGATGGCTTAGGTGATAGACTCCGTACGGTTCAGCCTTCTCTATTCTGTATGGACCTTCCCATTTTGATCTCCACTTACCGGCATGAGCCTCAGTCGAGATTTGTAAAGGAGAACAAAATCTCCAGGTTGGAACTCTCTCTTCTTGATGTTTTGATCATGCACAGCTTTCATCTTTTCCTTGTATATTCTGGAGTTCTCATAAGCTTCCAGGCGAAGGTTCTCCAGTTCCTGCAGTTGCAACTTTCTTTCAGCTCCAGCATTCTCAATTCCCATGTTGCACTCCTTAACTGCCCAGAAGGCTATGTGTTCTATTTCAACTGGGAGATGGCAAGCTTTTCCATAAACCAAGCGGAAGGGACTCATCCCAATGGGTGTCTTGTATGCTGTTCTGTATGCCCACAGTGCATCTTGTAGTCTGGTGCTCCAGTCTTTTCTATGAGGCTTTACTATCTTTTGCAAGATACGCTTAATTTCTCTGTTTGACACCTCGGCTTGCCCACTAGTTTGGGGATGGTAAGCTGTTGCAACTTTATGGATTATCCCATGCTTCTTCATCAAG
>NC_029790.2:53762656-53779194 GCF_000816755.2 Arachis ipaensis | reverse complement strand
CTAATTATCTGGTCAGCGCCACATCTCCATAAATATGGGTCATCCCATATATAATATTTAGACTCGCTTTTCAGCTTGTCTGTTTGATGTTTAGAAAAATGTGGAGGAAATGTGTGGCTAACTAAATAATTAGCAACAGGTGCATACCAAGGGACTACCTCAGATACTGCTTGCAGGTTGTCAAAAGGAAAATTATCATCTATAGGAGTAGAATCATCCTTAATATGTTCAAGGCGACTCAAGTTGTCTGCTACTAAATTTTGATTACCACTCCTATCCTTTATTTCTAAATCAAATTCTTGTAACAGCAGTATCCAACGTATAAGCCTTGGTTTGGATTCCTTTTTAGCTAATAAATACTTTAGAGCTGCATGGTCCGAATACACTACTACTCTAGTACCAAGTAAATAAGCTCGGAATTTATCCAGAGCGAAAACAATAGCAAGTAGCTGTTTCTCAGTAGTAGTATAATTGGACTGGGCAGTGTCTAAAGTCTTAGACGCATAGGCAATAACAAAAGGGTCCTTACCGTCACGCTGAGCCAGCGCTGCTCCTACTGCATGGTTGGAAGCATCGCACATTATTTCAAACGGCTGGCTCCAGTCGGGTCCTCTCACAATTGGGGCTTGAGTTAGAGCAGTCTTCAGCCTATCAAATGCTTGTTTGCAATCTTCACTGAACTCGAACTCAATGTCCTTCTGCAGTAATATGGATAAGGGAAGTGCCACCTTACTAAAGTCATTAATAAATCTCCTGTAGAAACCTGCATGGCCAAGGAACGAACAGACTTCCCTCACAGAAGAGGGGTAAGGTAAACTAGAAATAACATTCACTTTTGCTGGGTCTACAGAAATGCCATTATTAGATACCACATGTCCTAATACAATTCCTTGCTTTACCATAAAGTGGCATTTTTCGAAATTCAGTACAAGGTTTGTATTAACACATCTATCTAATACTCTAGATAATCCATCTAAGCAAAGGTTAAAAGAATCACCATAAACGCTAAAATCATCCATAAAAACTTCCATACAGTCCTCAATAAGATCAGAGAAAAGACTTATCATGCACCTTTGGAAGGTGGCTGGTGCATTGCACAAGCCAAAGGGCATTCTCTTATAAGCATAAGTCCCAAAAGGACATGTAAAAGTAGTCTTTTCCTGATCCTCAGGAGCTATATGAATTTGGAAATAACCTGTGTAACCATCTAGAAAGCAATAATGTGATTTACCTAACAGGCGATCCAGCATTTGATCAATGAATGGGAGTGGGTAGTTATCCTTACGGGTAGCTTGGTTGAGACGCCTGTAATCAATGCAGACTCTCCAAGCATTCTGAACTTTAGTTGCTATGAGCTCTCCATGCTCATTCTTCACTGTAGTGACTCCAGATTTCTTGGGCACCACTTGTACTGGACTTACCCATTCACTGTCTGAAATGGGATATATGATACCTGCTTCCAATAGTCTGGTCACTTCCTTTTTGACAACTTCCAAGATGGTGGAATTCAATCTTCTTTGTGGTTGACGGACCGGTCTTGCTCCTTCTTCTAAAAATATTCTGTGCTCACATACTTGAGGGTTAATTCCCACTATGTCTGCCAAACTCCACCCAATTGCCTTCTTATGCTTCCTCAGTATATCAAGTAACTGCTCTTCTTGTTGAGAAGTCAGTTCCCTTGCAATAATAACCGGAAGCTTCTGCTCATCCTCAAGATAAGCATATTTGAGATGTGGAGGGAGAGGTTTCAATTCTAACTTTTGATCATGGGCAGGCTCTGGATTATCTGGGGCTTGCAAAAATGGCGAAGTGTCCTCATTGTCAGTTAAGAGGGTCCCCACACTCGGACCTTGTCCAGTGTGCCTCTCTTCGAACTCTTCTTTTTGGACTTCAGCCACACTTTCGTCTATGACATCACACTGGAAGATAGAACGATCTTCTATTGCATATTTAGGTACCTACTGAATAACATCAAAAAGGGGAACAGTTACCTCAACCTTTTTGAATATTTCTACCATTTTAGGGTCAGGTTCCAGCTGCTTCCTGGGCTTCTTTGCAAGTTGTGGAAATGGAATGGGAGTAGTGTTTTCTGTGGTGCCTGTGCCTTTGTGTGCTTCTTCCTGTGGTTGAGCTATCTCTTCTTCAGCTATGTCCTGTATGTCCTCTTCCTCTTCAACATCTTCGATTTCTACCACCTCTTCAGCCGAGGCATATTCTGGTGAGCTTGGTTCCTCCTGATTCCTCTCCTGCAGTGTGGTTCCGGACCTCAGGGTGATGGCATTAATGCCTCCCTTTGGATTGGGTAATGGTTGAGAGGGGATTCCAGTGGTACTTGAAGGTTGGTTACTGGAATTTTGTGCTGAACCAAGTTGTGTCATAAAAGCTTGCAGAGTAGAGGTGAAACCATTCAGGCTGGCGTTAATACTGTTCACGATGGTATTTTCCATGGCCAGTTGTCTTTTCTCAAAAGCTTGTAATAAATCTTCATTAGAAGATACAGAAGAATGAGTAAATTGAGAGGTTTGCTGCTGATTGTTCGGTGGTTCTTGGTTTTGCCTCAGGTGAGGTGCTCGGTACGGTTGATTTTGCTGCCTGTTGTTGTTATTATTCCACCTCTGATTTCCCTGATTATCTCTGCCTCCCCTATTATTGTTGTCTCTCCAATTCTAGTTTGAATTGTCCTGCCATCCATGGTTATTATTTCCACTTTGATTGTACCCTTGGTTGGGGCGGTCATAGAAGTTGTGAGTGGATGCCACCATGTTGTCTTCTTGTTGGAGCTGCGGGCATTCATCAGTGTAATGGCTGTAATCAGCACAAATTTCGCAAATTCTTTGTGGAACTAGTTGTTGGTTTTGCTGCGGTTGAGTTTGCTGAGCTTGTTGACTCAACTGCATTTGCTTCAGCAGGTTGGTCATCTCACAGATGCTTCGATTTAGAGCAGCAGTCTCTATGCCAGAAGATACTTCTGCAATGGCTTTTGAACGGCCTTGCTTCTGTCTGTGGTTCCGAGTAGATTCAGCTAAATCACTGATCAATTGCCAAGCTTCATCAGTGGTCTTGTACTTCTTCATAGACCGATTGCTGGCACTTTCCAATGTGGTCTTATCTTGGGGCCTCATACCTTGTGTGATATAGCTGAGTAGCACGATCTTGTCAATCATGTGGTGGGGGCATGCTTTCAGAAGAATATTGAAGCGCTCCCAGTATTCAAAGAGAGTCTCATTGTCATCCTGAACAATTGTAGAGATATCCTTCCTCAGTTTATCAGTAACTTCAGATGCCCACTGCTGGGTGATGCGCTTGAAACGGTTGCATTGTAAAATCAGGAGCTCCTTCCTCCTGAATGGTAACTCTTCTAGCTGCCATGTTTTCTGCATGTACAACAACTGAATCAGTAGAACGGGGGCTGGTTTCTTCCTCAGATTCACTTTCAGATCCGCCCTCAGAGCGGGAGCAGCATCAGCAGTCCTTTTTCAACCTCTGAATCTGATTTCTGCTCAAGTCCCTCAATTTCAGCCAGAAAATACCTGAAATCACAGAAAAACACACAAACTCATAGTAAAGTCCAGAAATGTGAATTTAACACAAAATATATTAAGAACATCCCTAAAAGTAACTAGATCCTACTAGAAACATACTAAAAACAATGTCAAAAAGCGTATAAATTATCCGCTCATCACTAACCTACCCTGTTCTCGCCTTATTCATGAAATAGTCCTTTCAATTTCAGGATCGAATATTAGCAAGCGCGGATCAGGAAGTGAACGTGTCATTTGACGGAAGAAACATGCAGCTCATAGTAGCAAAATTAAATAAAAATGCGAATAAATAAATTCTAATTAATAAAATTAGCACTCTATTGCAACTACCCGGCAATGGCGCCAAAAATTGATGGGAAGCAGAAGCTGGTAAATTAAAAATTTATTAAAATGGTTATGTTGCAAGTATAGTTCTTAACTCACCGAAAATCTGCCTATCAATTTAGAAATATGTCACAGAGAGTTTAAATTAAAATTACTGGGAGTTTTAAGTCCCAGGTCGTCTCCCAACGAGTTGCAGAAAAGTGTGCTATTTTATTAATCAGATGTTCCAAGAAGTTGAGCTAAGTAAATTGGAAATTAAATTGAGGAATTTTAAATAATATAAATAAAAGCTTTGACTGAGAATTGATTGGTTAGAATCTCTATCATTGATGGTGTGATTGTAAGATTAATTTATGATTAATGGTTGTTCTGTTTGGTTATCCTTTACTAGGTAAGGGAAAGTCAAACAAGTGGGAATGCCAGATCTGTTCACAAGTTGCAACCCACTTAGTTCAAAGGGATTGGCGTCGGTGACAGGATAGCAATCCAACATTTAACCCAATTACAAATTTTCTTTCAATCCTTCCAACTCAAGAGTTCCTTTTAATCAACTCCCATCAAGTAAGGGAACTACTCACGCATTGTAAATAAAGAATCCATAGCACATGAAAGGGAATTAAAAGAAGACATGATTATTGGAATTGAAATTGAATTAAAAAGAAATAATCCTTGAATTAAATAATCATAAAAGTATCTGAATGACAATATTGAAGATAACAAAGAACATGGAAGATTAGAACCAAGTTAAGAGAACAAACTAGAATGATGAAGTCTTGATAAGGAAATAACTCTTCTCAATGTTCCAATGCTAAGACCAATTGAAAATTAAAATTCTAAAAACTAGAGAGAAAAACCTAAGAGAGTGAAAAACTAGATCTAAAACTACTGAATGAATATTTGTTGTTTCTGCATATTCTCTAACTCTAGTCTGCTGTTCCGGGCCGAAAACTGGGCCGAAATAAGGTCCAAAATCGCCCCCATCGAATTCTGCAGATTATGCAGATCGCGCATGTCACGCGATCGCGTCGTCCATGCGGACGCATCGCTTGCGCTTTTTCCTCTCCACGCGTTCGCGTCGTCCATGCTACCGCGTCGCTTGCGCTTTCCAACCCGCTCGGCCGCGCAAGCCATGCAGCCGCGTCACTGCGAATTGTGCTCCTTCGCGCGGTCGCGTGAGCTATGCGACCGCGTCACTTCTCGCTGGTTATCCTCAAATTCTTGTGTTCCTTCCATTTTTTTGCTAGCTTCCTTTCCAATCTCCAACTCATTCATGCCCTATAAAGTCTGAAACACTTAACACACAGATCACGGTGTCGAATGGAATAAAGGAGAATTAAAAATAAATAATTAAAGTTTCTAGGAAGTAATTTTCAAACATGTACTGAATTTATGAAGGAAATCTAAATGCATGCTAAATTGATGAATAAATGGGTAAGGATCATGACAAAACCACACAATTAAACACAATATAAACTATAAAATAGTGGTTTATCAGTTGTCATCCCCCTTCTTCCTCAATTGTTGAGGGTATGGGACTTTTGGAATATATGGCTTCAGCTCTTCTCCTTTTTGATGTGAATTGGAGGTGGGAACTTGAATTTTATCTTATTCCTCCTTCCTTCCAATTTAGTCCTTCTCTTGTGGTTGCTTCGAGGTCTCCTTCAATTCCTTTCCACTTCTGAAGGTGATAGCTTGACACTCCTCCCTTGGGTTTGGCTCAATGTTGCTGCAAAGGTTGTGGCCAGGAGCTTGCTGAAATAAGTAGCCAATTTGTGTCTCAAGTTTCTTGATGGCAGCATCTTGATTCTGCATGTTGGATCGCACTTCCTTTCGGAACACCTTACTGTCTTGAATTTCCTTACATATGCCTTCAAAGGTTGATGCATTGGACCTTCTCTGCCATGGTTGTGAGCTTCTTCTTCATGATGATTCTCCATATTCTCATCCATGTCTGGTTCAAAATACTCCTCTTCTTCCTCAGCACCAACGACTCTCTTTCCTCTTGCTTCCCTCCTTAGTCTAAGGAAGGTCCTCTCAGGTTCAGAATCAAAGGAAGTTGAAACCCCGCTTCTTCTACCTGTCATACAACCAACAAGGCCAAAGCAAAAGGGAGATAGAGAGTATTCTTGTTAAAAATACTGTTAGTGTGAGTGATGCAATATATCAAACAGTTAGTGGGTTAATGAACTGAATTGTAACAAATAAGAGAACACCACAAACGGGTAAGGGTAAAGGGAAGAAAATAACTGAAACTTAAACTAAATCAATCAAATAGAAATTAAATCAAACAAAAGAAAAATGCTCAATATAGTTATCCACCAATTTAATCTTTGTTGATACAAAATCAATCCCCGGCAACGGCACCATAAACTTGATGCACGGAAACTTGTCTCTCAACAGATCTCCCTCGGCAAGTATACCGAATTGTCGTCAAGTAAAAACTCACAATAGAGTGAGGTTGAATCCCACAGGGATTGATTGGTCAAGCAACTTTACTTGGAGGAATGTTCAAGTTGAGCTAAGCAGAATTTGATTTGAGAATTGTAGGAAATTAAATGGCAGAAAAGTAAATGGCAAAAAATGTAAATGCTGGAAATAAAGAACTGAATGTAAATGACGGAAAGTAAATTGCAAAATCTTAAATGGGGAATGGGGAAGATGAGCATAAAAGTAAATGGCAGAAAGTAAAGAGAATGGGAAAGATCAGAAATGGGGAGTTCATTGGGCTCAGGAGATGTTGTATTCTCCGGATCAAGTTTATTTTCATCTCTTCCTTAATCAATGCATTCATTGATCTCCTTGGCAATCTTAAGTGATTGAATTCTAATTCCTTGGTAATTCAATCTCTCAAATCTTGATCAATAGCCAATTCCTTGGTCTAATTGCTCATGAGAAGAGATGAAGTATGGTCACTGATTATACCACATGTATTTCCAAATCAAAGTATTGGGAGAATTATATGTCACTATAACCGTCAAAACCCCAATTTGGTCTAACATGAGAAAGCATTTCTAGCATGATCTCTTCATTCCTCTTCCAAGGTTCCGAAGAGATCCAAGTATGAATAGCTTCTTTTCCAAGACAACTACCCAATTGGATGAAGATTGAAAGCTTTCTAGTAAAACCAAGAGAAAAGAAAGAAGAAAAATAATGAAAACTATTATTGATCCATCAAATTACAACAGAGCTCCCTAACCCAATGAAAGGGGTTTAGTTGTTTATCGCTTTGGGAATGGAAAGCAAAGATGGAAAATACTTTCTGAAAGTAAAACTAGAAGATGCAGAGAAAGTAATATTATACAGAGAGTAGTTCTCCCAATGCCAAAAGGCTCCCTTTCTAGTTCAAAACTACTCCTATATATACTACTCTTCTGATCTTCTAGTTGGCTCTTCAAGTCTTGGATATGGCCCTTTGGATCTTTGAGTTGAAGTAGTTATCATCTTAAGTGGGCTTAGCTTTTCTTGCAGAAAAAGTGTGAGTTAGGCATGGACGTTAGTTAGAACGTTAGTGGTGTTAACGTTAAGTGAAAATGTGGGTTTGAGAACGTTAGTGACGATCACCTTTTTCACTAACGTTCCTAACCCAAAATGGTCCATGTTAACTTCAATGTTAGTGGCACTAACGTGACCACTAACATTGCCTCTTGGTTCTTCGCAAACGTTATTGGCATTCACCTTTTCCAATAACATTTGCTTGTTGCCCTTCCTCCCTACGTTAGAGTCCACGTTAGTGTAGCTAACGTGACCCTTAACGTGGGCATGCCTCAGCTTCGAGAGCGTTAGTGACACTTACCTTTGTCACTAACGCTCCAAACGCCCCTTCCCACGTTAGTGCCTCACTTTAATTGTATTAACGTGACCACTAGTGTGGTGGTGATTGCCATCTCCAACGTTAGTGACAAAGGTGAGTGTCACTAACGTTGGCTCATCATTTGTTTCCTCCACGTTAGCTTCCACGTTATTGTAATTAACGTGGCAACTAACGTGGCTAATAGTGGCTTGGTCCAACGTTAGTGACAAAGGTGAGTGTCACTAATGTTGGCTCTTCCTTGCTCCTCCCACGTTAGAATTCACGTTAATGTAGTTAACGTGACCCTTAACGTGGCCAATTGTACCTTTTGGAACGTTAGTGGTATCCACTTTTACTACTAACGTTGGGGCTTTCTTTTTCCTCCACGTTAGCTTCCACGTTAATGTAGTTAACGTGGACACTAACGTGGGCTATGATGGCTCACGAAGGCGTTATTGGTGTTCACTTTTCTTATTAACGTTGCAAGCTAGCCTCCATTCTACGTTAATGGTCACGTTAGTTAGACTAACATGGCTATTAACGTGTCATCTTCCTTGCTTCCTTTGTCCTGAAATCAAGCAAGTAAAGTGCATCAAAGCTAGGTTCTAACTCATGAGATCATGCATCATCCATTTTATCATTCAATTCATGCATAATTCTCATAAAATCATGTAAAATTCACAATGTTTTCTTGAATCAAGATGTAAGTGATTATCTACCCAAAACTTGCTTATTAACTAAGAAAATGCATGAAACAACCCTAAAACAGTAAAGAAAAGGTCAGTGAAACTGGCCAAAATGCCCTGGCATCATAGAGTTTCTACACACCATAGATTAAGGTGTGGAGCTCTGCTGTTCCTCATGAATTAATACAAAGTACTATTGTTTTTCTATTCAATTCAAGCCTATTTCTTCTCTAAGATATTCATTCGCACACAAGAACATGATGAATGTGATAATTATGTGACGCTCATCACCATTCTCACTTATGAACGCGTACCTGACAGATACTTCCGTTCTACATGAAAGCAAGCTTGAATGCATATCTCTTAGCCTCCTGATTTACGATTAGATTCTTTGTGGTATAGGCTAGAATTATTGGCGGCCATTCTTGAGATCTGGAAAGTCTAAACCTTGTCTGTGGTATTCCGAGTAGGATTTGGGAAGGGATGGCTATGACGAGCTTCAAACTCGCGAGTGCTGGGCGTAGTGACAGACGCAAAAGGATCACTGGATCCTATTCTAGCATGATCGAGAACCGACAGATGATTAGCCATGCAGTGACAGCGCATTTGGACCATTTTCACTAAGAGGACGGGATGTAGCCATTGACAACGGTGATGCCCAACATACAGCTTGCCATGGAAAGGAGTATGAATGATTGGATGAAGACAGTAGGAGAGCAGAGGTTCAAAAGGAACAAAAGCATCTCCATACGCTTATCTGAAACTCTCACCAATGAATTGCATAAGTATCTCTATCCTATTTTATATTTTAATTATATTTTAACTATCAATTCACCATAACCATTTGAATCCACCTGACTGAGATTTGCAAGAATAGCTTGCTTCAAGCCAACAATCTCCGTGGGATCGACCCTTACTCACGTAAGGTTTATTACTTGGACGACCCAGTGCATTTGCTGGCTAGTTGTGCGAAGTTGTGACAAAGAACTAAGATTATGAACGTGCGTATTAAGTTTTTGGTGCCGTTACTAAGGAATGAACGATCACAATCTCGTGCACCAAGTTTTTGGCGTCGTTGCTGGGGATTGTTCGAGTTTGGACAACTGACGGTTCATCTTGTTGCTCAGATTAGGTAATTTTATTATAATCTTAAATTATTCTATGTTCTTCAGAATTTTTGAGAATGAATTCTAGAGTTTCATGAGATATGTTGAGTCCTGGCTGGCTGTTAAGCCATGTCTAACCTTTTGTACCGAGGTTTCAACTATCATGAGAAGAGCTTCTTTGTCTTTCTCAGTAATTTAGCTGTTGTATGTAATGTTCTGCTGAAGCTTGGCTGGCCATTGGCCATGTCTAGTGTTTTGGACCGGAGCTTTCACTAAAAGCTTGGCTAGCTAGTAAGCCATGTCTAATTCCTGGACCGGAGTTTTAGACTAACATTGCATGATTCCTGGAATTCTCATTAAAAATTTTGAAATTCTTATTTTTCTTTTTCAAATTAATTTTCGAAAAAAAAAATGCAAAAAAATTATAATAAAATCATAAAAACCAAAAATTTGGTGTTTCTTGTTTGAATCTACTGTCAATTTTTAAGTTTGGTGTCAATTTCATTCTTTTATTTTTCTTAAAAATTTTCGAAAAATTCATGCATAATGTCCTTCATGATCTCCAAGTTGTTCTTGATGATCTTCTTTATTTGATCTTTGCATTTTCTTGTTGTGCATCTTTTCTTGTTTTTCATATGCATTTTCAATTTGTTAGTGTCTAAACATTGAAAATTTCTAAGTTTGGTATCTAGCATGTTTTTCTTTTCTTAAAAATTTTTAAAAATAAGTCTTGATGTTCATCTTGACATTCAAAGTGTTCTTGGTGTTCATCTTAACATTCAAAGTGTTATTGCATGCATTGTGTGTTTTGATTCATAATTTTCATGTTTTGAGTCTTTTTATTGTTTTTCTCTTTCTTAATTAAAAATTCAAAAATAAAAAAAATATCTTTCTCTTTTTCTTCTCATAAATTTCGAAAATTTGAATTGATATAGTTATAAAGTTTTAAAATTTAATTATCTCTTATAAATCAAGTCAAATCTTCAATTTAAAACTTCTATCTTCTTCAAATCTTTTTCAAAATTCAAATCTTTTTCATTTTTTCTTTCATATTTTCGAAACTTTCAAATTGATTTTCAAAAATCTTTTTCTTATTTTGTTTCATATTTTCGAATTCTTTGCTAGCACTTAATATTTTGATTCAAAAAAATTTCAAGTTGTTACTTGCCTATTAAGAAAGGATCAATCTTTAAATATTAAAATCATATCTTGTAGTTTCTTGTTAGTCAAGTAATCAACTTTAATTTTCAAAATCAAATCTTTTTAATTTCCAATTCAAATCTTTTTCAAAATGATTTTCAATCATATCTTTTTCAATTTCAATCATATCTTTTTCAAATCAAATTTCAAAATCTTTTCTAACTTCTTATCTTTTCAAAATTGATTTTCAAATCTTTTTCAATTAACCACTTGAATTTTTGTTTGTTTTACTATTTCTTATCTTTTCCAAAACCACCTAACTAATTTTCCCTCTCTATTTTCGAAAACTCTTCCCCACTTTTTCAAAATTCCTTTTTAATTAACTAGTTATTTTAAATTCTAATTTAATTTAATTTTATTTTTCTTTTTAAATTTCAAATTATAACTAATTGTCAAAATAAAAACAAAAATTTTTTTATTTAATTTTTGAATTCTTCCCCCTCTCATCTCTTTCTATTTATTTAATTATCTATTAACACCCCTCTTCCATTCAAAAATTTGAACCCATTCTTCTCCTCTGTCTTCGAATTCTTATCTTCTCCTTCTTCTATTCTTCTCTTCTTATACTCATATAAGGAATCTCTATACTGTGACATAGAGGATTCCATATTTTCTTTTCTATTCTCTTCTTTTTCATATAAGCAGGAACAAGGATAAGAACATTCTTGTTGAAGCTGATCCTGAACCTGAAAGGACTCTGAAGAGGAAGCTAAGGGAAGCTAAAGCACAACTCTCTGGAGAAAATCTGACAGAAATTTTCGAAAAAGAAGGAGAAATGGCCGAAAATAATAACAATGGTGGAGATGCAAGGAAGATGCTTGGTGACTTTACTGCACCAAATTCCAACTTACATGGAAGAAGCATCTCAATCCCTGCCATTGGAGCAAACAATTTTGAGCTAAAGCCTCAATTAGTTTCTCTGATGCAACAGAATTGCAAGTTTCATGGACTTTCATCAGAAGATCCTTTTCAGTTCTTAAATGAATTCTTGCAGATTTGTGATACTGTTAAGACCAATGGGGTTGATCCCGAGGTCTACAGGCTTATGCTTTTCCCGTTTGCTGTAAGAGACAGAGCTAGAATATGGCTGGACTCTCAACCAAAAGATAGCCTTAACTCTTGGGATAAGCTGGTCACGACTTTCTTAGCCAAGTTCTTTCCTCCTCAAAAGCTTAGTAAGCTTAGAGTAGATGTTCAAACCTTCAAACAGAAAGAAGGTGAATCCCTCTATGAAGCTTGGGAGAGATACAAGCAACTGACCAAAAAGTGTCCTTCTGACATGCTTTCAGAATAAACCATCCTGGATATATTCTATGATGGTCTGTCAGAATTATCAAAGATGTCATTGGACCATTCTGCAGGTGGATCCATTCACCTAAAGAAAACACCTGCAGAAGCTCAGGAACTCATTGACATGGTTGCAAATAACCAGTTTATGTACACTTCTAAAAGGAATCCTGTGAGCAATGGGACGCCTCAGAGGAAGGGAGTTCTTGAACTTGATACTCTGAATGCCATATTAGCTCAGAATAAAATATTGACTCAGCAAGTCAATATGATTTCTCAGAGTCTGAATGGATTACAAGCTGCATCCAACAGTACTAAAGAAGCATCTTCTGAAGAAGAAGCTTATGATCCTGAGAACCCTGCAATAGCCAAGGTGAATTACATGGGAGAACCCTATGGAAACACATATAATCCCTCATGGAGAAATCATCCAAATTTCTCATGGAAGGATCAACAAATGCCTCAACAAGGCTTTAATAATGGTGGAAGAAACAGGTTTAGCAATAGCAAGCCTTTTCCATCATCTTCTCAGCAACAGACAGAGAATTCTGAGCAGAATCCATCTAGCTTAGCAAATATAGTCTCTGATCTATCTAAGGCCACTCTAAGTTTCATGAATGAAACAAGGTCCTCCATTAAAAATTTGGAGACACAAGTGGGCCAGCTGAGTAAAAGAGTCACTGAAACTCCTCCTAGTACTCTCCCAAGCAATACAGAAGAGAATCCAAAAAGAGAGTGCAAGGCCATAACCTTACTTGGTGTGGCCGAACCCAGAGAGGAGGAGAAGCACATGAATCCTAGTGAGGAAGACCTCATGGGACGTTCACTGACCAATAAAGAGTTTCCCTTTGAGGAACCAAAGGAATCTGAGGTTTATCTAGAGACCATAGAGATTCCATTGAACTTCCTTCTGCCATTCATGAGCTCTGACGAATATTCTTCCTCTGAAGAGGGTGAAGATGTCACTGAAGAGCAAGTTGCTAAGTATCTAAAAGCAATCATGAAGTTGAATGCCAGTTTATTTGGTACTGAGACTTGGAAGGATAAACCCCCCTTGTTCACCAATAAACTAGGTGCATTGATAAGGCAGACATTGCCTCAGAAGAAACCGGATCCCGAAAAGTTCTTCATACCTTGTACCATAGGCACCATGACCTTTGAGAAGGCTCTGTGTGACCTTGGGTCAGGGATAAACCTCATGCCACTCTCTGTAATAGGGAAATTGGGAATCTATAAGGTACAAGCTGCAAGAATCTCACTAAAGATGGCAGACAAATCCATGAAACAGGCTTATGGACTAGTAGAGGACGTGTTAGTAAAGGTTGAAGGCCTTTACATCCCTGCTGATTTCATAATCCTAGACACTGGGAAGGATGATGGTGAATCCATCATCCTTGGAAGACCGTTCCTAGCCACAGCAAAAACTATGATTGATGTGGACAGAGGAGAGTTGGTCCTTCAACTGAATGAGGACTACCTTATATTTAAGACTCAAGGTTCTCCTTCTGTAACCATGGAGAGGAAGCATGATGAGCGGATAATTTATACGCTTTTTGGCATTGTTTTTAGTATGTTTTCAGTAGGATCTAGTTACTTTTAGGGATGTTTTTATTAGTTTTAATGTTAAATTCACATTTCTGGACTTTACTATGAGTTTGTGTTTTTTTCTGTGATTTCAGGTATTTTCTGGCTGAAATTGAGGGACTTGAGCAAAAATCATATTCAGAGGTTGAAGAAGGACTGCTGATGCTATTGGATTCTGACCTCCCTGCACTCAAAGTGGATTTTCTGGAACTACAGAACTCAAAACGGTGCGCTTTCAATTGCGTTGGAAAGTAGACATCCATGGCTTTCCAGAAATATATAATAGTCCGTACTTTGGCTGAGTTTAGATGACGCAAAAGGGCATTGAACGCCAGTTCTATGCTGTAGTCTAGAGTTAAACGCCAGAAACACGTCACGAACCAGAGTTGAACGCCAAAAACACGTTACAACTTGGCGTTCAACTCCAAAAGAAGCCTCTGCACGTGTAAACTTCAAGCTCGGCCCAAGCACACACCAAGTGGGCCCCGGAAGTGGATTTATGCATCAATTACTTACTTCTGTAAACCCTAGTAGCTAGTTTAGTATAAATAGGACTTTTTACTATTGTATTTACATCTTTGGATTATCTTTTGATCTATTGATCACGTTTGGGGGCTGGCCATTCGGCCATGCCTGGACCTTCATCACTTATGTATTTTCAACGGTAGAGTTTCTGCACTCCATAGATTAAGGAGTGGAGCTCTGCTGTTCCTCATGATTTAATGCAAAGTACTACTGTTTTATATTCAATTCAACTTATTCCGCTTCTAAGATATCCATTCGCACCCAAGAACATGATGAATGTGATGATTATATGACGCTCATCATCATTCTCACTTATGAATGCGTGCCTGACAAACACTTCCATTCATGCAAACAAGCTAGAATGAGTATCTCTTAGATATCTAATACAGAGGACCGAGTCTGAGATATTAGAATCTTCGTGGTATAAGTTAGAACCCATGGATGGCCATTCCTGAGATCTGGAAAGTCTAAACCTTGTCTGTGGTATTCAGAGTAGGATCTGGGAAGGGATGGATGTAACAAACTTCAAACTCGCGAGTGCTGGGCGTAGTGATAGACGCAAAAGGAGGGTGAACCCTATTCCAGTATGATCGAGAACCTCCAGATGATTAGCCGTGCCGTGACAGAGCATTTGGACCTTTTTCACAAGAGAGGATGGGATGTAGCCATTGACAACGGTGATGCCCTACATAAAGCTTGCCATGGGAAGGAGTAGGAAGGATTGGATGAAGACAGCAGGAAAGCAGAGGTTCAGAGGAACGAAAGCATCTCTATACACTTATCTGAAATTCTCACCAATGAATTACATAAGTATTTCTATCTTTGTTTTCTGTTTATTTATTATTATTATTCAAAAACTCCATAACCATTTGATATCCGCCTGACTGAGATTTACAAGGTGACCATAGCTTGCTTCAAGCCGACAATCTTCGTGGGATCGACCCTTACTCACGTAAGGTTTTATTACTTGGACGACCCAGTGCACTTGCTGGTTAGTTGTATCGAAGTTGTGCCAAATCATGAATTAAGATTAGAGCACCAAGTTTTTGGAGCCATTACCAGGGATCACAATTTTGTGCACCATGTTTTTGGCGCCGTTGCCGGGGATTTTTCGAGTTTGGACAGCTGACGGTTCATCTTGTTGCTTAGATTAGGTAATTTTCTTTTTGTTTTATTTTTCAAAAAAAATATATTTGTTTTCAAAATCTTTCAAAAAAATTTTCCCTTTGTTTTTGAAAATTATTTCAGAATTTTTAAGAATGAATTCTAGAGTTTCATGAAGCATGTTAAAGCCTGGCTGGCTGTAAAGCCATGTCTAAATTCATTTAGACTAAGGCTTCCAAGTCATCATTACAAGAGCAAGCTAGTTGTTGCTAATCAAATTTGTTATTGTATGACTGATTTGTATCTTTTAAAGCTTGGCTGGCTAGTGAGCCATGTCTAACCCTTGGATTGGAGCTTTAGGCTAACATTGAAAGATTCCTGGAATTCTTATTAAAAATTTTGAATTTCTTATTTTCTTTTTTCTATATGTTTTTCGAAAAAAATTTAAAAGAAAATACAAAAAAATCATAAAATCAAAAATATTTTATGTTGTTTGTTTGAGTCTTGAGTCAATTTTTAAGTTTGGTGTCAATTGCATTTTTTCTAAAAATTCTTTATGCATTTTTTCGAAAATTCATGCATTCATAGTGTTCTTCATGATCTTCAAGTTGTTCTTGGCCAGTCTTCTTGTTTGATCTTCATATTTTCTTGTTTTGTGTCTTATTTTTTTTTTCATATGCATTCTTGCATTCATAGTGTCTATACATGAAAAATTTCTAAGTTTGGTGTCTTGCATGTTTTCTTTTCTTGAATTTTTTTTCAAAAATAGGTTCTTGATGTTCATCTTGACATTCATAGTGTTCTTGGTGTTCATCTTGACATTCATAATGTTCTTGCATGCATCACATGTTTAGATCCAAAATTTTCATGCATTGCATCATTTTTCATATTTTTCTCTCTCATCATTAAAAATTCAAAAATAGAAAAAATATCTTTCCTTTTTTCTCTCATAAATTTCGAAAATTTGGATTGACTTTTTAAAAAATTTTTAAAATTCAATTGTTTCTTATGACTCAAATCAAATTTTCAATTTAAAAATCTTATCTTTTTCAAATATCTTTTCTAACTTCTTATCTTCTTATCTTTTAAAAATTGATTTTCAAAATTTGTTTCAACTAACTAATTAACTTTTTGTTTGTTTCTTATCTCTTTCAAAACTATCTAACTAACTATCCCTCTCTAATTTTTGAAAATACCTCCCTCTTTTTCAAAAATTCTTTTTGATTAATTAATTGTTTCAATTTTTAATTTTAATTTTAATTTTATCTTAATTTTCGAAAATCATTAACACTTTTTCAAAATTAATTTTCGAAATTCCCTCTCCCTCATCTCCTTCTATTTATTTATTCATTTACTAACACTTCTCTTCATCTCAAATCACTGCTCCTAT
>NC_029790.2:53742936-53762546 GCF_000816755.2 Arachis ipaensis | reverse complement strand
TCAAAAATTTCAAGTTTGTTACTTACTTGTTAAGAAAGATTCAAACTTTAAGTTCTAGAATCATATCTTGTGATTTCTTGAGAATCAAGTCATTAGGAAAATTCCTCCCTCTTTTTCAAAAATTCTTTTTGATTAATTAATTGTTTCAATTTTTAATTTTAATTTTAATTTTATCTTAATTTTCGAAAATCATTAACACTTTTTCAAAATTAATTTTCGAAATTCCCTCTCCCTCATCTTCTTCTATTTATTTATTTATTTACTAACACTTCTCCTCATCTCATATCTCTGCTCCTCTCACCCTTGTGTTTGGATTCTCCTCCTTTCTCTTTCTTTACATTACATTATTTTCTTCTTCTACTCACACAAAGGAATCTCTATACTGTGACATAAAGAATTCCATATTTTCTTTGTTATTCCCTTCTTTGTCATATGAGCAGGAGTAAGGACAAGAACATTCTTGTTGAAGCAGATCCTGAACGTGAAAGGACTCTGAAAAGGAAACTAAGAGAAGCTAAAATACAACAATCCAGAGACAACCTTAAAGGAATTTTCAAACAAAAAGAGGATATGGCAGCCAAAAATAATAATAATGTAAGGAGGATGCTTGGTGACTTTACTGCACCTAATTCCAATTTACATGGAAGAAGCATCTCCATCCCTACCATTGGAGCAAACAATTTTGAGCTTAAACCACAATTAGTTTCTCTAATGCAACAAAATTGTAAGTTTCATGGACTTCCATCAGAAGATCCCTTTCAGTTCTTAACTGAATTCTTGCAGATATGTGACACTGTTAAGACAATGGAGTAGATCCTGAAGTCTACAGGCTCATGCTTTTCCCGTTTGCTGTAAGAGACAGAGCTAGAATATCGTTGGACTCTCAACCTAAGGATAGCCTGAACTCTTGGGATAAGCTGGTCAAGGCTTTCTTAGACAAGTTCTTTCCTCCTCAAAAGCTGAGTAAGCTTAGAGTGGATGTTCAAACCTTCAGACAGAAATAAGGTGAATCCCTCTATGAAGCTTGGAAGAGATATAAGAAACTGACCAAAAAGTGTCCTTCTGACATGCTTTTAGAATGGACCATCCTGGATATATTCTATGATGGTCTGTCTGAATTAGCTAAGATGTCATTGGATACTTCTGTAGGTGGATCCATTCATCTAAAGAAAACGCCTGCAGAAGCTCAAGAACTTATTGACATGGTTGCTAATAACCAGTTCATGTACACTTCTGAGAGGAATCCTGTGAGTAATGGGACGCCTCAGAAGAAGGGAGTTCTTGAAATTGATACTCTGAATGCCATATTGGCTCAGAATAAAATATTGACTAAGCAAGTCAATATGATTTCTCAGAGTCTGAAGGGAATGCAAGCCGCATCCAACAGTACTCAAGAGGCATCTTCTGAAGAAGAAGCTTATGATCCTGAGAACCCTGCAATAGCAGAGGTGAATTACATGGGTGAACCATATGGAAACACCTATAACCCCTCATGGAGAAATCATCCAAATCTCTCATGGAAGGATCAACAAAAGCCTCAACAAGGCTTTAATAATGGTGGAAGAAACAGGTTTAGCAATAGCAAGCCTTTTCCATCATCCACTCAGCAAAGACAGAGAACTCTGAACAAAGTACCTCTAATTTAGCAAACTTAGTCTTTGATCTATCTAAGGCCACTCTGAGTTTCATGAATGAAACAAGGTCCTTAGATAATTTATACGCTTTTTGGCATTGTTTTTAGTATGTTTTTAGTAGGATCTAGTTACTTTTAGGGATGTTTTTATTAGTTTTTATGTTAAATTCACATTTCTGGACTTTACTATGAGTTTGTGTATTTTTCTGTGATATCAGGTATTTTCTGGCTGAAATTGAGGCACTTGAGCAAAAATCAGATTCAGAGGTTGAAGAAGGACTGCTGATGCTGTTGGATTCTGATCTCCCTGCACTCAAAGTGGATTTTCTGGAACTACAGAACTCAAAATGGCTCGCTTTCAATTGCGTTGGAAATTAGACACCCAGGGCTTTCCAGCAATATATAATAGTCCCTACTTTGGCCGAGTTTAGATGACGCAAAAGGGCGTTGAACGCCAGTTCTACGCTGCAGTCTGGAGTTAAACGCCAGAAACACGTCACAAACCAGAGTTGAACGCCAAAAACACATTACAACTTGGCGTTCAACTCCAAAAGAAGCCTCTGCACGTGTAAACTTCAAGCTCAGCCCAAGCACACACCAAGTGGGCCCCGAAAGTGGATTTATGCATCAATTACTTACTTGTGTAAACCCTAGTAGCTAGTTTAGTATAAATAGGACTTTTTACTATTGTATTTACATCTATGGATTATCTTTTGATCTATTGATCACGTTTGGGGTCTAGCCATTCGGCCATGCCTGGACCTTCATCACTTATGTATTTTCAAAGGTAGAGTTTCTGCACTCCATAGATTAAGGTGTGGAGCTCTGCTGTTCCTCATGATTTAATGCAAAGTACTACTGTTTTATATTCAATTCAACTTATTCCGCTTCTAAGATATCCATTTGCACCCAAGAACATGATGAATGTGATGATTATATGACGCTCATCATCATTTTCACTTATGAACGCGTGCATGACAAACACTTCCGTTCTACATGCAAACAAGCTAGAATGAGTATCTCTTAGATATCTAATACAGAGGACCGAGTCCGAGATATTAGAATCTTCGTGGTATAAGTTAGAACCCATGGATGGCCATTCCTGAGATCCGGAAAGTCTAAACCTTGTCTGTGGTATTCCGAGTAGGATCTGGGAAGGGATGGATGTGACGAACTTCAAACTCGCGAGTGCTGGGCGTAGTGACAGACGCAAAAGGAGGGTGAACCCTATTCCAGTATGATCGAGAACCTCCAGATGATTAGTCGTGCCGTGACAGAGCATTTGGACCTTTTTCACAAGAGAGGATGGGATGTAGCCATTGACAACGGTGATGCCCTACATAAAGCTTGCCATGGAAAGGAGTAGGAAGGATTGGATGAAGACAGCAGGAAAGCAGAGGTTCAGAGGAACGAAAGCGTCTCTATACACTTATCTGAAATTCTCACCAATGAATTACATAAGTATTTCTATCGTTGTTTTCTGTTTATTTATTATTATTATTCGAAAACTCCATAACCATTTGATATCTGCCTGACTGAGATTTACAAGGTGACCATAGCTTGCTTGAAGCCGACAATCTCCGTGGGATCGACCCTTACTCACGTAAGGTTTTATTACTTGGACGACCCAGTGCACTTGCTGGTTAGTTGTATCGAAGTTGTGACAAATCATGAATTAAGATTAGAGCACCAAGTTTTTGGAGCCATTACCAGGGATCACAATTTCGTTCACCAAAGCATGAAAAGCTTCTCTCACTGTAGAGTCAACCAAAGCCCCCACAGTCAAACTCTAAGTTTGGTGTTGGGAGGCCACAACCAAACTCTAAGTTTGGTGTTGAACCCCCACATTCAAACTCTAAGTTTGGTGTTGGGAGGTCCCAACAATGCTCTGAACATCTGTGAGGCTCCATGAGAGCTCACTGTCAAGCTATTGACATTAAAGAAGCGCTTGTTGGTAGGCATCCCATTGTTATTTAATTATATCTATTTATTTTCCATTGCTATTTTATGTTTTCTTTAGCTTGATGATCATGTGAAGTCACAAAAACTACTAAAAAATAAAAATAGCATTAAAAACAGCTCACCCTAGAGGAAGAGCTTACTGGCGTTTAAACGCCAGTAAGAAGCATCAAACTGGCGTTTAACGCCAGAAAGAAGCATCAAGCTGGCGTTTAACACCAGAAACAAGCACCAGACTGGCTTTTAACGCCAGAACAGAGCATGGAATTGGCGTTTAACGCCAGAAACAAGCAGTAAGCTGGCGTTTAAACGCCAGACATGCATTCTAAGGGCGTTTGCACGCCTAAATGGAGCAGGGATGCTAAGTCCTTGACCCCTCTAGATCTGTGGTACCACAGGATCCCCACCTACCCCACCTCTTATTCTCTCCTCTTCATACCTTTTCATAACTCTCTTCCCCAAATACCCTTCGCCAATCACCTCCATACCTCTTCCCCAAATACCCTTAACCACTCACATCCATCCACTCTTCTCTATAAACCCCACCTACCTCCAAAATTCAAATTCTTTTCCCTCCCAAACCCAACCCTAATGGCCGAAGCCTACCCTCCACCCCACCCCTATATAAACCCCTCACCACTACTCCATTTTCACACATTACAACCACCACTTCTTCCCCTTTCCTGAATACAACTTCTCCCTCCATCTCCTACATTTTCTTCTTCTTCTACTACTTCCTTTCTTCTTTTTCTCGGGGACGAGCAAACCTTTTAAGTTTGGTGTGGTAAAAGCATTGCTTTTTGTTTTTCCATAACCATTAATGGCACCTAAGGCTATAGAAACCTCAAGAAAGAGGAAAGGGAAGGCAATTGCTTCCACCTCTGAGTCATGGGAGATGGAGAGATTCATCTCAAAGGTCCACCAAGACCACTTCAATGAAGTTGTGGCCAAGAAAAAGGTGATCCCTGAGGTCCCTTTTAAGCTCAAAAAGAGCGAATATCCGGAGATCCGACAAGAGATTAGAAGAAGAGGATGGAAAGTTCTCTCTAATTCTATTCAACAAGTCGGGATCTTAATGGTTCAAGAGTTCTATGCAAACGCATGGATCACTAGGAACCATGATCAAAGTAGGAACCCGAATCCAAAGAATTGGCTTACAATGGTTTGGGAGAAATACTTAGATTTCAGTCCGGAAAATGTAAGGTTGGCGTTCAAATTGCCAATGATGCAAGAAAACGCACGCTCCTACACTAGAAGGGTCAACTTTGATCAAAGGTTGGACCAAGTCCTCATGGACATATGTGTGGAAGGAGCTCAATGGAAAGTTGACTCAAGAGGCAAACCGGTTCAATTGAGAAGACCGGACCTTAAGCCTGTAGCTAGAGGATGGTTGGAGTTCATTCAATGCTCAATTATTCCTACTAGCAACCGGTCTGAAGTTACTATAGACCGGGCCATCATGATCCATAGTATCATGATTGGGGAGGAAGTGGAAGTTCATGAGATTATACCTCAAGAAATCTACAAGGTGGCTGACAAGTCCTCCACTTTGGCAAGGTTAGCCTTTCCTCACCTCATTTGCCACCACTGCAATTCGGCTGGAATTGACATAGAGGGAGATATCTTCATTGATGAGGACAAGACCATCACTAAGAAAAGGATGGAGCAAACAAGAGATCATGGACCTCAACAAGAGCATGTGGAAATTCCTCACCATGAAATCCCTGAGATGCCTCAATGGATGCACTTCCCTCCACAAAACTATTGGGAGCAAATCAACACCTCCCTAGGAGAATTGAGTTCCAACATAGGACAACTAAGGATAGAACACCAAAAGCACTCCATCATTCTCCATGAGATTAGAGAATATCAAAGAGCTATGAGTTTTTAAATAAAAATCACATTTCTGGACTTTACTATGAGTTTGTGTGTTTTTCTGTGATTTCAGGTAATTTCTGGCTGAAATTGAGGGACCTGAGCAAAAATCTGATTCAGAGGCTGAAGAAGGACTGCAGATGCTGTTGGATTCTGACCTCCCTGCACTCAAAGTGGATTTTCTGGAGATACAGAAAGCCAAATGGCGTGAACTCAATTTCGTTGGAAAGTAGACATCCTGGGCTTTCCAGCAATATATAATAGTCTATACTTTGCCCAAGTTTAGACGATGCAAACTGGCGTTTAACGCCAGCTTTCTGCCATATTCTGGCGTTAAATGCCAGAAACAAGTTGCAAAGCAGAGTTAAACGCCAGAAAATAAGTTTGGTTTTGCCTTGCAACAATTTGTTTCCAATTTTTCACTGGATACTTGCATCAATTCCAGTTGAAAGTATCACACTAAGTTTGGTGTGCCACTCATTTTCTATACAATGTATCATGCACACCTTCTTGTTTTTTCAATCACAATGTCTTTGTTTCTTGTGTTTTTATTGTGATTCTTAATTTTGCTTGCCTAAAACATATGTACTACTAACACTCCATTGTTTAAGACATTCATGACCCATCATAAACCCCATCACCACTATTTTATTTGTTTCTTGAAGGAATCATTCTAAGTTGGTGTGGAAAGGAGAAGAATATGAGGAAAAGGACAACAACAATAAAAATGAACTACAAGGTAGTAAAGTTTCTTTTTCTCTTATTTGTTCTATGTATATTCAATTGCATGATTGTCTCTTATTCCTTTGCATATATGTGTGTTATGAATAAGCATAGCTTGATTGCTGATTGTAACATGTGCTATGACATTATGACTACCACCTTGAGTTTTGTGAGTTAAAAGTAATTAAGCATCATGATCATAAATAAACAAGGTAATTAAATAAGAAGTTAGCATGAGCTTATAAGTATTGGGAAGCTAGCATGACTATTGTTGCTCAATTGCATTTGAATTTGTTTAATTGAAGTTTTCATCTAGGATTTTTTATGAAATTTTTGAAATCATGAAAACCTTGAAGAAGCAAATGCAAATAAGGCAAGAAAAGAAGAGGGAAAGAATGAGAAAGTTGAAGGCTGTGAGTACCAATGACAATTCATTTGTCAAGTACTTGTGGTGTTTATGTATCAAGCAAAAAGCTTGGAAAAAAAAACACTTAGAGTCAAGGCTAGGCTCAAGTGCAAAAGCACTCCCTCAAAGCTCAAGGCTCTAAGCATCAATGATTAGAGAGTAAAGAAAAGAAACAAATGAGCTAAAAGAGTCCTCTAATTAAAAGCTTGTGGTGCTTATGTATCAAGTGGTAATATTTTGCAAGTATAGTTCCCAACCGATAAGTGATACGCGAAAGATATAAATTCCGCGCAATAACTACCGACAAGTGCACCGGGTCGTATCAAGTAATAAAACTCACTAAAGAGTGACGTCGATCCCACCAGGATTAATGGATTCAACAATCAATGGTTAATTGATCATCCTAGTTAGACTATTCAGATTGGAGTGATAAGCAGCAAGAAGTGTAAATAACAGAAAAGTAAAGGAAAGCAGTAAAGTGTCGAAAAGTAAATTGACATAAATGTAAAGTGCAGAAAATAAATGACAGAAAGTAAATGTTTGAACTAAAAATAAAATGAACATTGGGATCAAGAGATATTGCAATTCTCCGAATCAAGTTCATCCTTATCTCTTCCTCAATCAATGCACTCATTGATCTTCTTAGCAGTCTTAAGTGATTGGATCCCAATGTCTTGGCTCACTGGTGCACGAAATTGTGATTACACTTTTTACAACTCCCCACAACTAACCAGCAAGTGCACTGGGTCATCCAAGTAATACCTTACGTGAGTAAGGGTTGATCCCACGGAGATTGTTGGTTTGAAGTAAACTATGATTACCTTGTAAAACTTAGTCAGGAGATTAATGATAAAAATGATTTTATTTATGAAAAGTAAATAACATAAAATAAATGGTACTTGTGATTCAGTAATGAGGAACAGGTTGAGGTTTCGGAGATACTCTGTCATCTGAATCTCTGCTTTCCTACTGTCTTCTTCTCCAAACACGCATTTTTTCCTTCAATGGCAAGCTTTATGATCCTCTCGGATGAAAAACACCGGGTACGATCTCTGCATGGCTAATCAACTATCGGATTTCTCGTCTCGGATGAAAAATACCATGTACAACTACCGCACGGCTAATCATCTGCCGATTCCCGCTAACGTCGAAATAGGATCTCTCTATCCTTTTGCACACTGTCACTACGCCCAACATTCGCAAGTTTGAAGCTCATCATAGTCATCCCTTCCCAGATCCTACTCGGAATACCATAGACAAGATTTAGACTTTTCGGATCCCAGGAATGCTGCCAATGGTTCTAGCCTATACCACGAAGGTTCTAACCTCCGGACTCGGTTCGTAGATCAGAAACCCAAGAGATATGCACTCAAGCTGTCGCCCAATGACTACGTTGAGCTCAAATAGAATGGAGTGGTTGTCAGGCACGCATTCATAGGGTTGAGGATAATGATGAGTGTCACGGATCATCCATATTGAAGTACGAGTAAGTATCTTAGAATAGAATCAAGCATGATTGAATAGAAAATAGTAGTAATTGCATTAATCTATTAAAATACAGCAGAGCTCCTCACCCCCACCAATGGGGTTTAGAGACTCATGCCGTCAGAGATACAATATGGAATAAAATTGTCTTGAGTTGTAAAATGAATCTCTAATAGTAGTTTTTATACTAGACTAGTAACTTAGGTTTACAGAAAATGAGTAACTAAGTGCAGATAGTGCAAAAATCCACTTTCGGGACCCACTTGATGATTGTTTGAGCTGAGCTTTCAATCTTACACGTGCATATGCTTCAAGTTGGCGTTAAACGCCACCCTGGATGCCAAAATGGGCGTTTAATGCCAAAAAGGTGCTAGTTCTGGCGTTTTACACCAGAAAGTTTTAGGCTGGTTTTGAACGCCACTTTGGGCCATCAAATCTCAGGCAAAGTATGAACTATTATATATTGTTGAAAAGCCCAAGATGTCTACTTTCCAACGCAATTGAGTGTGTGCCAATTGGGATTCTGTAGCTCCAGAAAATCCACTTCGAGTGCAGGAGGGTCAGAATCCAACAGCATCTGTAGTCCTTTTTCAGCCTCTGAATCAGATTTTTGCTCAGGTCCCTCAATTTCAGCCAGAAAATACCTGAAATTACAAAAAAATACACAAACTCATAGTAAAGTCCAGAAGTGTGATTTTTAAATAAAAACTAATAAAAATATAATAAAAAGTAACTAAAACATACTAAAAACTATATAAAAACAATGCCAAAAAGGGTATAAATTATCCGCTCATCACTCACCAATCTCCCTAAGCTTGAACAATTTTCCATGTCTTGGTTTAATTATTCATGGGAAGAGATGAAGCTTGGTCACTGATTATACCACACACATTCATAGATCAAAGTATTGGTAGTTTTAAATGTCACAATATCCGTCCAACCCCCAACCTAATCCAATGTGAGAAAGCATTTCTAGCATGATCTCCTCATTCCTCTGTCAAGGTTCCGAGGAAATGCAATTATGAACAATTTCTCCATCGAGACAATTGTTCAATTGGATGAAGACCGAAAGCTTTCTAGTAAAATCAAGAGAAAAGACTGAAGAAGAATGATGGAAATTATAATTGATCCATTAAATAACAATAGAGCTCTCTAACCCAATGAAAAGAGTTAGTTTAATTTATTGCTTTATTCTAACAGAGAAGGAAGAAAGTGCAGAAAAATAAAGATGAAGATTAAGAAATAGAACAGAAATTGAAACTTCAAATTCATAATGAAAATTACAAACTAAAATGAAACTACCAGAAAAATAGAAAAGAAAAGAAAAGAAAGAAAAGTGCATGAAAGATGTGTGTCAGGGGATGTGGATGCATGATTCTGGACTCCCCTCTAATCCAGAAAGATTCCACTAATCCAGCTACTGCCTATATATAGGCTTACAAACTAAAAATGAAAGAGCAAATTACAATTGAATTAAAATTCTTAATCTAGATGCTTCTTGTGCCTTGGATTGAGTGATGTTGATGGGATTTAGTTTGCTTGCATGATCCAGGGTGTAATTAGGGCCTTTACTGGTGTTGCAGCGTTAAAATTCTGCTCCCGGACCCTTCTTCAAAGTTTGCGTCAACGTTGGCATGCAAACGTTCCCTCCAACATTTTCCTGGTCACGTGTACGCGTGGGGGACACGTACGCGTGACCCTTGGTTTTTTTAACGTTGAGATGAGCGTTGAAGATAACGTTGCTGGGCCAACGTTCCACCCACGCGTGCACGTGGGTGACCCGCACACATGCCTTGTTAATTCTTCACTTCTCACGCGTACGCGTGGGTGACGTGTATGCGTGGCTTGTCATTTTTCACTTTTCACGCGTACGCGTGGGTGACGCGTAACTGTGGATGCCAATTTTTCCAGGCTTCTTTTCGAGCACGTTGGGGGTAACATTGGATCACCAACGTTCTCTCCAACGTTGATTTTTCATGTTTTTCATACAGCGTTGTTTTATTGCCAACGTTTACTCCAACGTTGCCACCAACGTTGGCTCTCCAAGTTTGCTTTTCTCTGCTTATCTGCTTCTACTTTGCCTATCATCAAACAAATAAGTGTATCAAAGTAACATACAAGATAATCTTTACTATACTAAGTATGCTAATAATGCTCAAAATCATAACTTCACTTAGTGTGATCTATTTAATCTTATTTACCCTGTATATCAACTAAAATCCACTTATGCTTGAGATTTTCTAAATGCATAGATTTTTCATGCTTTTGCTCCTTTATCAACAAAATTTGTATGAAACTAAACAAAAATACAGTGAAAAAGCATAGAAAAATAGGCAATGATGCCTTGGCATCAACAAGTAATGCTCAAATCAAATTTTAATGTTTTTTTGGTTATCACGTACAAACCCCAATAGAAATTAACTGAAGTATTCAAACACCGGGTCATCTCACAAGGAATTGCAATGAAGTTATCAATTATTGGCTATGAAGGAACAAGGGGGGTTTGATTTGGTAAAAAGGGACAAAAAAATGAATGACAACAAAAGTAAGCAAACAATTGAAGAAAATAATTAATTATGAGAGATATTCACAGCAAGGATTGAGAATTTAGGCTTTCTATCCTAGTCACTAAACATAACAATAATTAACAAGAATTTATCCTATTTCGTTCACCCCAACAATGGAAGAAGGCACAATATGATCTTCACACGAGAGAAAGTCAAATAAAACTAGATAATCACAATCCAAAAGTCCTAATCAACTCACTAATTGAATTAACAAGAGATTAGAGTCAATGGAAAAAATATTAACTAACAACTCTAGATCACCAACATAAGTTGGGTATTTATGACTCAAGATTGCCTAATTTCTCTTTCCAAGCCAAGAATGCTAAAAAATCTACTCTAATACCCAACCAAGCATTTTGTCAAACACATGGAAGGCATAAAACGAAAGCATAATAAATTGCAAGGAAAAATAAATCTATAACTACCCAATTGCAAGGAAACAATAACAACAACTCAAATCAACAATAAAGGAACATAAAACATAAATTGTATTAAAAAGGAAACCAAATCCAACAATGGTGCATGAACATAAAAATGACATAAAAGGAAAATTAACAAGAGAACTAAGAGGGCAAAGATGTGATAACAAGAAATTGAAAGGAATACAAGATGAAAACAAAAATTAAAACCTAGATCTAAGATGCAATTACCCTAAGAAACCTAATGCTAGAGAGAAGAGGAGCTTCTCTCTCTAGAAAACTAAACTACATGATGCTATACTAAAACTAATTGCTCCCCCTTTATCCAAGCTTGAATTCTACATGAAATGGCTTCAGGAATGAGTTGGATTTGGGCTTAGGAAGCTCAGAAATTGCCCTCAGCGAATTCACTTTAATGGGTCACATACCGCTCGTCACGCGTGCGCATGGACGACGCGTGGGCGTCACTTGCAAAATTCCTCCTCATGGGTACGCGTGGCTGACGCGTGCGCGTGGCTTCAATATCTTCTTCTCACGCTACACATGGATAACGTGCGCGTGTGGCCCTTAATTCTCCAAATGCTCATTTCTTCATTAATTCTCCACTTTGCATGCCTTTCTCTTCACTTATTCCATCCAATACTTGCCTTATGAACCTGAAATCACTCAACAAACACATCAAGGCATCGAATGGATTTAAAGTGAATTAAATTTAGCTATTTTAAGGTTTAAAAAGCATGTTTTTACACGTAAGCACAAATTTCGGGAGAATTACAAAACCATACTATTTCATTGAATAAATGTGAGATAAGTTGATGAAATTCCCCAAATTAAGCACAAGATAAACCACAAAATTGGGGTTTATCAAATCACCCCACACTTAAACTAAGTATGTCGTCATGCTAAACTCGAGAAAGAAACAAAGGGTATCAACATTTATTCAATGCGAACTAACTAAATGCAACCTATCTACATGCAATCTATCTAAATGAATGCATCTACTTGGTCAAAATAAATCAATTCCCAAGAAAGCATTTATGCACATGAAGGCTAAAGGTATTAACAACCAAGTCAAATCCATAATTGTATTGAGTTATTAAAAATAATTTACAAACTTGCAAGAAAAGAGATGATCACGGGTGAAAACATGTAATTAAGAAATCGAAGCCTCACCGGATGTGTATCCGCTCTAGTCGCTCAAGTGTATAGGGTTGATTCACTCAATTCTCCCCTAATCTTGCTTTCTAAGATTTGTTTTTCATCTAACAATCAACAATTATTTCATGCATGCATACAAATATCATGAGGACTTATCTATAGGTTGTAATGGGGCTAGGGTCAAGGTAGGATGCATATGGTCAAGTGAGCTTGGAATTTGAATCTTTGATTAACTTAAGCTTCCCACCTAACCTACGACACCCTATAAAATTCTAAACAAAGCTAGCTACCTATAATTCTCACTTTTTCACACACTCATGCATTATCTTTTCAATCACAACTCATATGAATTGATTTTTATTGAACTTCACTTTGGGGTATTTTGTCCCCTTTTTATTGCTTTTCTTTTTCTTTTTCTATATATACATACATATATATTTTTTTTCTACATTTTTTTCTTTTTTTTATGAATTATATACAAAGGTACCAATGCATATGGTTTAAACATTTAATGCATCGGTATGTACCCAATTCCCAAAATTTTGACAAAAATATAAAAACACCCTTTTATCCCAACCAATGTTTCCAAACTTTCCCATAATTAAATGATAAACACTTTCACTAGCCTAAGCTAATCAAATATCCAAATAAGGGACATTTATTGTTTTTCACTTAGGCTTATAATGTGCTAAAATTAAGAACAAATGGGTTTAGCATAGGCTAGAAGTTGGCTAACAATGGAAGATAAAAGGTAGGCTATTTGGGTAAGTGAGCTATTTAAAACAATGGCCTTAATCATATAAGTGCATTCATACACAAAATAATAGACATAAAGAATCAAAGAAATCAAATATTACAATCATGGCAAGAGAATAATACACACAAGAATGGACATAAGTGGTTATATGATGTAACCATATAATTAGGCTCAAAACTCACATGCTTATATGTTCTTAGCTCAAAAATCATGTTCCACAATGTATAATTCAAACAAGTTCTAAAAAAAATTACTCAAATTAATTGGAGTGCCCTATAGATAATTTTCTTGGAAAATTTTATTATTTTGGCTAAGCTTATTATATATATATGCAAAATAAGAAAATACAATAAAAAATCCTAAAAGACCTAAAAATGAAATGCAAAAGTATTGGGATTAGAAATTGTCACCCAAAAATGCCGAATGGTCAGACGACTTTTCCACACTTAAAAGTTTGCACCGTCATCGGTGCATTCAAAGATGAACAAGGGGGTACGACGACTTTCCTAGTTGCCACCTTCAGCTGGTGGATCAACCGGCTGCTGCATGTTCTTTCTTCCACTTCCATTTTTGCTTATGATGACTCACCCATGAAAAATAGAAAATAACACTGTAAGATGAGAAGTTGAAAAAGCAAGGAAGCGTAAATTATTAGAATGAGGTAAATCACTAGAATTGAGTGAGTGAATTAGTGTGACATTGATGAAAAATAGGTGTATGAGTCCTAAGATTGCACACGGTTTAGAAAACACACACTAACATAGAAGCTATATCACGATTACACAAAGAAAACATGCACTTCACTCATTCTAGTTTGCTTGAAATACTTCAAAGAGAACTTGTAGGTTAAGACAACCAACAAGCAATGGAGAAGCATAAAAGTATTCAAGCAAAAATCAAATAATTGTGAATTGGATAATGAATGGTCATTGATTTATGTGTAAGTAAACTTAATGAACCAATTGAAATATAGAGCTCACGCATCAAACAATGACACATAATGAAGTTTATTTGCAACACCTAAGTGACATAAAGGTGAAACACATGGGTGCTATGGAACTTAGGGAAAATAGGATAGAAGTAAAAATCAATAACATAGCAAGCATGGTCCACAAAGCTTGAAAAGCTCAAAAATATGTTACTAGGTAAGCTTTCGATCCAATTTCACAATTCCAAAATCTCAATGCATGAAATAGGTAATGTAAATAAGGGTCAATCTTAAACAAGCATCACCTAATAAAAAATGCATTAACAATACACAATTGCCTAACAATGGATGATGAAATCAAATCACATGATGGCTAGCTACAACATGCAATTCAAAAGATTTGTGAAGCTTGAAGGCAATGTAACATGTACTTGGTATTCATAAAGGTTAAGCATGAAAAACTCAAAAGTAAGTAACAAATTGTAACCTCAACAAAGAAATCCAACAATGAAACTTAACAGCAATGATGTTAAAATAACATCTTATCGGTAATAAGCAACAATGGATAGCGAAGAAGATCAATAATCCAACACTCATAATGAAAAATAAAAAATTAAATAAAAATCAAACCAACTAAACAACTAACTAAAATAAATGGTAATAGATGGTGATTGGTAGTGTTGGGTGATGATTGAAGGAGGGAAAGAAAAGAAAAGAAGAGAGGAGATGGAAAGAAATGGAGAGAAGAGAAGAAAAGAAGGTGGGTGAACAGGACAGGGTTCACGCGTATGCGTCATGTCATGCGTAGGCGTGAATGATTGAAATAGTGTGCAACACGTATGCGTGGATCACGCGTACGCGTGATGGACAAATCAGAGAGGCGACATGTACGCGTGGGTGGATTTTGTGCTAGAGGCACAATTCCAAACCAAAACGTGCGCAACTCTCTAGTTTTTGTTCTGGGCCCTGAAAATTTGGTGGTTACGCGTACGCCTGCGCGAGGCGTATGCGTGGGTTGTGGAAATACTTGAGGTCACGGGTACGCGTGGGTGATGCGTACGCGTGGCATGGTGCTCTGTTTTTTAAAATTTTTCCAACTTTTTGCACCAAACCAAGCATTCCAAACCTCCAAACAACTACCAAAACACTATCAAATCGTATTTAACATGCTAGACTACTAAGTGAACTCAACTAACCAAACAAAACATGAAATTTAGCTTATTAACCAATATTTACAAAAGAAAAAAAATGAAAAGAGTTTACCTTGATGAGGTGTCTCCCACCTAGCACTTTGTTTATTGTCCTTAAGTTGCACTTATGGGGGGCTCTTCATCAAGGTGGTTTGTGCTTGAATCTATCCTTGAATATCCACCAATGTTTGATCTTCCCTTGTGCTTCGAGATTTTCAATTAATTGCACCAAGTCTTGATGGAGTTCTTCACAAGCTCAGAGCTCCCAAAGTTGATCATTCTCTTGTAATCCAGGATCCCATACTCTGTTTTCACACCCGTCTTCAAGTTGATCATGTAGATTCCCTTCGGGTGGTAGAAAAGTTAAATTCTCACTAAGGTACCAAACCATCCTCCTAGACTCATTCAATTGAGTAGTGCACCAACCTTAGCATCTAACCCTTGAAGCTTCAACCATAATGAGCCTAGATTTACAACGGTAACCACTAAACATCCTTCTCTTACACTTAATTCCGCAAAGCGCCCTAGGTTGAACATCTGTTTCAAGCATACCATATTCGAGTGGGATAATAAAGCTAAGAGTTAGAAGTTTTACCCACTGAAATGAAGGATTAGATGGTAACTTAGTGGAGGAGTTTCCAATGATCTTAACAAAGCACGTTCCACTCCCGTCCATCCTCTTCTAGAGGCTTCCACCACTTGGCAACAAGCTCTACCACTTGCCAAGCTTCCTCAAGTTCATATTCTTCTTCACTAATTTCTTTATGCTCTTCCCCATCACTCAAATCATATCTTGGAGGTTGAGTGAAATCTACCTCTTCATCAATTCCAAGTTCAATATGGAAGGATCTATCAAGATCAAAAGGATTATATGTTGATGTGAAATCATCATATATAGGAGAACTTGGTGCTTGTGCCATTTCTTCCAATTCTTCAATCACTTCATGTCTTGGAGGTTGTGCATTATCCTCCTCAACATCAATTTCAAACTCCATTGAAGAAGGCTCTTCAACTTGAGATTCCTCTTTGCACTCAACATCTCCTAAATCTTCAACCACTTCCTTTGGTTCAATTATCTCTACTTCCTCCTCTTGTTGCACTTCTTGTCTCAACTCCCCTCTTTCTCCTTGAAGCTCCAAATTATCCTTCTTATTGTGCTCCTCAATTAATCCTCCACATTCAACAATGGGAGTCTCTTGGATATTTGAGCACAATGATACCATGTGGTTCATCACTTCAATCAAGCTAGCCACAAATTCCCCTAGCATCTTTTGCTCTTCTTCTTGCTTTTGACACCTAGCTAAAAGCTCTTGTTGCTCTTGCATAAGAGATTGGAGAGATCCGTCCAATGAAGGTGGTAGTGGAAGAGAGGGTTCATTGTTTGAGGAGAAGGTATTGTAGTTGGAAGGTGGTTCAAATTGGTGAAAGTCTTGAGGTGGTGTATAAGGAAATTGTGGTTCTTGGGAGTATTGGTGTTGGAAATGTGGTGGCTCTAGGTATGGTTCATATGGTGGTTGGTATGCTGGATATGGATTAGGATCATATGGAGGTGAATAGTGGTATGGAGCTTGTGAGTAAGGTTGTTGAGGGAAAGGGGTCATATGTATATGGTGGTTGTGGTTGACAATCACAATGTGGATCACAACATACATTAGATTGGTATGCATTAGGAGTTGGATTGTACCCATAAGAAACCGGAGGAGGTTGTCGCCAAGAAGGTTGTCCATAAGCTTGGGGTTCCTCCCATCTTTGATCTCCAAATCCTTGATGCATGTTGTCATTGTAATTTCCATCTCCTACAACATAGTTGTAACCACAATCATAGCCAAATGGTGAGAATTCATAGTGACAAGAGAAAAAAAAAACAAATACTAATAAGAACTAATAAAAACTAACTCCTAAAGCAAGAAAAAACTAACAAGGAAGCATATTCACAATATCAACATATATATAATAGCAAATAACATAACACCATTGCAATTCCCCAGGAACGGCACCAAAAATTTGAAAGAGCAAAACCGTCGGCTAAGAATTTCTTCTTGGTTAGAGGAAATAACTTCGTTGCAAGTATAGTTCCCAACTAACAAGTAATGCTCAAATCAAATTTTAATGTTTTTTTGGTTGTCACAAGTACAAACCCCAATAAGAATAAACCAAAGTATTCAAACCTCGGGTCATCTCACAAAGAATTGCAATGAAGTGATCAATTATTGGCAATGAAGGAACAATGGGGGTTTGATTTGGTAAAAGGGGCAAGAAAATGAATGAAAAAAAAAGTAAGCAAACAATTAAAGAAAATTAATAAAGAGAGACATTCATGGCAAGGATTGAAAATTTAGGCTTTCTATCCTAGTCAATAATCATAACAATAATTAACAAGAATTTATCCTATTTCGTTAACCCCAACAACGGAAGAAGGTACAATATTATCTTCACACGAGAGAAAGTCAAATAAGACTAGTTAATCTCAATCCAAAAGTCCTAATTAACTCACTAATTGAATTAGCAATAGATTAGAGTCAATGGAAACAATATTAACTAATAACTCTAGATCACCAACATAAGTTGGGTATTCATGACTCATGATTGCCTAATTTTTCTTTCCAAGCCAAGAATGCTAAAAAATCTACTCTAATACCCAGCCAAGCATTTTATCAAACACTTGGAAGGCATAAAAGGAAAGCATAATAAATTGCAAGGAAAAATAATCTATAGATATGATAAACCCCATTTTTAGGGTTTATCTTGTACTTAATTTAGGGGATTTTATGACCTTTTACCTACACTTATCCGATGAAATAGCATGGTTTCATGATTGTCTCCTAATTTGTGCTTAAGTGTGAAAACATGCTTTTTAGGCCCTTAATTGCTAATTTTGATTCACCTTTGATTCTATTAGATTCCTTGATGTGTATGTTAGTGAATTTAGGATGGAACGGCTAGGAATGGATCAAAGGGGTGAAGAGGAAAAGCATGCAAATGGAGAACTCATGAAGAAACAAGGATATGGGATGCTGAGATCGACGCGCACGAGCAGCAAATGCACACGCGGGGATTGTGAAGTCGCATGGCGACGCGTACGCGTACATGACGCGTACATGATGCGTACGCGTCGATGCTCGCACATGACTCACTTAAAGGCAAAACGCTGGGGCGAATTCTGGGCTTCCCAGGCCCAAATCCAACTCACTATCTGAGCCTATTTACATGTAAAAGTCAAAGGGAATCACACACATTACATCGCATTAGTTTAGTTTAGTTTAGTTTTGGAGGGAAAGTTAGTTTCTAGAGAGAGAAGCTCTCTCTTCTTTCTAGAATTAGGATTAGATTAGATCTAGATTAGGATTCCTAGATCTAGGTTAATTTCATGCTTTGATTCACTTTTCCTCTTGTAATTCTTGTTCTTCTACATCTCCTTTCTCTAGTTTAGCATTTAATTCTTGTAATTATCTACTTTTATGTTGATGCACTTTTATTTTTTCTATTTCTCTTTAATGCAATTTATGTTTTGATGTTCCTTTATTGTTGATTTGATCTACTGTTGTTTAATTCCTTACAATTGAGTAGTGTAGATTTGCTTTTCTTCCAATTCTATATTGCTTTGCCTTTATGCCTTCAAAGTGTTTGATTGAATGCTTGGAAGGATGTTAGAGTAGATTTTTGTGTTCTTGGCTTGGGAAAGTAACTTAGGAATTCTTGAGTCACTAATGTCCAAGTGATTGATAATTGGTAACCATTGACTCTAGCTTGCATTAATTCAATTAGTGAGTGGCTAGGACTTATGGACTTAGATTGATATAGCTCATTTCACTTTCCTTTACTTGTTAGAGGATGACTTAATGGGATTGATCCTTGCAACTATCATGTTGTGGTTAGTGATAAAGATACAGATCTTTGACCACCAAACCTTGCCAAGACCTCTTTTTACCATTTAATTTTCATTGCCATTTACTTTCCTTGTTTCTTATCCAAAACCCCAAACATACTTCATAACCAATAACAAGAACACTTTATTGCAATTCCTAGGGAGAACGACCCGAGGTTTGAATACTTCGGTTTATATTTTAGGGGTTTGTACTTGTGACAAACAAATTTTTGTATGAAAGGATTATTGTTTGTTTAGAAACTATATGGTGTACGAAATTGTGATCTCTGGTAATGGCTTCTTAGGCCAGATACTCTGATCTAGTTTTACAGTCTGTCACAACTTCGATACAACTAACCAGCAAGTGCACTGGGTCGTCCAAGTAATACCTTACGTGAGTAAGGGTCGAATCCCACGGAGATTGTTGGTATGAGGCAAGCTATGGTCACCTTGTAAATCTCAGTCAGGCGGATTTAAACATGATACTTTATTAGATTAAAATAAACAATAAAAGGGATAGAGATACTTATGTAGATTCATTGGCAGGGATTTCAGATAAGCGAATGGAGATGCTTTTCGTTCCTCTGAACCTCTGCTTTCCTGCTATCTTCATCCAATCAGTCTTACTCCTTTCCATGGCTGGCT
>NC_029790.2:53740176-53741387 GCF_000816755.2 Arachis ipaensis | reverse complement strand
AGAATTGAATAGAAAACAGTAGTACTTTGCATTAATCTTTGAGGAACAGCAGAGCTCCACACCTTAATCTATGAAGTGTAGAAACTCTACCGTTGAAAATACATAAGTGAGAGGTCCAGGCATGGCCGAGAGGCCAGCCCCTCTGATCTAAGAACCAGGCGTCCAAAGATGTCAAATACAATAGTAAAAGGTCCTATTTATAATAAACTAGTCACTAGGGTTTACATGAGTAAGTAATTGATGCATAAATCCACTTCCTGGGCCCACTTGGTGTGTGTTTGGGCTGAGCTTAAGTGTAGCACGTGCAGAGGCCATTTGTGGAGTTGAACGCCAGTTTCTATTCCAGTTTGGGCGTTCAACTCTGGTTTTGGATCCTTTTCTGGCGCTGGACTCCAGATTTGGGCAGAAGGCTGGCGTTGAACGCCGGTTTACGTCGTCAATTTTTGGCCAAAGTATGAACTATTATATATTGCTGGAAAGCCCTGGATGTCTACTTTCCAACGCAATTGGAAGCGCGCCATTTCGAGTTCTGTAGCTCCAGAAAATCCACTTTGAGTGCAGGGAGATGTTCAAGCATACATTCAGAAAACAAGAGGCATTGTCACCACATCAATATAATTAAGCTAAGTTCAAGGATAAATTCGAAACTCATGTACTTCTTGTTCTTTTGATTTAAAACATTTTTCATTTAAGAGAGGTGATGGATTCATAGGACATTCATAACTTTAAGAGAAAGTTACTAACTACTAATGATCATGTAATGAAGACACAAACATAGATAAGCACATAACATAGAAAACGAAAAACAGAAGAGATAAGAACAAGGAATGAATCCACCTTAGTGATGTCCTTGAGCTTTTCTATGTCTCTTCCTTGTCTTTGCTGCTCCTCCTTCATTGCTTTTAGATCTTCTCTAATTTCATGAAGGATGATGGAGTGCTCTTGATGTTCCACCCTTAGTTGCTTCCAATAATTGTGTGAAAGAAAATGTATCCCCTGAGGTATCTCAGGGATTTCTTGATTTGCAGTCAAATGTTCTACCACTGAGCAATAGACCCTTGATGAAAGCTTTTGTCTTCCCTTTCCTCTTTCTAGAGGTTTCTCTGGCCTTAGGTGCCATAAATGGTTATGGAAAAAACAAAAAAGCTATGCTTTTACCACACCAAACTTAGAATGTTGCTCGCCCTCGAGCAAAAGTAGAAAGAGTAGAA
>NC_029790.2:53739583-53740034 GCF_000816755.2 Arachis ipaensis | reverse complement strand
TCCTTGAGTTTTGAATACAAGGGAGTTCTCATTCCATTGAAGGACTATTTCACCTCTGTCAACATCAATCACAGCTCTTGCAGTGGCCAGGAAAGGTCTTCCTAGGATGATGGATTCATCCTCTTCCTTTCCAGTATCCAGGACTATGAAATCAGTAGGTATGTAAAGGCCCTCAACCTTTACTAAAATGTCCTCTACTTGTCCATATGCCTGTTTTCTTGAGCTCTCTGCCATCTCTAGTGAGATTTTAGCAGCTTGCACCCCATAGATTCCCAATTTCTCTATTACAGAGAGGGGCATGAGGTTTATCCCTGAACCAAGGTCACACAGAGCCTTAAAGATCATGGTGCCTATGGTACAGGGTATTATGAACTTTCCAGGATCCTGTCTCTTCTGAGGCAATATCAGTTGATCCAGATCACTTAGTTCATTAATGAACAAGGGAGGTTCA
>NC_029790.2:53700540-53739353 GCF_000816755.2 Arachis ipaensis | reverse complement strand
TTATGATTTTCTAATTTTTTTTTGTATTTTTTTTCGAAAATTATTATGAAAAAGAAAAAATAAGGATTCCAAAATTTTTAATATGAATTCCAGGAATCTTGCATTCTTAGTCTAAAGCTTCAGTCCAGGAATTAGACATGGCTCACTAGCCAGCCCAGCTTTCAAAGAAAGCTCTAGTCCAAAACACTAGACATGGCCAATGGCCAGCCAAGCTTCAGCATGTGATATATGGAATTACATGCATTGAAGTGATTAGTTGAAGCCTCAGTCCAAAAGAATTTAGACATGGCTTTACAGCCAGCCAGGCTTCAACATGCTTCATGAAACACTAGAATTCATTCTTAAAAATTTTGAATAAAATTTTTGAAAACAATTTTTTTTTTTTTCGAAAACATATGAGAGATTTTTGAAAATATTTTTGAAAGATTTTTGAAAATAAAATAAAAAGAAAATTACCTAATCTGAGCAACAAGATGAACCGTCAGTTGTCCATACACGAACAATCCCCAGCAACGGCGCCAAAAACTCATCAGAGAAACTAATTGAGGTTTCAGCTCAAAGTTTTTGCTCCAATGGCAGGAATGGAGATGCTTCTTCCAGGTAAATTGGAATTAGGTGTAGTGAAGTCACCAAGCATTCTCCTTTCATTATTATTATTTTCGCCTGCCATCTCCTCTTCCTGTTCGAAAATTTCTGAAAGGTTATCTCTGGATTGTTGTATTTTAGCTTCTCTTAATTTTCTCTTCAGAGTCCTTTCAGGTTCTGGATATGCTTCCACAAGAATGTTCTTATTCCTGCTCCTGCTCATATGACAAGGAAGAATGGCCAGAAAAATGATAATAATAATAATAGAGATCCTTTATACCACAGTATAGGGATCCCTTTGTAAGTAGAAGAAGAGGGGGAGATAAAGGATGTGATGTAAAGGAAGAAACACAACTGTGAGGATTGGAATGTGAGATGAGATGTTAGGATATGAATGAATAAATAGAATGAGATGGGAGAGAAGGAGGGAATTTTCGAAATTTATTTTTGAAAAGGAGTTAGTGATTTTTGAAAATAGTTTTTGAAAAAGTTTAGTATTTTTTTCGAAATTTTTTTTAATTAAAATAATTAATAAATTAAAAAGAAATTTTGAAAAAGGGGAGAGATATTTTCGAGCATGGCCGTGTGGCCAGCCCCTCTGATCTAAGAACCAGACGTCCAAAGATTATCAAAAGAATAGTAAGAGGTCCTATTTATAATAAACTAGTCACTAGGGTTTACATGAGTAAGTAATTGATGCATAAATCCACTTCCTGGGCCCACTTGGTGTGTGTTTGGGCTGAGCTTAAGTGTCGCACGTGCAGAGGCCATTTGTGGAGTTGAACGCCAGTTTCTATTCCAGTTTGGGCGTTCAACTCTGGTTTTGGATCCTTTTCTGGCGCTGGACTCCAGATTTGGGCAGAAGGCTGGCGTTGAACGCCGGTTTACGTCGTCAATTCTTGGCCAAAGTATGGACTATTATATATTGATGGAAAGCCCTGGATGTCTACTTTCCAACGCAATTGGAAGCGCGCCATTTCGAGTTCTGTAGCTCCAGAAAATCCACTTTGAGTGCAGGGAGATCAGAATCCAACAGCATCAGCAGTCCTTTTTCAACCTCTGAATCTGATTTCTGCTCAAGTCCCTCAATTTCAGCCAGAAAATACCTGAAATCACAGAAAAACACACAAACTCATAGTAAAGTCCAGAAATGTGAATTTATCATAAAAACTAATGAAAACATCCCTAAAAGTAACTAGATCCTACTAAAAACACACTAAAAACAATGCCAAAAAGCGTATAAATTATCCGCTCATCACTATACTTGCAACGAGATTTTATTTGGGAAATTCTAAACCGTCAATTTTCCATTCATCACGCTACCCAATTGCAAGGAAATAATAACAACAAGTCAAATCAACAATAAAGGAACATAAAACATAAATTGCATTAAAAAGGAAACCAAATCCAACAATGGTGCATGAACATAAAAATTACATAAAAGGAAAATTAACAAGAGAACTAAGAGAGCAAAGATGTAATAACAAGAAATTGAAAGGAAAACAAGATGAAAACAAGAATTAAACCTAGATCTAAGATGCAATTACCCTAAGAACCTTAATTCTAGAGAGAAGAAGGAGCTTCTCTCTCTAAAAAACTAAATTACATGATGCTATCCTAAATCTAATTTCTCCCCCTTTGTCCAAGCATGAATTCTGCATGAAATAGCTTCAGGAATGAGTAGGATTTGGGCCTGGAAAGCTCAGAAATCGCCCCCAGCGAATTTACTTTAATGGGGTCACATGCCGCTCGTCACTTGCAAAATTCCTCCTCACGTGTACGCGTGGCTGACGGGTGCGTGTGGCTTAAATATATTCTTCTCACGCGTACGCGTGGATGACGCGCGCGTGTGGTTCTTAATTCTCCAAATGCTCATTTCTTCATTAATTCTCCACTTTTCATGCATTTCGCTTTACTTATTCCATCCAATACTTGCCTTATGAACCTGAAATCACTCAAAAAACACATCAAGGCATCGAATAGAATTAAAGTGAATTAAATTTAGCTATTTTAGGGTCTAAAAAGCATGTTTTTATACTTAAGCACAAATTTCGGGGAATTAAAAAACCATGCTATTTCATTGAATGAATGTGAGATAAGTTGATAAAATCTCCCAAATTAAGCACAATATAAACCAGAAGATTGGGGTTTATCAATGATCCTACTTAAAACACCACAAACAAGGTCGAATTATCCAGATCAGAGGAATGTTGCGCCTTTGGTTCTAGCCTCTACCATAAAGACCCTAACCTCCCCGTAAATTGGCTGAACTGATGTCTCGAGAAGTCCCCAATGAAGTCGTAGATTAGCTGTCTGAGAGACGTATATTCAAGCTAGCGGTTCATCATTGTCTGATGAAAGACGCACTCTGAACCCAATATAATTTGATAACCTTTTATTAATTCATAGGACTCAGCAGGGCTCCTCCCCTCAATCTAGGAGGTTTAGAAACTCTTACTGATGTGAAAACAATGGTAAAACATGTATGGTGTATGATGTATTTTTGAAAATCATGTAAAATACACTTTAAATACTAAACAGATGACTAGTAAGGGTAAAACAGTATATTTAGTGCTAAAATCCACTTCTGGGGCCCAATTGGTGAGTGTTTGGGCTGAGATTTGATGAGATCCACGTGCTACGAGATCTCTTCGGCATGGAACTCCAGCCAGGGGGTCCTCTCTGGGTCTTTGGACGGTGGGCTCTGCTCTTTGGGTGCTGGATGCCTGGAAGGGGGCAGGAAATTGGCGTTGGATGCTAGTTTTGAGCCTTTTAATCCGAAGCAAACTATCAACTATTATATATTTCTGGAAAGCTCTGGAAGTTAGATTTCCATAGCCGTTAAGAGTGCTCTATTTGGTCTTCTGAAACTCTAGAAAAGCATTTCCGAATATAGGCAGGTCAGATCTAGACAGCATCTGCAGTGCTTTGTCTGTCTCTGAATCAGACTTCTGCTCCAGCTCCTCAATTTCAGCCGGAAAATACCTGAAATAGTCCAAAAACACAAAAACTCATAGTAAAATCCAAAAATGTAAATTTAACACTAAAACCTATAAAAACTTAATAAAATCTAAATAAAAACTATATGAAAGTGATGTTAAAAAGCGTATAAAATATCCGCTCATCACAACACCAAACTTAAACCGTTGCTTGTCCCCAAGCAACTAAAAACACTGTAGGATAAAAAGAAAATTAAGATACAATAAATTTCTAAGTTTCAAATGAAGCTTAGTTAAAAATCGGATGAGCGGGACTTAGTAGCTTTTTACTTCTGAATAGTTTTGGCATCTCACTATCCATTGAAACTCAATGATGTTGGCATCCTTAGGAACTTAGAATCAATATGATATTATTGATTCTCTTAGTTAAGCTTAATTTGATTCTTGAACACAGTTTTCTGAGTCTTGGCCGTGACCCTAAGCACCTTGTTTTCCAGTATTACCACCGGATTCAATAATGCCACAGACACTTTAACTGGGTGAACCTTTTTAGATTGTGACTCAGCTTTGCTAGAGTCCCTAGATAGAGGTGTCCAAAGTTCTTCAGCACACTCTTTTTGCTTTGGACCACGACTTTAACTGCTCAGTCTCAAGCTTTTCACTTGACACCTTCACCCCACAATCACAAGGTTAGGGATAGCTTGGTTTAGTCGCTTAGGCCAGGATTTAATTCCTTTGGGCCCTCTATCCACTAATGCTCAAAGCCTTTTGGTTTAAAGGGTTACTGGCTTTTTCAATCTGCCCTCATTTTCCTGCATTTTTGGGGAGTAATGGATTTTTTTGCTTTTTATTTATTTATTTATTTATTTTTTCTATTTTCCATTTTCTTTTCTTTTTACGCATGCATATATTTTTTTTTCGTTTGCAACATGCTTTTTATTTTAATTTTTGCTGCTTTTTCTTACTTGAAGAATCAATTTTCAGATTTTTCAGATTATCAATAATATTTTTCCTTTTTCCTTATTCTTTCAAGAGCCAACATTCTAAAATTTCAACTTCAAACATGCACTATTTAATCATATATTCAGAAAATAAAAGCAAATGACACCACATCAAACTAATTAAACTAATCTTATTTTAAACTTGAAATTCATGCATCTCTCAATTCTTTTCAATTTTTTTTTATTTAAGCAATGTGAGAGATATATGGAACATTTTTACAACTTTAAGACACCAATGCTAATGATGATGCAACTAGAGCTAGAAAACAAAATAAAACAGACAGAAAACAAAAAAATAACAGATAATGAGATAAAGAGAACAAATCCACCTAGATGATGATGGCTACTACTCCTCCTTGAGGATCCGATGTAATGCTTGATCTCTTCTATGTCACTCCTTTGTCTCTGTTGAGGTGGCTGCACAAGTTTATGTGCATGCTCTCTAGTTTTCTCCATCATCTTCTTCTATACTTAAAAGTAGTAGAAGTCACAAGGCAAAGCTTTTGGAACACCAAACTTAGGAGTTTTGCTCGTCCTCGAGAAAATATGATCAATTGGGAAGAAGGTAGGGTCGGTGAAGCTTCTGTGGGACCTCTTGGTCCTGAGAGGCTAGAGAATTCCAGATTCCTTGCTTCTCTGTACTGGCGTTTGAACGCCTAGGGGCTGCTCCCTGGCTGGCGTTCAACGCCAGCAATGCTCCCCTCTTGGGGTGTTGAACACTCAGGAGGGCTTCTTCACTGGCATTTAACTTTAACACTCTTTCTGGAGTGTTCTATTTTCACTGCTGTGAATTTTGTCTCTTGGCTGGTGTATATGATCATGACTCTAACAACTGAAAGAAAAACAAAATGGAAGAAAATAAACATTGTTGAGTAAGGTTGGGTTGCCTCCCAACAAACGCTTCTTTAATGTCATTAGCTTGACGGACAACTCCTTTCTTGGAGGAAGATAATCAAAGAGGAATAAATCCTCACTCCTTACTGGGAGATTCCTTCCTGTGCTCTCATGGAATAGTGTAATACGCTCAAGAGACAGTATTTTGTTCACTGCCTGACGCAGGGTTGGGCTTACAGTAATATGCTAGTGTCCCTTTTTGTTACTTTCCTCTTCCATAGTGAATACCATGATAAGATAAGTGAATACCACCATCTTCCATGGTGAAAATCCCTCAATAGGGATATTCTTATTTTTCCAACCCCTAGGTATCTTCCTTTTGGGGCCTTCCTCCTTTGTGGATAGTCTAAATCTAACATCAAGCTTACATTTGGTCTTAGGAGAGATTGAGTTAGTTCCATCCAAGGGAGGAGGCTTGGATGCTGAATCCTTTATGCAAGTGCCTCCCTTGTCAGGGGGTAATGGAGGGTCAAGGACCTTGAATAGCATCCAGTCTTTATGCAAGGTAATCATTGTTCCCTTTTGGATTTCCAACTTCTCTATTACTATACTTGATCCTAGGTCACACAGAGCCCTCTCAAAGGTCATGGTGCCTATAGTGCAAGGAATCAGAAAGCGTCTAGGGTCTAAAAGCTTCTGAGGTAGCTCTTCCTGAGGTCTTTGGAAAGGAATGGAGGTTCTTCCTCCAAAGGCTTTGTACCAAACAGTTTGGCATTTAGCTTCATGAGAGCTCCTTGGTGCTGAGCAACTTGCTCTTTCCTAGTGTCTTCATCCTCACTTGAGGATGAGTAGTCATCAGAACCTATGCACTGTAGAAGTGCATTCAAAGTAACATCAATGGTCTTTATGGTTTCCTTTGGTTATGAGATAGAGGTTCTTGAGTGGGCTTTAAGCTCTTAAGGGGTGTGCTCTCACTGGCATTCAATGCCAGCTCTGTCATCTTATTGGGCGTTGAAAACCCTTGCTGTCCACCCTGAACGCCAGTCCCTCTAGCATTTTGGACGTTGGACGCCTAGCAGGGGTGTCCTTGCTGGCAATCAATGCCAGCATCCCTGGGTGTATGGGCGTTGAACGCCCAGTGAGGGCTTCCTCACTGGCGTTCAATGCCTTCCCAGTCTCTCCAGACTCGGCCTCTGCCTTAGTGGAAGGTATTAGATTTAAACTTAAGCCAAGATCATACAGGGCTTTGTCAAAATTGATCTTTCCAGTAATCCATAGGATCTGAAAGCTCCATAGATCTGGCATCTTCCTTGGCAGCTCAGGCTGAATTAGGATACTGTACTTCATAGTAAGTATCTCTATTTCAGCACCCCTTAGGTCCTTCTTTTCAAATATCTCTGTGAAGGAGATATTAACTTGCAGTTCCTTAGGGGAATGAGCTAATTGCTCATCTGCCAATTTTTTCTGCACGTCAAGGAAATGTGGCTCTTGAGTTTCTTTCATCTCTGTAAGAGGGAGCTTTGTGATCATCACAGACTCCTCTTGTACACCCAGAGAGGAATCAACTTGAGGTTCCTTCTCTTCTGTAGGGGCGTGCTCAATGGCAGTCTTAGGATCCTCTTGGTCCTTGCTTGGCTTAAGTCCCTCAGTAGCATGCTTCTGAGGTTTGGCCTCCCTGGTGAAGACTACTGTCTCACCTTCTTTTATGGTTTCCATGTCTAGAACTTCTGTCCTAGCTATGGTCTCCTCACAGGAGTATAAGTGCTGGTTATTGGTAGCTATCTCAATGAGCTTATCTGCCTCTTCATGTGTCTCTATTAGGTCCAGAGAATAACCTGCAAAGTGATCTATCCAGACTACACATGGGGGGGCAATTCCTGAAAATCAATTTGTACCTCTCCCAAGCATCACGGAGAGACTCACTCTCCTTTTATCTGAAGGTCTGGACATCTATCACTAGCTTTGCTAGTCTCTGTGAGGGAGAGAACTTGTTTAGGAAATTGTAAATAACCTAATCCCAGGTGTTCATACTTCCCCTGGGTGCAAAATCCCACCAATCCTTTGCTCGATCTTTCAGAGCAAATGGGAATAGTTTTAGCTTGTGGAGTTCAAGGTCCACTCCATTGGTGTCTGCAGTGTCATAGAACTACAGGAAGTCAGTGATGAATTTACTGGGGTCTTCCTGTGGATGTCTGTGAAATTAGAACTTCTGCAATACTAATGTAATATATTGTGGGTTAATCTCAAAGCTGCTTGGTCTGATAGGAGGTACATTGATATTTTTTCCATAGAAGTTAAGGTTGAAGCCAGCAAGCACCTTTTTTACCTCTCTTCTAGGTTCAACCATGTCTCCCTTTTCTAGTTCAAAGTTTTCTGAAAGGTCTCTTCCAGAGTGTTGTGGTTTAGCTTATTGTAAACGCCTCCTCAGAGTCTTCTCAGGTTCAGGTTCAGGAGTCAAGAGGGGTTCTTTATCCCTGTTTCTGGTCATAAACAAGAAGACAAAAAAAAAGAAAGAAAAGAAAGAGACTTCCAATAGGCAAGAAGCTCATCTTTAAAGTCAAAAGTAGAGAAAGAAGAAGAAAATAAAAATAAAAATAAGAATAAATAAAATGAATAGAAAAAATACCTTGGAAACAGTAAATAAGAGTAAATAAAGAAAGAAAATCACAAGAGAGCTTTCTATGCCAATTGGCAAGAAGCTCCAAGTGAGATGTGAAGAAGAAAGGAAAGCAGATAAAGAAGTTGAGCTAGAGCTAGAGAAGGAAGTAGAGTTGAATGAATAGAGATGAGAAGAAAAGAGGTATAAATAAAAAAAGTAAATAATAATTAAAATATTTTTAATTTTTTAATTAATTAATTAATTTTAAAAAGATTTGAATTTTAGTTGTTAAATTTTCGAAAATAGATAAGGGAAGAGAAGAAGAAATTTTCAAAAATTAAGGAAGGAAGAGTTAGTTAGGAGATTTTGAAAAAGATGGGAGAGAAGAAGAGAGATATTTTTGAAAATTTGAGAGAGGAAAAAGTTAGTTAGGTGGTTTTGAAAAATAAGTGAGATAAGATAAGATATTAATTAATAAAAGATAAAAATAAAAAATGAAAATAAAAGATAAGATAAGAAAAGATGTAAAATTTGAAATTAGAAAAAGATAAGATATAAAATTAAAAAGTTTTGAAATTGATTTTAAAAAGTTTTGGAAAAGATATGATTTAAAAATGAGAAGTTAGAAAAGATACGATAAGAAACAAAAAAGATAAGATTAGAAAATTGATTTTGAAAAAGATTTAATTTTAAAAATTTGAAATTTGAAGAAGATAAGAAAAAATTTTTGAATTTTGAAAAAGATATGATATGATTTTGAATAAGATTTGTTTGAAAAAGATACGATTTTTATTTTTGAAAAAAATTGATTTTTGAAAACTTGAAAACTAAGATATGATAAGATAAAATTTTTAAATCAAAATCTGAATTTTATTTTAAAAAATTCGAAAATTATGTTAAAATTTGTTAGAAAAGATATTTTTTTGATTTTTTTTGAATTTATGATGAAAGAAAAAAATACAAAAAAGACACAAGGCTTAAAATTTTTAGATCTAGTACCCCTATTTTTTTGAAAATCTTGGAGGAAAACACAAGGGGACACCAAACTTAAAAATTTTAAAATCAAGACACATACAAGACTCAATAACACTTTGAAGACTCACTAGAACACCAAGAACAAAATTTAAAGACTCAAAGAACACAAGAACATAAAAAGGAAATCAAACTTAAAAATTTTAGAAAACTAAAACAAAATTTTCCAAAAACACAAGAAAATAAACAGGAAAACACCACACTTAAAAATTAAAACAAGATTTAAACAAAGAAAAATTATTTTTGAAAAGTTTTTGAAAGAAGGACTCAAAGACAATTCAGAGGATGCCAAAAATAAACTATATGAAAAAAGGTTTTTTTTGAAAGAGTTTAAAAATTTTGTACTTGAAAAGCATGAACATGCAGGACTCAAACCAAGAACATGAATTAAACAAAGAAAAGAAAAAATATTTTTGAAATAGTTTTGAAAATTTCGAAAATTTAAAGAAGAAAAAAATAAAAATAAAAGACTCAAATAAGAACACACTCAAAGACTCTTAATCAGAAAGCTAAGGATGCTTGAAAAATAAATTTTTTGAAAAAGGTTTTTGGAAAAAGTTAAAAAATTTTCAAAAAATTAAGGAAGAAGAAAACAAAAATTAAAAGACTAAAAAAAATTTTCTGATCTAAGAAGTAAGACAATCCGTTAGTTTGTCCAAACTCAACAATCCCCGGCAACGGCGCCAAAAACTTGGTGCACAAATCCCCACGCTTCGTACAACTGAACCAGCAAGTGCACTGAGTCATCCAAGTAATACCTGAGCGAGTCAGGATCGATCCCACGAGGATTATTGGCTTGAAGCAATCTATGGTTATCCTGCAGGTCTTAGTCAGGTAGATGAAAGAGTAGGAGATGTTGGTATGTTATTTTTAATTGCATAAAAGTAAAGAGAATAAATAAAAAGGGTAATTAGAACTCAGAAGTCGTGTAAACTGTGAAACGAGGGATAAGAATGAGGTAAAGGATTGGAGTTGCTTAGTCTTTCTGAATTAATTCTGGTAGTACTATTTCCTTTGCTTGTGAGTGATTTCTTCAATGGCAGGCTGTATGTAATTGAGACTAGTTTGAGCAGCTGCCAATGCTCCTCTAGATCTGAACCCTAGTTTTAGTGCGGATCCATTTTGATTGAGGGTGAAGCTCATAGAGTAGTTCATTCTCCTTGATGATCCTACTCAAAATGCCACAGACAAGGTTGAATCCTTTAGATCAAGGGAATGCTGCGCCTTTGGTTATAGCCTCCACCACAGAGACCCTAACCTCCCCGTAAATTGGCTGAACTGATGTCTCGAGAAGTCCCCAATAAAGTCGTGGATTAGCCGTTTGAGAGACGTATATTCAAGCTGGCGGTTCATCATTGTCTGATGAAAGACGCACTTTGAACCCATGTAGAGTGTGATAGCCTTATGTTAGTTCAACGCATTCATATTGGTGAAGAACAAATATACATCTTAGAGATAGATCAAACATGGATCGAAGAGAAACGGTAATACTTTTATTAATTCATAGGACTCAGTAGGGCTCTGATGCCAAGGCATCTTAGGCTAGATTCACTAGCTTTTTTCATTTGATTTTATTAAGTTTTATGCACTTTCTTGAGCAATAAGTAAGTATTTGGATGGAAGTTTCATACACGACTTGACTCATTCAAACATGGTTAAATTGATGCATTTTCCAAAGATTTATGCTATATCTACTTGTTTATTATGAATAATGCAAATTCTTGTGAATCCAGCAAAGCTTTGATGTATATGTTGATTGATGATAGGTGAAGAGAAGCAAGCAACAAAAAGGGCCATGGAAAGGAGAAGAGGAAGTAACGTTGGTGGCCAAAGTTGGCACACCAACGTTGCCTCAAACGTTTGAGGAAAAGGGTGAAACGTTGGTGGCCAAAGTTGGCTCACCAACGTTGTTGGCAACGTTCTGCAAGTTCTGGTGCAAATGTTGGAGTGAACGTTGGCTCACCAACGTTACCTCCAACAACTTCGATAAGACTTAAAGTTGGAGCTGAGAAAATTACCTTGTGTTCATACGCACAAGAAGAAAAATCACAAGTGTGCGCACGCACAAGGCAATGTGCGTACGCACAAGTATGTAACCTTAGAGATAACGTTGGCAATCCAACGTTGGGTCTAACGTCTGCGATAAATTTTCAAATTTGAGTTAAGAAAAATGCCCTGTGTGTGTACGCACAGCATTGTGTGCATATGCACAAGAGGAAAAATTCAAGGTGTGTGCACGCACAAGGCAGCGTGCATACGCACAAGTAAGCAACATTGCAAGTCACGTTGGTAAACCAACGTTGGGTCCAACGTCTGCGATGGATTTCCAAATTTAAGCTACCAAAAATGCCTTGTGTGCGTAAGCACGACCTATTGTGCATACGCACAAGTAGAAAAATTGTAAGTGTGCGCACGCATAAGGCAGTGTGCGTACACATAAGTATGCAGTGTTGGATATAACGTTGGTGAACCAACATTGAGGCAAAGTTAGTGGCAACTCTCAATCCTTTTTCAAGTAATGTTTGGCTCAAAGTTTTCCTACTAACGTTGATCACCAACGTTACTACCAGCAACAATATAATTGAGCACCCTGCAAAGTATGGACGTTAATTTGCCAACGTCCATCCTCAAAGTCACTAAGAGCTACTTGAACTTGCTTCAACAAAGGCCAAAAGCCCAATCCAAAGACTTGAAGACCAATTGAAGAATGTATATAAAAAGCAGAGAGTTTAAGTTAGAAAGGGGATTGGGATCTGGGGATCCAAAATTAGAAATACTCTGTACTTTACTTTCTCTCTATAATTCAGTTACTTTGAATGCACTTTTCAATTTCAATTTTCATTCTCAGAGCTATGAATAACTAAACCCTTCTTCATTGGGTTAGGGAGCTCTGTTGCAATTCAATGGATCAATTGTAGTTTTTGTTCTTCTTCTTCTTTCTTTTCTCTTGATCTGCTAGAAAGATTTTGTTCTTCATTCAAGTATTCAATTGTCTTGGGAAAGAAATTGAATGTACTTGGGTTCTGTGATAGGCTTGGAAGAGAAATCATAGAACCATGCCTGAAATCTTTCTCACATTGGATCAGGTTGGGGCATGGATGGATACAGTAACATGTAATCCAACCAATACTTTGATCTATGAAGGTGAGTGGTATAATCAGTGACCAAACTTTACGTCTTCCCATGAGAAATTAGATCAAGGAATTGGGCAATTGTTTAAGGTTCGAGAAATTGGATTGCCAAGGAATTGGGATTCAATCACCTAAGATTGCCAAGATATCAATGAATGCATTGATTGAGGAAGAGATGATAATGAACTTGATCCGGAGAATATAACATCTCCTAAGCACAATGAATTCCCCACTTCTGATCTTGCCCATTCTCTTTAATTCTGCTGTTTACATATATGCTGAATCATTCCCAATCCCTTTTAAGTTTCTGCAATTTAATTTCCTACAATTTACTTTCTGCAATTTAGTTTCTGCCATTTACATTCTTGTTATTTACTTTTTCCGCCAATTTAAATTCTGCAATTCTCAATCCAAATTCTATTTAGTTCAACTAAAACACTCCTCTAATTAAAGTTGCTCAACCAATTAATCCATGTGGGATTCAAACTCACTCTATTGTGAGTTTTTACTTGACGATAATCTGGTGCACTTGCCGGGGGAAATTTGTTGAGAGACAGATTTTTGTGCATCAACTTTATGGCACCGTTACCGGGGATTGATTCTGTATTGACAATGATTAAGTTGGAGGATAACTAGATTGAACATTTTTCTTTTCTTTTGTTAATTAGTTTCAATTTCAGCTGTTATTTGTTATTCTCTGCAATTTAAGCTGTTTTTCTCTGTTTATTTACTTTCTAGCACACTAACCCACTAACTGTTTGATCAATTACATTAACCAATTTAACTATAATTTTTAATGAATTCTCCACTTGCTGTTTGCCTGTGTTTGCTAAGTGTATGACAGGTAGAAGAGGAGAAACTTCAACCTCTTTTGATAGTAAACCTGAGAGAAACTTTCTTAGACTAAGGAGGGAAGCAAGAGGTAAGGGAATTGCTGGTGAAGAGGAATTGGAAGAGGATCTGGATATTTCTATGGAGGAAGAAGTTCATAACCATGTTGGAGAAGGTGCTGGTAATCATGCTGGACAAGAGAGAAGGGTACTAGGCTCCTATATTAATCCCAGTCCTGGGAATTATGGGAGTAGCATCCTAAAACCAATCATTCATGCTAATAACTTCGAGTTAAAGCCTCAACTCATTACCCTCGTTCAAAACTATTGCACATTTGGAGGAAGTAGCCACCCCAACAAACATTTAACCACATTCTTGAGAATATGTGATACTGTAAAGTCCAATGGTGTTCATCCTGACACCTATAGATTGCTTTTGTTTCCCTTTTCTCTAAAGGATAAAGCATCCAAGTGACTAGAGTCCTTTCCTAAGGAGAGTTTGACAACTTGGGAAGATGTGGTGAACAAATTCTTGGCAAGATTTTACCTTCCCCAAAGATTTAACAGATTGAAGGTTAAGGTACAAACATTCAGGCAACAAGATGCTGAAACTCTCTATGAAGCATGGGAGAGATACAAGGAGATGACAAGGAAGTGCCCTATTGACATGTTCAATGAATGGGTACAGCTACACATTTTCTATGAAGGTCTGTCACAAGAGTCAAAAAAGGCCTTAGATCACTCTTCTGGAGGCTTTCTCAACAAGAAGAAGACAATTGAAGAGGTCATAGATGTCATAGAAACAGTAGCCAACAATGAATACTTCTATGCCTCTGATAGAAGCACCAATACTAGCTTAAAACAAGATGATCACTAAGAAATTGGTAGACCTCACCAAGCAGATAGAGAGGAATCAAGCTACAGTAATCCATATTCAACCACCATCCCAAGAAGAGTTAAATGCAGAGGAAGGAGGTGATTCGGGGCAAGTCAATTATGTTGGAAACTCATCAAGACAAGCCTATGATCCATACTCCAAGACCTATAACCCTGGTTGGAAGAACCACCCAAACTTTGGGTGGGAAAACCAGCAAAACTAGAACCAAGATCATAGACCTCACAACTCCAACCATTACAATAACTCCACTTACCAACAACCCAACCAAAGACCATATCAAGCCACATAAAACACTTCTTTCCAACCACCATATCAAACCCAAAATAACCATTCTCAGCCATCTAATTCCAACTTACCATCACCATCTGAGTATAGACTATCCCGTATTAAGGCTATGCTTGGAGAACTTTGCAGGGAATCTAAAGATATGCAAGCTATCAAGGAGGAGGTGAGATCCAATATGCAAAACCTAGATGCTGCCATCCAGAAACTTGAAGTACAGATTGGAAACCTATCTAAGCAAGTCCCTAACCATAACTCTTGCAGTGCCACCAGGGCAAGCCCAAAGGAGGAATGCAAGGCTATCACACTCAGGAGTGGGAAGAAACTGAAGGAAACCTCAAAGGAAACACACAAGGCGGATAAAAGCTCAAAAGATAAAGAGGAATCACAAACCTCTACCTCCAAACCACTTCAAGAAAAAGAAATCCTGAAGCCATATGTACCAAAAGCTCCTTACCCTCAACGATTAATGAAAAATGAGAAGGACAGCCAATTCTCCAGATTCTTGGAGATTTTCAAGAGACTGCAGATCAACATTCCCTTTGCTGAAGCACTAGAGCAAATGCCACTCTATGCTAAGGAGTTAATGACCAAGAAGAGAAGTTGGAGAAATGATGAAACTGTGGTGTTAACTGAGGAATGTAGTGCCATCATCCAACACAAACTACCTTAGAAATTGAAGGACCCAGGGAGCTTCCAAATTCCTTGCATCATAGGAGAAATCACAGTGGAAAAAGCTTTATGTGATTTGGGAGCCAACATAAATTTGATGTCCTTAGCGATGATGAAGAGAATGAAGATTGAGAAAGCCAAACCAACAAGAATGGCACTTCAATTAGAAGACCGATCATTCAAATTCTCTCATGGAATAGTAGAAGACTTGTTGGTGAAAGTTGGAGACTTCATCTTCCTAGCTGACTTTATGGTGTTGGATATGGAGGAAAAAGCCAAAGCTTCAATAATTTTGGGAAGGCCATTTCTAGCAACTATTGGAGCCATCATTGATGTCCAAAAAAGTAAACTATTCCTTAGACTATATGATGAGAAAATGGTGTTCAATGTATTCAAGGCCATGAGTTACCCACAGGAATCACTAGGAGAATGCATGAGGTTGGACGCAGTGGAAGTCTTAGTACAAGCGACCTTTGAAGAAGGAGAACTTGAGGAGGTGCCAGAAGAGGATCCCATATTAAACAGTGAGGCTGCAGCAGTTCAGTCAACAGAGGTACTCATTCCAAGTGTATCAGAGGAAAAGAAAGAAGAGAAAGAAGCACCCAAACTCGAATTAAAAACATTGCCTCCCACCCTCAAGTATGCATACCTGGGAAGTAATGAAAGCTACCTAGTGATCATCAATTCTGCTCTCAGTCAAGAATAAGAGAAAGAGTTAATTAAAGTGCTGCAAAAGTACCAAGATGTCATTAGATGGACTCTTGCTGATTTAAAAGGGATAAGCTCATCCATATGCATGCATAAGATCCTGTTGGAAGATGATGCTAAACCCTCCATTCAAGCCCAAAGAAGGTTGAATCCAGTCATGAAAGAAGTAGTACAAAAGGAGGTCATGAAGCTATGGCAGGCAGGGGTAATCTATCCAATTTCAAATAGCCCATAGGTAAGACCCATCCAAGTGATTCCCAAGAAAGGAGGCATCACTGTGGTGCCCAATGAAAAGAATGAACTCATCCCTATAAGAACTGTTACATGATAGAGGATGTGTATTGATTACAGAAATCTCAATGAGGCTACAAGAAAAGACCACTTCCCACTCCCTTTCATGGATCAAATGCTAGAAATACTTGCAGGGCATGCATATTATTGCTTCTTGGATGGCTACTCAGGATACAACCAGATAGTAGTTGATCCAAGAGACCAGAAGAAAACATCTTTCACTTGTCCATATGGAGTCTTTGCTTATAGACACATGCCTTTTGGATTGTGCAATGCACCTGCCACTTTCCAAAGATGCATGTTGTCTATCTTTTCAGACATGATTGAAAAATTCATTGAAATCTTTATGGATGACTTTTTAGTATTTGGCGATTCCTTCCCTAATTGCTTACATCACCTTGCCTTGGTCCTAAAGAGATGCCAAGAGACTAACCTAGTTTTAAACTGGGAGAAATGCCATTTCATGGTAACAGAAGGGATAGTCCATGGCCACAAAATCTCTAAAATAGGCATAGAGGTAGACAGAGCTAAGGTGGAGCTAATTAAGAAATTACCTCCACCTAGTAATGTCAAAGCAATTAGGAGTTTTTTGGGACATGCTGGATTTTACAAAAGGTTTATTAGAGATTTTTAAAAAATTGCCAAACCTTTGAGTAACTTACTTATCTCTGATGCATCTTTTGTATTTGATCAAGAATGCATGCTGGCTTTTGAAAATCTAAAAAGAAAACTATCCTCAGCACCTATCATTGTCCCACCTGATTGGGATTTACCTTTCGAGCTGATGTGTGATGCATCAGCCTTTGCTATTGGGGCAGTGTTAGGACATAGGAAAGGTAATCTAGTGCATGTTATATACTATACCAGCAAAGTTCTGAATGAAACCCAAAGGAATTACACCACCACTGAAAAGGAATTACTGCCAATAGTATTTGCATTTGATAAATTTAGATCATATCTCATTGGATCTAAAGTGATTGTTTTTACTGATCATGCAGCACTAAAATATTTACTTGCCAAGCAAGAATCAAAACCAAGATTGATAAGGTGGATCTTGCTGCTGCAAGAGTTCAACATCAAAATTAAAGACAAGAAAGGAGTTGAGAACAAAGTAGCAGATCACTTGTCAAGAATTCCTTGTGAAGAAAGAAGCACACGCAACCCAAGTGTGAATAAATGTTTTTCGGATGAGCAGTTAATGTTGGTACACAAGGCACCCTGGTTTGCAGACATTACTAATTTTAAAGCCACTGGAGAACTGTCTCCGGAGATCAACAAACATCAGAAAAGAAAGCTCATCAATGATGCCAAGTATTTCATCTGGGATGAACCCTATCTATTCAAAAAATGTTTCGATGGAATACTTAGAAGATGCATCTCAGAGGAAGAAGGATGGGAAGCCTTATGGAATTGTTATGGTTCTTGCTATGGAGGACACTTTGGATGAGAAAGGACTGCAGCCAAAGTGCTGCAGTGTGGATTTTTTTGGCCCACTATCTTCAAAGATGCAAAAGAATTGGTACAGCACTGCAACGAATGCCAAAGAGCAGGGAACCTACCCAAAAGAAATGAAATGTCACAACACTTCATCTTAGAACTTGAATTATTTGATGTGTGGGGGATTGATTTCATGGGACCATTCCCAACCTCATACTCAAATAAATATATTTTGGTGGCAGTGGATTATGTATCAAAATGGGTAGAGGCCATTGCAACTCCAACAAATGACAACAAGGTAGTGATAAACTTTCTCAGAAAGAACATCTTTAGCTTATTTGGGGTGCCCAGAGCTCTTATCTATGATGGAGGAAGCCATTTTTGCAACAGACCACTAGAGACTCTCCTCCTGAGATATGGAGTAAAGCATAAGGTTGCCACACCTTATCACCCCCAAATGAGTGGGCAAACAAAGATATCCAACAGAGAGCTCAAAAGGATCCTGGAAAAGACTGTGGGGGTTTCAAGAAAAAACTGGTCAGAGAAGCTGGATGATGCTCTTTGGGCATATAGGTGCCTTCAAGAAACTAATTGGGATGTCTCCATATCAATTGGTTTATGGAAAGGCTTGTCATTTACCATTGGAGCTTGAACATAAAACATTTTGGGCTCTCAAGTTACTAAACTTTGATAACAATGTTGCTGGTGAAAGAAGGATCTTGCAACTATAAGAATTGGAAGAATTTAGATCCCAAGCCTATGAAATTGCCAAAATTTATAAGGAAAGGGCAAAGAAAAAACATGATCTCAATGTGGCACCAAGGAACTTTGAAGAAGGACATGGAGTACTCCTTTGCAACTCTAAGCTAAAGCTTTTTCCTGGCAAGCTAAAGTCAAGATGGTCAGAACCTTTTCTTGTCACCAAGGTCTCACCTTATGGACACGTAGAAATCATGGAAGAAAGCTCACACTGAACCTTTATTGTGAATGGACAGAGGCTCAAACACTATTTTGGCAATATGGGGGAAGGCCCCAAGATGAAGTACAAGCTCAACTGATGAAACAACCATCAAGCTAGTGACGTTAAAAGAGCGCTTGTTGCAAGGCAACCCAATCAGAGGTAACTTTCTTTTCTGAGTAATTTCAATAAAAGAGTTAAGTAGATTTCTCTGTATTGCAAAGAGCTAAGTTTAGTGTTGCACAACAAAGTAATTCAAGGGTGAATGTGGATGCTAGGTTTGGTGTTCCACTAAAGATTTCATTAAGAACACATTGCAACCCTCAGCATAACTAGTAACTAGCTCCAACCAATCAGAGAAACTACTCAACAATTGCTTAATTTCTAGTTCATAGTTGTTTTCTTAATAAAAGCACATAAGGTTGTCTGCATGTATTCAATCTGCTATATTAGTCAAGGAACTAAGTTTGGTGTTCACACACCAACTTAAGTTCAGAAAAAAATAAGCATACATGCTTGCTAACTATTTCTCAAGTGCTTGGGGAACAAGCAACTTCCAATAACTCTGCAGGAAGACAATCAATCTCTTGGAAGGACTATGCACCATCATCCAGGGAGACAAAGAGAATACGAAAGCTAGAGAGGATGATGAAAAACTAAGAAGACACCAAGAGGTTGTATTGTTACTTAACTGTTTCCACTTTGAAATGCTTAATTGGAAGACTGAATATACCCACTGCTGAGTAGTTTACCTGTGCTTGAATTCTATTTGTTTACTTTCTTTAATTTTCATTTAAGTGTTCTAGCCTAACTGTCTATTGCAATTTCATCCTGCTTGAATATATGCTGTCTTCTATGCTTTCAATTGAATAAAAGAAATTGTTTGAAACAGAAAGTGTAATTGTCCAAATTGATAGGAAACATAATAAGGTTGAGTGGTGGTATATGTTTGATTAGCTAGCTCACTAATAAAGATGAAAGGTAGAATGTCTCTTCGTAGCATGAACTGAGTGGCTGTCTGTGGAACCTTAGTGAATAAATGTCGTTGAAAGAAAGAAAGAACAAGAAAGAAGAAAAGAAACAAAGAATAAGCTAGGCACCAATAGTTTGAACTTTAAGGCATGTGTCTGTGGTGTTTTTGTGCAAGGATCTACTTGAATGAGTAAGTTCTTAGGAGGGCTTCATCACTTGACAACTTGGGTTAACTAACTCGGGATTGTCAAATGAAAATTCACAATCAAGAGCAAACTTGTCACAAAACATTTAGCAACCTAAAGAGGTGCTGGACACCAAGGTTTAAAGAATGAATAACAAACCATGTGCCTGTGGTGAATATGTGCTGAGGAGAGACTTGGGTGATTAAGTCCTTAGGGGTGTTTCAACACTTAGCACCTTGAACCAACTAGTTCGGTAGTGCTGACTGAAAGCCTACTTTAAAGAATTGCCTCAAACACAGAACACTGAGCTGTAAATAAAGAATAAGTTCTCAGCAAAAGAAAAACAAAGAAATCAAATACCAAGGATGAGTGAATAACAAGGATTCATAGGAGCACCTTAGCTAGCATTAAAAGGGACATTTCACACCTGGAAACTAATAAAAGTTGAGCTGCAAACATATCCTGCGTAAAACCCCATGAACCAAGTTTAATTGCTTTCTGATAAGGACATACATTTCTCTCCATTTCCATTCATTTTTCTCATGATTCACTGCTTGCTTGGGGACAAGCAAGATTTAAGTTTGGTGTTGTGATGCCAAGGAATCTTAGGCTAGTTTCACTAGCCTTTTTCATTTGTTTTTATTAGGTTTTATGCACTTTCTTGAGTAATAAGTAAGTATTTGGATGGAAGTTTCATACACACCTTGATTCATTCAAACATGGTTAAATTGATGCATTTTCATAAGATTTATGGTATATATACTAGTTTATTATGAATGATGCAAATTCTTGTGAATCCAACAAAGCTTTGATGTATATGTTGATTGATGATAGGTGAAGATAAGCAAGCAACAAAAAGGGCCATGGAAAGGAGAAGAGGAAGCAACATTGGTGGCCAAAGTTGGCACACCAATGTTGCCTCAAACGTTGGAGGAAAAGGGTAAATGGGAACGTTGGTGGCCAAAGTTGGCTCACCTACGTTGCTGGCAACGTTCTGCAAGTTCTGGTGCAAACGTTGGAGGGAACGTTGGCTCACCAACGTTACCTCCAACATCTTCGATAAGACTCAAGGTTGGAGCTGAGAAAATTGCCTTGTGTGCATACGCACAGCATTGTATGCGTATGCACTAGAAGAAAAATAACAAGTGTGCACACGCACAAGGCAATGTGCGTCTGCACAAGTATGTAACGTTGGAGGTAATGTTTGCAATCTAACATTGGGTCCAACGTCTGCGATAAATCTCCAAATTTTAGTTAAGAAAACTGCCCTGTGTGTGTACGCACAGCATTGTGTGCATACGCACAAGAAGAAAAATTCAAGGTGTGCGCACGCACAAGGCAGCGTGCGTACGCACAAGTAAGAAGCGTTGGATATAACGTTGGTGAATAAATGTTGAGGCAAACATTAGTGGCCTATCTTAATCCTTTTTCAAGTAACGTTTGGCTCAACGTTTTCCTGCTAACGTTGATCACCAACGTTACTACCAGCAACAATATAATTGAGCACCATGCAAAGTATGGATGTTAATTTGCCAACATCCATCCTCAAAGTCACTAAGAGCTACTTGAACTTGCTTCAACAAAGGCCAAAAGCCCAATCCAAATACTTTAGACCAACTGAAGAAAGTGTATAAAAAGCAGAGAGTTTAAGTTAGAAAGAGGATTGGGATCTGGAGATCCAGAATTAGTAATACTCTATACTTTACTTTCTCTCTGTAATTCAGTTACTTTGAATGCACTACTCAATTTCAATTTCCATTCTCAGAGCTATGAACAACTAAACCCCTCTTCATTGGGTTAGGGAGCTCTGCTGCAATTCAATGGATCAGTTGTAGTTTTCATTCTTCTTCTTCTTTCTTTTCTCTTGATCTGCTAGAAAGATTTTTTTCTTCATTCAAGCATTCAATTGTCTTGGAAGAGAAATTGAATGTACTTGGGTTCTGTGATAGGCTTGGAAGAGAAATCATAGAACCATGCTTGAAATCTTTCTCACATTGGATTAGGTTGGGGGTTGGATGGGGAAAGAAATTGAATGTACTTGGGTTCTGTGATAGGCTTGGAAGAGAAATCATAGAACCATGCTTGAAATCTTTCTCACATTGGATTAGGTTGGGGGTTGGATGGATATAGTGACATGTAATCCTACCAATCCTTTGATCTATGAAGGTGTGTGGTATAATCAGTGACCAAACTTCATCTCTTCCCATGAGCAATTAGATCAAGGAATTGGGCAATTGTTCAAGCTTAGAGAAATTGTATTGCCAAGGAATTGAGACTCAATCACCTATGATTGCCAAGGGATTAATGAATGCATTGATTGAGGAAGAGATGATAATGAACTTGATCTGGAGAATGTAACATCTCTTAAGCCCAATGAATTTCCCACTTCTGATCTTGCCCATTCTCTTTACTTCTGTTGTTTATATATATGCTAAACCATTCCCAATCCCTTTTAAGTTTCTACAATTTAATTTCCTGCAATTTACTTTCTGCAATTTAGTTTCTACCATTAACATTCTGCTGTTTACATTCTTGTTATTTACTTTTTCCGCCAATTTAAATTCTGCAATTCTCAATCCAAATTCTGTTTATTTCAACTAGAACACTCCCCTAATTAAATTTTCTCAGCCAATCAATCCCTGTGGGAGTCGACCTCACTCTATTGTGAGTTTTTATTTGACGACAATCCGGTGCACTTGCCGGTGGAAATTAGTTGAGAAACAGATTTTCGTGCATCAGGCTCCTCCTCTCAACCTAGGAGATTTAGAAACTCATACTGATGTGAAAATAATGGTAAAACGTGTGTGGTGTATGATGTTTTTTGAAAATCATGTAAAATACACTTTAAATACTAAATAGATGACTAGTAAGGGTAAAACAGTCTATTTAGTGCTAAAATCCACTTCTGGGGCCCACTTGGTGAGTGTTTTGGCTGAGCTTTGATGAGATCTACATGCTATGAGGTCTCTTGGGCATAGAACTTTAGCTAGGGGGTCCTCTCTAGGCCTTTGGATGCTGGGCTCTACTCTTTGGGCGCTGGACGCCTTGAAGGGTGCAGAAAGCTGGTGTTGGATGCCAGTTTTGGGCCTTCTAATCCGAAGCAAAGTATGGACTATTATATATTGATGGAAAGCTCTAGAAGTCGGCTTTCTATAGCCATTGAGAATGCTCCATTTGAGCTTCTTTAGCTCCAGAAAAGCTCTTCTGGATGCAGGCAGGTCAGATCCGAATAGCATCTGCAGTGCTTTCTCTGTCTCTAAATCAGACTTCTGCTCCAACTCCTCAATTTCAGCCAGAAAATACCTAAAATTCTCCAAAAAAATAAAAACTCATATTAAAATCCAAAAATGTGAATTTCACACTAAATCCTATAAAAACATAATAAAAACTACTAAAAACTATATGAAAGTGATGTCAAAAAGCGTATAAAATATTTGCTCATCAGATTGTCTCTTATTTTCTTTGTATGCATGTGTGTTATGAATAAGCATAGCTTAATTATTGAATTGTAACATGTTGCTGTGATATCAAAATTACCATCTTGAAATTTGTGAGTTCAAAAGCAATTAAGTATCATGATCACAAACAAACAAGGTCATTAAAGAAGAACTCAGCATGAGCATATAAAGTATTGGAAGGCTAGCATGACTATTGTTTCTCAATTGTATTGGAATTTGTTTAATTGATGTTTTCATCTGGGACAATTTATGAAATTCTTTTGAAATCATGAAAACCTTGAAGAAGCAAATGCAAATAAGGCAAAGAAGAGAAAAAAGGGAAAGAATGAGAAAGCTGAAGGCTCTAAGTACCAATGACAATTCATTTGTCAAGTACTTGTGGTGTTTATATATCAAGCAAAAAGCTTGAAAACAAAACACTTAGAGTCAAGGTTAGGCTCAAGTTCAAAAGCACTCCCTCAAAGCTCAAGGCTCTGAGCATCAATGATTAGAGAGTCAAGAAAAGAAACAAATGAGCTTAAAGAAGTCCTCTAATTAAATGCTTGTGGTACTTATGTATCAAGTTGTAATACTTGAAAACAAAGCATTTATAGTCGTAGCTTTCAACTCATGGTGCAAAGCACCCAAAAAATAAGCCAAGAAGAGAATGAAAAGCTTGTTTCAAGGAAGGAATAGAAAGAAAAAATTTCATAAAGTGAGCTGGATAGAAGCATCAATCATTTGAATTTTTTTTTACGATTGTTGCACGCATAGAAAACTAGCTAACCATGAACATCAAACTGCTATTCTTCTCACCTTGGATTGTCAAACTTTATTGCATGATTCTTTATTTGCTTGAGGACAAGTAAAGTTTAAGTTTGGTGTTGTGATGACTGCGCATCATGTCATGTTTTTCAATGCTTTTTCACATCAAAATCTAATTAATCATGCTTAATTAATAAGTGTTTTTGTGCTTAAGTTATATATTACTTCCATATCTTTGATTTTGATTCAATTTGCAGAAATTGATGGAAAAAGGAAGTAAAAAGCACAAAACAAGCATGAAAGAAGAAAGGAGATTAAAAGGTAAATTAGAGAAGACAAGAAGCAAGAACAAGGCAGCATTAGTGGCAGTGTTAGCCACAATAACGCCAGGGATAACGCTAGGCCAAGGAGAATTGTGGCGTTAGTGGCAGCGTTAGCCACAATAACGCCAGGAGCAACGCTGGCCTAGGGCAAGGTGTGGCGTTAGTGGCCATGTTAGTGCCAGTAACGCCAACACTAACGTTGGATCAAAGAAGTTTATGGCGTTAGTAGCCACGTTAATGCCACTAACACCAGCGCTAACACTAACACCTGGCAGCCTGACCGTGTCTTCTTCAAACAAGAATAACTTAAGCTAGAAAGCTCCAAATGAGGTGATTCCAATGGCATTGGAAAGTAGGAATCTAGAGCATTTCAAGAATATATGACACTACATAGTGGACACTCAATTTGAAGGAGAAACTTGCCCCGAAAATGCAAAGATGAATATAGTATCAACCTGTAGTAAGGCCAGCTGACCTCTTCACCCTCCATGGAGTATAACTTGAGCTGTAGAGCTCCGAATGATAAGATTTTAATAGCATTGGAAAGTATACATCTCGGGTTTTCCAACAATATATAATAGTATGGGGTGGACATTAAATTTAAGCTTCAGAACCTAGCGTTATTAACGCCATTAATGCTGGCGTTAGTGGCAGCGTTAAGCACACTAACGCCAGCAACAACTCCAGCGACCTTGTCCCCTTCAAAGGAGCATAACTTGAGTTAAAGAGGTCCAATTAAGGTAATTCTAGTTGCGTTAGAAAGCTGACATTCAGAGCAAGTCATAGAGTTAGTATGACTAATGCCAGCACTAACACCAAGCCACTATAGACCTCAATTTGATGCCCTTCTCACACTCAAGTCCACTTACACTTCAAGAAAGCAAGCCCATAATTGTCAACCAATCATGGCCATTGAAGCATATAGAATAGTTAATTTTCATTGTAATTTACTTTCAATTTTAATTTCATTTTGTAATTTAGGAGAGCCTATAATTTACATTGAATTCATTCTGGATTGGAAGGGGAGTCCAGAATCACACACACACACATCCCTTGGCACACACCACTGGGAATGGGTCTTCGGACCCCGCCCTTCCACACTTTTCCTCTCTTTCATTTCTTTCGTCACTTTTGTAAATATTTTAGTTACTAACTCTTTCCATTTGGGGAAAGAGCTCTATTGCAATTTAATGGGTTGATTTTTTTATTCTTCTTCTTCTCTTCATCTCTCTTTGATTTGCTTGAAAGCTTTCGCACTTCATCCAATTATTCAATTGTCTCGGAAGAGAAATTGAATATACATGGATTCCATCTGAACCTAGGAAGAGGAATGATGGAATCATGCTAGAAATGCTTTCTCATATTGGACTAGATTGGGAGTTGGTCGGATATAGTGACATGTAAATCTCCCAATACTTTGATCTAGAAAGGTGTGTGGTGTAATTAGTGACTACTGTTCATCTCTTTTCATAAGCATTTAGATCAAAGAATTGGCAATTGTTCAAGTCTAGAGAGAGTGAATTGCCAAGGAATTGGGATTTACTCACTCATGATTGCCAAGAGATCAAGGAGTTGCATGATTGAGGAAGAGATGAGAATTGTTGATTCGAAGAGTGCATTATCTCTTGATCCCAATGCCTCTTTTTCCTTTTTAGTTCTAACTATTTACTTTCCTGTACTTTACATTTCTTGCACTTTAGTTTTCCGTACTTTACTTTCTTACCATTTACTTTCTTGAACTTTATTACTTTCCTTTAATTTCATGTCATTTACATTTCTTGTTGCTCATCTCTCAATTATGCTTGTCTAACTAAAATAATCAACCAACTTTTGCTTGCTTAATCCGTTAATCTCTGTGGGATTCGACCTCACTCTATACTTGATGACAATAATTGAAAGTTTTTACTTGACGACAATTGAGTATACTTGCCGAAGGAAGATTCTAGAAATACAAAATTCCATGATCAAAAGCAAATATGTTGCTATTGAAAGTAAATAGGCCAAGTATGATTATGTGTGGCTGATTAATGTGGATAATAATTGTGATTAAAAAAGTGAATGGAATTGTGACAATAATTGATTGCTAGCAAGGACGGTGGTATCATCCTACTTGCTTAGTGCATTGTTATTATATGTGGATGGTGGTTTTGTCCTGCCCACAGTGAGAACAGTGGTTTTATCCCGTTCACGACTTGAGGTTAAGTATCTTTTTGATCAATATAAATATTATGAATTATGATTTTGATTGATAATTTTGGTTTTGATTATGATCTTGGTTATGTTTGAATGTGATTATGAATTGGCAAGGACGGAGGTTTTGTCCCGCTTGCGTGTTTTTTATTGATGGTGATTATTGATTGGTATGGACGTGAGTTTGTCCCACTTGCGTGTTGATTTGGCACATGTACCGGGCAAGGACGGTGGTTTCATCCCCCTTGTTCATGGTTGCGGTGTGATGTGGGATGGTGGTTTTATCCTGCCCGCATTCTCTCAGGTTGCAGTGTGAGACGACACTCTCCATTGAGCAAGACGGCACTCTCTGTTGTTTTTGGCACGATTTATACTTCCAAGAGAAGGTGGAAGGTGAGACGGCACTCTCCATTGAGATAATGGTACTATGATTTAGTTCCTCTTGGGAATACGCAGCGAGAGACCGATCCGGGAGTTACCAACTGGATTTTGTGTCAGGTTTGGCGTAATAACCAACACGTGAGCTCACAGCCAATAGGACAGACATGCATCATACTGCATTTGTTTATATATTGCTTAAAATTGTTTGTCTGTGCTTGTGTGTATTGTCAATACTTATGACTTTTTACTTGATTCTTTGATTATTGAGATTGAAATTAATAGTTTAGAAATGATGGAAAAAGGTAATTTATGAAAGAGACTGACTAAACAGTAAATCTAGATAGAGATAAAAAGTTATATAGCCCATAATCGAAAATAAGAAAAGTAAATAGTAGTGAATTAAATTGGAGAATTATGAGAACATAATAATTTAGAGAAGGAATAGTATTGAGAAATGAGTTAAGAAAGAGTGATATTGGAATCCTAAAAAATTGGAAAGATATAGAAAGTTTGCAAGAGAAAGGTTCATAACACAAGCACTGATCAATGCCATAAAACAAATTTTATTTTACATATCCTTCTATGACATCTAAAACCCTTCTACTGAGACCGGTTAGGTTCTCACTCCCTACATCCAACATTTTCAGGAAAACGGACGAGGAAGGATCTGAAAATTTTACTAAGCGTCAGACGTTTACTTCTTTATTTTAGAATGAATTTGTATTAGTTATTGGTTTTCCTCGCCTTAATGTTGTTATAAATTTTCTACAGAGAGATAGGAATTATTTGTTATATGTATATAATTATTTATACAAATGTACTTGATGTATTTTATTCATGTCAATGGATGTAGTTGTCGGATTGTAGTAATTATTGATTTTTATCGAGATAAGTGGAAGATGTATGTATGTATGTATGTATGTATGTATGTATGTATGTATATGTTTTATGTATGTATATGATGTCCTGAAAACTGTCTCTCAACAATTTTCTACCGGCAAGTGCACCGAATTGTCGTCAAGTAAAAACTCACTGTAGAGTGAGGTTGAATCCCACAGGGATTGGTTGGTTGATCAATGTTAATTGGAGAATTGTTCTAGTTGAGCGAAATAAGAGTTGAATTGGGATTGCAGAAAGTAAAATTGGCGGGAAACTTAAATTGCAAGAAATTAAAGGAACAGAAATTAAATTGCAGAATATAAAGAACAGAAACTTAAATTGCAAGTAATTAAAAGAGAATGGGGATTTAGCATGAAATTAAAGAAGCAGAATATAAAAGAATGGGTGGATCAGAGATGGGAAAGCTCATTGGGGTTAGGAGATATTATAATTCTCCGTATCAAATTCATTTTCATCTCTTCCTCAATCAATGCATTCATTGATCTCCTTGGCAATCTTAGGTGATTAGATCCCAATTCATTGGCAATCTAATCTCTCTAAGCATGAACAATTGCCCAATTCCTTGATTTAAGTGCTCATGGGAAGAGATGAAGTATGGTTACTGATTATACCACACATATTCATAGATTAAAGTGTTGGTAGGATTACATGTCATGATATCCATCCAAAACCCAATCTAATCCAATGTGAGAAAGCAATTCTAGCATGATCTCCTCATTCTTTTTCCAAGGTTCAAAGGAGATTCAATTATGAATATATTCTTTCCTAAGACAACTATCCAATTGGATGAAGAATGAAAGCTTTCTAGTAAAATCAAGAGAAAAGAAAGAAAAAGAAGAATGAAAACTAATATTGATCCATTGAATTACACAGAGCTCCCTAACCCAATGAAAGGGGTTTAGTTGTTCATAGCTTTCAAAATGGAAATTGAATCTGGAAAATATATTGCAGAATTGAAAGTTGCAGAAAGAAGGAAATTGGGCAGAGTTTCAATACAGTCTCCTAGTCTTTTTAACTAACTTGAATTCTAAGTTATTTATACACTTTCTTCCATTGATCTTCAGTCTCTGAATTGGGCTTTTGGCCTTAATTGAAATGGGTTGAAGTTTCTCCAATTGGCACCCTTTGCTGTTGAGGAAAGATCAGCTTCAATTGCCATGTTCTGATACTCACGTTGGAGTCTACGTTTGAGGGCCAACGTTGAGTCAAACGTCCTTCATAGAAAATTGATTTTGGACGTTTTGAACAACGTTTGATTCAACGTTGGAGTGCCAATGTTTTCATGTCCACACGTACGCGTGACCTACGTGTGCGCGTGGATGGCACAATTTACCAGGTGACGCATCTGCGTTGTTCATGCGTGCGCGTGTTTGGGGCCAAAATGCTCAACCACGCATGCGCGTGACTTACGCGTACACATGGATGCAAATTCCCAACTTCAACTTTTTAAAACGTTTCCGAAGACGTTGGCATCAGTATTGGACCAACAACGCTCCTTCCAACGTTGATTCATCCACGCATGTGCGTCATGTACGCGTGCGCGTGGATTGCCAATTTTCACGCTCATGCGTACGCGTAGCATACGCGTGCGCGTCGATGCGCTTTTTCAAAATATGGTTTTGGAGTTCAGATCACGCAAGTTGGCCTCAACGTAGGGCTGGCAACATTCCTTCCAAAGTTGGCCTATCCACGCGTGCACGTGGATTGTCAAAAATGCACAATCCACGCGTGCGCGTATAGCACACGTACGCGTCGCCGCAATTTTTCTAATTTTCCAGAAAGAACTTTGTGTCCAGTGTTAGGGGTAACGTTGGCTCACCAACGTTCCCTCCAACGTGAGTATCAGAGAATTATGCAGCAGCTTCCCTCTCAACGTTTGAGGCAACGTTGATGGTCCAACTTGGCCACTAACGTTGCTCCCTCTTTATTCTTTCCATAGCCATTCTTCAACCTTCTTCTATGCATTTCTTCACCTGTCATCAACCAATATATGCATCAAAGCCTTGCTAACATCATGAGAAATTGCATCATTCTTAGCACACAAGTAATTATGGCCAAAGTCTCATGAAATTGTATCAAAATAACCATGGTTGAATGAATCTAGTCATACATGAATTTCTAACCCAAATGATTACTTATAGCTCAAGAAAGTGCATAAAACCTACTAAAAAAAAAGGCTAGTGAAACTAGTCTAAGATGCCTTGGCATCACAACACCAAACTTAAATCTTACTTGTCCCCAAGCAAGCAATGAATTATTGAGAAGAAAGGATGAAACAAAAGTAATGTCCATATCAGCAAGTCATTAAAATTAATTCATGGAGTTTTATGCAGAGAATGTTGCAGCTCACTTTTATTGACTCTTAGGTGAGAATTGTCCCATTTAAGCATCAACTAACATACTGCTATGACCTCTTATTATTCATCCTTGGTTTGTTTTTCTTTGTTTTTCTTTTTCTGTGAACTTATTCCTCACTTGTAGCTTAGTGTCATGTGTTGTAGCAGCTTCTTTTCCTATTTTCACTCAACACATATTCACCACAGACACTTGGCTCACGATTCTTCTTAAGACATTGATGTCCAGCACTTCTTTGGGTTACTAAATGCCTTGTAACTAGGTTGCTCTTGATAATGGACTTTTGGTTGGTAATCCCAAGTTAGTTAACCCAAGTTTCCAAGTGTTAAGGCACTCCATAGAACCTAATCATCCAAGCAGATCCTAGTACAAAGACACCACAGGCATATGTCTTAAGGTCCAAACTATTGGTATCTAGCATTGTTTTTTGTTTCTTTCCTTTTTATTGCCACTTTTGGCTTTTCTTTTTATTTGTTTTTGTTTGTTTTCTTTTTTCCTAGGATTTTTAATTGCTAAGATCCATAAACAGCAGCTAAATTCACACTAAATAGGGACACTCTACCCTTTTATTCATTATTAGTGAGCTAGCTACACCATCAGACATACATACCACGACTCAATGTTTATTTTATTCCTTTCCAAATGGAACTAATTCACTTCTGTTCAAATATTTCTTTTATTTAATTAAAATAAGGGAACAAGCATACATTCAAGCAAGTGAAATTCACACAGACACTTAGACTAAAACACTTATTTTGAAAATTAAGAACAACAGAAGACAAAATGCAAACACAGGCATATTAATCAGCAGAGGTACATTCAGACTTCCAATTCAAGTAATTCAAGTGAAAGCAGTTAAGTGACACTACAACCTTTTGGCCTCTTTTTTGTTGTTCCTAATTTTTCTGGGCCTTGGTGTTCTTTTTGTCTCTGGATGTTGGTGCATAGTCTATCCTAAGGGTTGATTGTCTTCCTACAAAACTTTTTGGAAGTAGCTTGTCCCTCAACCACTTGAGAATTCGTTAGTCTGTATGTATGCTTATGATTTTTCTAGACCCAAGTTGGTGTGAACACCAAACTTAGTTCCTTTCTTACAGCAAAGTGAATACATATGACCTGTGACTAAAACTATGACCTGTGACTAAAATTGAAATAGTTGTTAAGTAGTTTCCCTGCTTGTTTGGAGCTAGTGATCAAACTGAAGGTAGAAAGGTATTTTAATAATTGGTGGAACACCAAACTTAGCATCCGACAATCACCCTTGAATTCTTTTGGTGTGCAACACCAAACTTAACTCCTTACAATGCAGAGAAATCTTCTTAACTCTTTTATTGACAAGCTACGAAAAGAAAATTACCTTTGGTTGGGTTGCCTCCCAACAAGCGTTCTTTTATCGTCACTAGCTTGACGTTCTCTCCATTAGTTGAGCTGATACTTCATCTTGGGGCCTTTCCCCATACTGCCTAGGTAGTGTTTGAGCCTTTGTCCATTCATAGTAAAGGTCCGCTTTGAGCTTTCTTCCATGATTTCTATGTGTCCATAAGGAGAAACCTTGGTGACAAGAAAAGGTCCTGACCACCTTGACTTTAGCTTCGTAGGAAATAACTTCAGTTTGGAATTGTAGAGTAGCACTCTCTGTCCTTCTTCAAAGCTTCTTGGTGCCGACTTGCGGTTATGTCTTTCCTTTTCCTTTTATTTGTAAATTTTGCATTTTCATAAGCTTGGGATCTGAATTCTTCCAATTCTTGCAGTTGCAGAAGCCTCCTTTCACTAGCAGCATTGTTATCAAAGTTTAGCAGCTTGAGGGCCCAGAATGCTTTGTGTTCAAGCTCCAATGGTAAATGACAAGCCTTTCCATACACCAATTGATATGGTGACATCTCTATCGGTGTTTTGAAGGCTGTTCTATATGCCCAAAGAGCATCATCCAACTTCTTTGACCAATCTTTTCCTGAAGTTCCCACAGTCTTTTCCAGGATCCTTTTTAGTTCTCTATTGGATATCTCTGTCTGCCCACTTGTTTCGAGTACGCGAAATCATTTCTGAAGACACGGATTTCTCCGAAAGATCAGTAAAGGGAATACCTCTTTTGTATCATCAAGAATCTCAATCCTCATTATCATTATATTATCTTTAACTTAGGATCTTAGTTGAGACAAGCCCGGCAACGTAATCGCGAAGAACCTAGTTTTTGAACCGTATCGGTTAGGAGTTGTGATTCTAGTTTTCGTAAATAGTCTCAATTTGACGAACCGGACTCGACTCATGAGAGAAGAGAGATAATAGTATAATATTATCATTATATTAGTATTAGAAGATGCTTGAATGATATTATAAGGTTACCTGGTCTGTTTTAGTTAAAAATAGGAAATCGGTTTAACCGGGTTCACAGTTTACTGGTGTAGCTTAGCACCAGCACTCTCTGATGAATTTAGAAATGCTAAGGCCTCATTATACATGTTTTATTCTCATAATAAATATGTTACTAGTTTCATTTATGCTAGTAGCTCAGAAAATAATTTTTAGAGATGTTTTTACAAGTGTTCTGATACATCTAGTTTTAGTAGTTATACACCTGAGATATTTTAATATTATTTTAACCCACCTCCAAGCCAACCAATCACAACTCACCTTAAACCCCCAAGACACTCCAAGGCTGGTCATTTACTCCCTTTGGCCGAAATTCAAAGGGGAGAAAAGAGAAAAAACTTCATGAACACTTAATCTTCAAAGCTTGATTTCTTCTGAACCAAAACTCAAATCAAAACTCCGATTTCACCAAAATAATCCTCTCTTCTTCCTCTACATAACCATGTAACTTATCAAGGCTAGAAATAAGGTGAGATGGCTGTTCCTTTCCCCTTTCAATTCGGTTTTCAAGGAAACATGCTTAAACATGTGTTTTCTTGATGTTCTTCCTTAGGAATCATGCTTAACTTGACTTGAGGGCCAAGAAACGTGACTTTCCAGCAAGTATAAGGTTAGAAATCACCTCCTAACATGCTGAGGGAGATTTGGTTAGTTGAGGGTTTTTGGATTTAAAGTTGTTCTTGATGTGATTTAGGAGGAAAATATGCTAAAGGACCACCTGAAAGTCTAACTGAATTAGGAGCAGCAAAACCAGGTAGGTATGACGAATTTAATCTTGATTGATTTTGTTGGAGATGTGTGATTATGATATTGTTTGGTTATGCTTGAAATTGATTGCTTACATGAGTTATTCTTGGTGAAAGTTTGTTGAAATTTTGATGAAATTTGATGATATTTAAGCTATGAATGTTGTTCTTGAGGGCTGCTGGAAAAACAAACCCTAGAGATTAAATTGGGGTTCAATTTGTGTTAAAATCAGGTAGAAAAGATGGAGTTTTAGTGACTGGGAATTTATTATGAATTATGGTAAAAATCGGTTACTGAAAAGCTTGAAAAACGGGTGAAAACAGAGAAAGAATCTAAAGAATTTACGAAGAACACTTTGAGTGTGGTAAAGAACAATGAAGAACACCTTTTAGATCTTAGAAAGGGCAAGGAAGTAAATATTTTGGTGTTTGAGGGGTTATTTTGTAATTTCTGAAAATTAGGGTGGTTAAAGTAGAAATATTAAAAGTTACGGGTGGTAAAAAGTGAATTTATAAAGTAAAAGGTTAAAGGAAGGTAATTTTCGAAAATATATTAATAAAATAATAAATAATAATAAAATATTAAATAATAATATTTAATTAAAAATAATATTTTAATAAAATAATAAAATAATACGGAAAAGGCAGTTTTCCGTAAAAGCTTTAGAAAGACAACTTTAAGCGTAGAATCTCATAATTAACTTCATAAAACACTTAGGGAGTGGTAATAACATGTTAGTGAGGCAAAGATAAACGAAAGATAAAAAGTTTAATAAAAGATAAACACCAAAGAAAAGTCTGTAAAGTTTTAATGACAGAAAAACAGACAGAGATTAGTAAACCAACTAGGAGCAACATAGTTAGTTCTTGAGTTGCACCCAGGGTTAGGTATAATATAAAAAGTTAAACTGTTTCAGTATAGACTTAATGAACCTATACTTGGGACAGGCTAACTAATGATATCAAAATTTACATAAACTTTAAATACATACGTTAAGCAGAGAAAAGAGTAACCAGAGCAGTGTAAAGAGATACAGAGAACAGAATAACCATAATAGAGTAAATAGATTAAGAGAAAAGAGTAATCATATTAGATTAGAAAGACAAAGAGAAAAAAGTAATCTGATAAAGAGAAATGGTTTGAGTTAAGATGTTGTAAAAGTGAAAGATGTAAAGTTTGTATAGTATGATTGAACAGAGAAAGAAAGAGGTACTACATAAGAATGTGAAAGTGATGATAAATAATGAGAATGATAATGAATGATGATAATAAGAATGATTGTGTGATGATCTGCTGCGTGAAGGCAGTCAGATAGATGGTGGTACGACCACTGAGAGTGCTTTCCTGGGATACTTAGCTATAATGCTATTCTGTAAGTCAGAGGACTCTTACAGAGGTATCGAGAAAACACAACTAGCATATACTCCTGTAAGTCAAAGGACTCTTACAGTGAATGTGTTGAGCAGATATAAGTTAACTAGCTCCGCCATGCAAGTCAAAGGACTCTTGCAGTGGTTTGCCTCACAAGTCAAAGGACTCTTGCGAGGGGCATTGCCAACAGGGAAGCCTTACCTGGTCAAAGGACTCCGGGTAATGTCGGGAGCGGGTATGTAACCGACAAATGAGCTCATTACCTGCACTAGGGCTTGACATACATCATACTTGGTTGTGCATTTTCTCTATTATGATTGTTGCATGAATGTATACTTTCTTTGTTTGTATTCTATTCTCTGTGTCTGTGTTTGCGTTATTTTCTTGTATTCTTCTGTTTATGTTCTGCTATCTGTTTTCTCTATCTTTTCTATTTATCTGTATCATCTATTTATTGCTTTTTTGTATTCTGTTATTTATCTGCTAAACAACACAGAATTAATGAACTTAACTAATAACCCCGACCCTACTAAGAACTCCCCAGTTCTTACCCCTTCTCTCTTCCTTCCCCCTTCAGATGGAAGCAAGAGTTCCTTTTCGTAGTTCGCTGACGACCGTTTGCAAAAAGGATTCTGCTCTAGGTAGTCTTCTGAGTCTAGGGTGAATCTCGTTCTCTGTTTATATGTATATACTGTGAGACCAGCCAATGTCTGCACCCCATTTGTACGTGAACTTTAACTTAAATCCTGTGTACGAGACTCCTGTTGTTTGGTTACTTGATGAGGTACCAGAGAGACGTCCTATGGCAATGTCTGATCGTGCAGAGGAGTAGCAGATGATGTTCTACCTTTTGGTGACGTTCCACCTGACTTGAGTTTTGAAGACCTAGATCGTACTTTCCCTCGCTTTAGTAGTTTAGAGGGACTAGGTGAGTATAGAGTCTAGGCTAGCCTAGGTGCCAGCTTAGGGACCTCTTGAACAGGTCAGGACCTGGGATGTTGTATGTATATATATGTATATAGATATTATTTAGCTATATCTAGGGGTATTCTAACTAACAGTCTATATTCTAATAAAGGCTGAATCACCGAATGTTGTCAACTACTTGTGATGTATTTATGTGTGGTAGTTTATAACTATTTTATCTGTTATTATTTGTGAATTGATTATAAATGATTCTGTTTATTAATCCAAATATTTTCAAAACAAAACTACCTCGCTAACTAACTACGCTTCTAACAACGAATTAGGCTCATATAATAAATAATAGATAACAATTATGATGACAAATTGGTAGCACTCAGTTTCTGGTATGTCCTAGGCGTACTGAAAATTGGGTCGTTACAATTTGGTATCAGAGCAATTCGTTCCCAATAGAGCTTGGGGAGTTGACTGACTATGCTTTTCTGCATACTCTGCTTGTGTGTCTCATGCTGTTAGGGTATCTTTAAGATACATTGGGCATGAATGTCTATGAGTGCTCATTTTGGGAATGTTCGTGCCTAGCTTGAGATATTAAGACTGATCACCTAAATATTGATTGTTTGGTGCGGATAAGAACTCAATGACTGTGAATAGACATGGTTTAATCGAGCTCTGAATGACAAATCGACGTGAGCTACAGCTATTTTCATAGCTGTTATGATCTTCATGGCTATGGTTGTGTTAGATTTGGATGCTGTAAGGAATGAACTGATCTGTTCGTTAGGTTGGCTTGAAGGAAATAGATCTCTTGAAAATGGATTCTTGCATGCGGCTGAAATTTTGAGGGCAAAATTTTCTTTTAGGAGGGTAGAATGTAACAACCCTAATTTTCAAGTACGCGAGATCATTTCTGAAGACACAGATTTCTCCGAAAGATCAGTAAAGGGAATACCTCTTCTTTATCATCAAGCATCTCAATCCTCAATGTCATTATATTATCTTTAACTCAGGATCTTAGTTGAGACAAGCCTGGCAACGCAATCGCGAAGAACCTAGTTTTTGAACCATATCGGTTAGGAGTTCTGATTCTAGTTTTCGTAAATAGTCTCAGTTTGATGAACCGGACTCAACTCATGAGAGAAGAGAGATAATAGTATAATATTATCATTATATTAGTATTATAAGATGCTTGAATGATATTATAAGGTTACCTGGTCTGTTTTAGTTAAAAACAGGAAATCGGTTTAACCGGGTTCATAGTTTACTGGTGCAGCTTAGCACCAGCACTCTCTGATGACTTTAGCAATGCTAAGGCCTCATTATACATGTTTTATTCTCATAATAAATATGTTACTAGTTTCATTTATGCTAGAAGCTTAGAAAATAATTTTTAGAGATGTTTTTACAAGTGTTCTGATACATCTAGTTTTAGTAGTTATACACCTGAGATATTTTAATATTATTTTAACCCACCTCCCAGCCAACCAATCACAACTCACCTTACACCCCCAAGACACTCCAAGGCTGGTAATTTACTCCCTTTGGCCGAAATTGAAAGGAGAGAAAAGAGAGAAAACTTCATGAACACTTAATCTTCATAGCTTGATTTCTTCTAAACCAAAACTCAAATCAAAACTCCGATTTCACCAAAATGATCCTCTCTTCTTCCTCTACATAACCATGTAAATTATCAAGGCTGGAAATAAGGTGAGATGGCTGTTCCTTTCCCCTTTCAATTCGGTTTTCAAGGAAACATGCTTAAACATGTGTTTTCTTGATGTTCTTCCTTAGGAATCATGCTTAACTTGATTTGAGGGCCAAGAAATGTGACTTTCCAGCAAGTCTAAGGTTATAAATCACCTCCTAACATGCTGAGGGAGATTTGGTTAGTTGAGGATTTTTGGATTTAAAGTTGTTCTTGATGTGATTTAGGAGGAAAAAGTGCTAAAGGACCACCTGAAAGTCTAACTGAATTAGGAGCAGCAAAACCAGGTAGGGTGTGACGAATTTAATCTTGATTGATTGTGTTTGAGATGTGTGATTATGATATGGTTTGGTTATGCTTGAAATTGATTTCTTATATGAGTTATTCTTGGTAAAAGTTTGTTAAAATTTTGATGAAATTTGATGATATTTAAGCTATGAATGTTGTTCTTGAGGGCTGCTGGAAAAACGAACCCTAGAGATTAAATTGGGGTTCAATTTGTGTTAAAATTATGTAGAAAAGATGGGGTTTTAGTGGCTGGGAATTTATTATGAATTATGGTAAAAATCGGTTACTGAAAAGCTTGAAAAACGGGTGAAAATAGAGAAAAATTAATAAAATAATAAATAATAATAAAATATTAAATAATAATATTTAATTAAAAATAATATTTTAATAAAAATAATAAAATAATGCGGAAAAGGCAGTTTTCCGTAAAAGCTTTAGAAAGACAACTTTAAGCGCAGAATCTCATAATTACCTTCATAAAACACTTAGGGAGTGGTAATAACATGTTTGTGAGGCAAAGATAAATGAAAGATAAAAAGTTAAAGAAAAGATAAACACCAAAGAAAAGTCTGTAAAGTTTTAATGACAGAAAAACAGATAGAGATTAGTAAACGAACTAGGAACAACATAGTTAGTTCTTGAGTTGCACCCAGGGTTAGGTATAATATGAAAAGTTAAACTATTTCAGTATAGACTTAATGAACCTATACTTGGGACAGGCTAGCTAACTAATCATATCAAAATTTACATAAGCTTTAAATACATACGTTAAGCAGAGAAAAGAGTAACCAGAGCAGAGTAAAGAGATACAGAGAACAGAATAACCATAATAGAGTAAATAGATTAAGAGAAAAGAGTAATCATATTAGATTAGAAAGACAAAGAGAAAAAAGTATTCTGATAAAGAGAAATGGTTTGAGTTAAGATGTTGTAAAAGTGAAAGATGTAAAGTTTGTATAGTATGATTGAACAGAGAAAGAAAAAGGTACTGCATAAGAATGTGAAAGTGATGATAAATAATGAGAATGATAATGAATGATGATAATGAGAATGATTATGTGATGATCTGCTGTGTGAAGGCAGTCAGATAGATGGTGGTACGACCACTGAGAGTGCTTTCCTGGGATACTTAGCTATAATGCTATTCTGTAAGTCAGAGGACTCTTACAGAGGTATCGAGAAAACACAACTAACATATACTCCTGTAAGTCAAAGGACTCTTACAGTGAATGTGTTGAGCAGATATAAGTTAACTAGCTCCGCCAGCAAGTCAAAGGACTCTTGCAGTGGGTTACTAGTGCCGCCCTGCAAGTCAAAGGACTCTTGCAGTGGTTTGCCTCACAAGTCAAAGGACTCTTGCGAGGGTCGGGAGTGGGTATGTAACCGACAAATGAGCTCATTACCTGCACTAGGGCTAGACATGCATCATATTTGGTTGCGCGTTTCCTCTGTTATGATTGTTGTTTGAATGTATGCCTTCTTTGTTTTCATTCTATTCTCTGTGTCTCTGTTTTGTTTTCTTGTATTCTTTTGTTTGTGTTTTGCTTTTTGTTTTCTCTATTTTCTCTATTTATCTGTTTCTTTTGTCTACTGCTTCTTGATATTCTGCTATTTATCTGCTAAACAACACGGAATTAATGAACGTAACTAATAACCCCGGCCCTACTAAGAACTCCCCAGTTCTTACCCCTTCTCTCTCCCTT
>NC_029790.2:53666801-53698207 GCF_000816755.2 Arachis ipaensis | reverse complement strand
AACAGAAAAATCAGAGCAGAGTAAAGAAACACAGAGAACAGAGTAACCAGAGCAGAATAAAGGGATACAGAGAAAAGAGTAACCAGAGCAAAGTAAAAAGACAAAGATAAAAGAGTAATGTGATAAAGAGAAATGGTTTGAGTTACGATGTTGTAAAAGTAAAAGTTGTAAAGTTTGTATAGCATGATTGAACAGAGAAAGAAAAAGGTACTGCATAAGAATGTGAAAGTGATGATAAATAATGAGAATGATAATGAATGATGATAATGAGAATGATTATGTGATGATCTGCTGTGTGAAGGCAGTCAGATAGATGGTGGTACGACCACTGAGAGTGCTTTCCTGGGATACTTAGCTATAATGCTATTCTGTAAGTCAGAAGAATCTTACAGAGGTATCGAGAAAACACAACTAACATATACTCCTGTAAGTCAAAGGACTCTTACAGTGAGTGTGTGTGTGCTCCTATAAGTCAAAGGACAATTACAGTGAGTGTGTTGAGTAGATATAACTTAACTAGCTCCGCCATGCAAGTCAAAGGACTCTTGCAGTGGTTTGCCTCACAAGTCAAAGGACTCTTGCGAGAGGCATTGCCAACAGGGAAGCCTTACCTGGTCAAAGGACTCCGGATAACGTCGGGAGCGGGTATGTAACCGACAAATGAGCTCATTACCTGCACTAGGGCTTGACATGCATCATACTTGGTTGTGCATTTTCTCTATTATGATTGTTGCATGAATGTATGCTTTCTTTGTTTGTATTCTATTCTCTGTGTCTGTGTTTGTGTTATTTTCTTGTATTCTTCTGTTTGTGTTCTACTATCTGTTTTCTCTATCTTTTCTATTTATCTGTATCTTCTAGTTATTGCCTTTTTGTATTCTGCTATTTATCTGCTAAACAACACAGAATTAATGAACTTAACTAATAACCCCGACCCTACTAAGGACTCCCCAGTTCTTACCCCTTCTCTCTTCCTTCCCCCTTCAGAAGGAAGCAAGAGTTCCTTTCCGTAGTTCGCTGTCGACCGTTTGCAAAGAGGATTCTGCTCTAGGTAGTCTGAGTCTAGGGTGAATCCCATTTTCTATTTATATGTATATACTGTGAGACCAGCCAAAGTCTGCACCCCGTTTGTACGTGAACTTTAACCTAAATCCTGTGTACGAGACTCCTGTTGTGTGGCTACTTGATGAGGTACCAGAGAGACGTCTTATGGCAATGTCTGATCGTGCAGAGGAGTAGCAGATGATGTTCTACCTTTTGGTGACGTTCCACTTGACTTGAGTTTTGAAGACCTAGAACGTACTTTCCCTCGCTTTAGTAGTTTAGAGGGACTAGGTGAGTATAGAGTCTAGGCTAGCCTAGGTGCCAGCTTAGGGACCTCTTGAATAGGTCAGGACCTGGGATGTTGTATATATATATATATATATATGTATATAGATATCATTTAGCTATATCTAGGGGTGTTCTAACTAACAGTCTATATTCTAATAAAGGCTGAATCACCGAATGTTGTCAACTACTTGTGATGAATTTATGTGTGGTTGTTTATAACTGTTTTATCTGTTATTATTTGTGAATTGATTATAAATGATTCTGTTTATTAATCCAAATATTTTCAAAAAAATTACTCGCTAACTAACTACGCTTCTAACAACGAATCAGGCTCATATAATAAATAATAGATAATAATTAGGATGACAAATTGGTAGCACTCAGTTTCTGGTATGTCCTAGGCGTACTGAAAATTGGGTCGTTACAGTTATAATGTGGGGGAATGCATCCATTCAAAAGGAGAGTCTATCATCATTCACTTTTAGAGAGAGAGGTTCTCTCTTCTCTCTTAGGTTTTAGGATTAGGATTCCTCTTAAAGAAATTAGGATTTCTTATTATTTCAACTTTATTATTTCAACTTCCTCTCAGGTTCAATATTCCTTTTACTTTATATTTCTCTTTTACTTTCAGATACTTTAATGCTTTTATTTAATTACTTATGTTACCAAATTGGCTCATGAACTATTCATGTCTGGATTTTCTTTATTTAATATACGTTGAGGTATTTCAGATTTATGATTCTTATTTAGCCTTTTTTATATTCTTGGCTTTAATTGATTAACTGGAGGCTCTTAAGTTATCAAACTTATTGTGATTGTTAATTAATTTCTCTAATTGAATCGAATTCCACTAACTCTAGTCTTTCCTTAGGAGTTAGCTAGGACTTGGGGATCTAACTAATTAGTCCACTTGACTTTCCCTTACTTTCGTAAAGGTTAACTAAGTGGGATTAAACTCAATTCTCATAAGAGTAACTAGGATAGGACTTCCGAATTTTCATCCCTTGGCAAGAGTTTTATTAGATATTAATTTATTAATTCCTGCAATTTATTTTCCTTGTTCAAACCTTTGAAAACCCAAAAATACTGTTTTCCATAACTTATAATAAGAACACCCCCTGCAATTCCTTGAGAAGACGACCCAAGGTTTGAATACGTCGGTTTATAAATTTTATTGGGTTTGTTACTTGTGACAACCAAAACGTTTGTAAGAAAGGATGATTGCTTGGTTTAGAAACTATACTTGCAACGGGAATTTATTCTGAATTCTAAACCATCAAACTACCGTTCTTCAAAATGGCGCCGTTGCCGGGGAATTGCAAACGTGTGCCTTATTATTGGTTATTGTAAATATTTTTTTTCCCTTTTACTTGTTTATTTGTTTTTGTTTTTCCCTTTTATTTCTATTAGTTACTATGAATTCTCACCCCTCTCGCTTTAAGTTTGGTTCTAAATTTGTTGAAAGGAGTGGATGCAATAATAGGAATATGCATCAAGGTCTAAACAATCAAAGATGGATGGAGCCAAGAGGACCTGATCAACCATTTAGGCAACAACACCCCCCAAGGTATCGCGGGCAAGGACCACTCCACAATGCATACCAAGCTGATAGATATGGTGGAACCCCTTGTAATTACCAACAAGCCCCACCCTGTCCTTATAGACCATCCTCTCACCATAGCTTTGAACCACCACACTCACAAGTTCCTTTTCATCATTCACCATCGTATGACCCTTATCCACCACAATCCCAATCCAATTACTCCCAAGAACTACCACATTCTTATTTTGAACCCTCATATCCGCCCCAACCTCCAATGAATGACAAACTTCGTCTTATTCTTCAAGGGCAAGCGAAGATGCAAAGGAACGTACTGGAACTCACTACTGCCTTAACCGAGGTAGTAAATATAATAGCTTCCCGACATCTGAGCACTCAAAGTACTCCCATGGCTACATGTGGAGAATCTAAAGAAGAGCGTAGCATGAAGGAGACACTAGAAACTTCGGTGGACAATGAGGAGCATGGCTTTGTATTGGAACAAGTGGAGGAAGCCATGATAGTTGTAGAGGAAGAAGTGGTTGAAGATTTAGGAGATGCTGAACCTCCATGGGAATCGAGAACTGTAAAGAATTCCGCCGAGACATTCGAATTTGATGCCAAGGAGGATAATGCACAACCTCCAATGCATATACCTTGTGAAAAATTGGACGAAACAGACCAAGAAATTGATTCCTTAAGCAGTGATGACCATGAATCAAGCTCTCCTAGTCACAAACTTACATCCTCAACTAAACTCCATGAGCCTGAAGAACCTTATCCAAGTGAATACAAAGATGACGTCGAGGTAGATTTCTCTCAACCTCCAATGTATGACTTAAGTGACGAGGAAGACATAGAAGACCTTGATCAGGATGCAGTTGCAGTTGAAGAATTTTGTAAGGAAGTGGAGGAATTCACAGAAAAATACAAGGGAGTAGAGCTTACAGAACCACTGGAAACACCTATCCCAAGGCCATTACCACCTAATACAAGCTTCAAGTGGGTACAATCCTTAACCTTTATCTTTAATTTTCCACTTGAATATGGTTTGCTTGAAACAGATGGCCAGCTTAGAGCTCTCTGCGACTTTAAGATTAAGAGGGAAATGGCTCGTACTAAGAGCTGGTGTGCAAGATTCAATAAGGTTCCACGCTTCAATTCGAAGTGCACGGATTGGTATCAAGTTCAATTGAATGGGTCTCGGAAGACTTTTGGTCATCTTGGTGAGAATACAATTTCTAAACCGCCCGGATGGAAGAATATAGATCAAGACAAAGGCGGATTTAAAAGCAAAGTTTGGGATCCCAGAAAATATTCTGACATTCGTCACCCCGGGAGCCTGAGAATCTGTTTGAAGCTGTTCATAAGCTTTACATGCCTAGTTTGGGACCCCGGAGGCTGTTGGCATTCCAAACATTGGTGGAGATTTCTGGATGAATTTAAGCATAAGCCACCATAACAAGAAACTTATCAAATGTCCAACTTAAGGACTTTAACTAAAAGTGCTAGGTGGGAGACAACCCACCATGGTATGATCATTCCTGTTTCAATTTTATTTCGTTTTGTTTGTTTTTATATTATATTATTTTCATTGAACTTGAATATTATTCATAGCATTTGCATCAGCATTGCATACTGCATAATTACATAAAAAAAAATGGTTGCACGTGACGCGTAAGCATCGCTGACGCGTCTGCGTCACAAGTGCATTAGGAAGAAAAAGTGAACAGAAAGTCACGCGAAAGCGTGGCTGGAGGCGTGCCTTTGGCACAAATTATTCCACGCGACCGTGTCGCTAACGCGTCCGCGTCAGTTACGAAAACATACCTCCCACGCGTCCGCGTCACTCATGCGAACGCGTGACCTGGAAATCGGCGTAAAGATCCAACGCCCAGAAATCTGGGCTGGAATCGTGCGGCTGGTGTGCGTTTAGCACAAACGGCCCACGCGGTCGCGTCCCTGACGCGAACGCGTCACTTGGAAAACACTCATCCAATGCGGAAGCGTGAGTGACGCGTCCGCATCGCGTGGATATCATGGCCTCCCTAAATGGAAACAGAGAGTTGCGCTAAAATGACGTTGGAATTGTGCGTTTAGCACAATTTACAGCGACGCGGTCGCATGCCTCACGCGTCCGCGTCATCCATCTTTTACCCAACCCACGTGATCGCGTCAATCACGCGACCGCGTCAATCCCATTTCACCCTAGTCACGCGATCGCGTGCCCCACGCGTTCGTGTGGATTCAAAATCACTAACCCATCTTTTCCACGCGAAACCCTACCCGTCGCGCCCCATAACCCCCTCCCTTCTTCCTCTTTTCTCTACAACTCCTTCCCTTCTCCCACCACCAACCACCACCACTAACCACCAAACCATCACACCAGTGCCGCCTCCCACCACCACAACCCTCACCTACCTCCCTTCTTACCCACCCCCTCCACCATTAACCCCAACCCGAAACCCCCTGCCACCGCCCCTGCTCCGCCACTGCGCCGCTGTGCCCCTCCCCCAGCGCCGCTGCATCACCACCACCATCTCTCTGCCCTCACCTCTGTTCTTATACATACCAGGTTCCGCCGAACGCCAATTTCTCTATCACTTGTAGTTATTTATTTTTCAGTTTATGTTCGAATTAGGCTAGTTAGAGATGCATGTTTGTAGTGGATTTTAGGTGGTTAGGTAGCTAGGATGTGGTTAGTGGATTTAGGCCTGATAATTGCGCTGTTCTTGCTACATGTTTTATCTATTTCGCAATTCTGATTTTGCTGTGATACTCATATTGTTCATACATTGTTCTTCCATGTTTCTTGCTGTTGTTACATTGCTTTTTCATGTTCATATTATCTGTATCTATTTGTAGCTTTATTTTAATTTATATGAACTATTTTTATTTTCGGGATCATCCAATTTTAGCCGGAATGCTGCCCAATTTTCTGTAAATTGTTTTCATGTATTAAGTTTGGTAACTTACTATTTTGCCCTACTTGGCTACAACCAAACCGATTCATGCCTGCCGGGCTAGCATTCTTATTCCTTTTGACCCCCTAGTTAATAACTTGCACTATTGATGATTTCATGTTAGTTTGGCAACTTTTCTATCCTTCTGAATTATCATCAATACACTGAAATTTTTGCTTGAATATGAGTTGATTATTCTTTAAATTTGTGAATTTATTGTTACCTAGGAAACATTTATCAATGCCACTCACTTTAATTTTCTTTCTCCTAACTCACTGATTTCCACTTTCTAACCTCTTTTTCAATCCTAACCGATCTAACTTTCAAACTTCTCTTTTTGGTTTTTTACTATTTACTTTAACTTTCTAACTCAAGGCATGATTATTATTTTTCCTAATTAACATGAATTCTACTTATATTACATTTTGGATTGTGATTTTTCATCTCAGATTTCTAACTCAAATACAATCCATAATGAACATATACTTAACTCATTTCATAATTCTACTGCTCTTCTGCCACTATGTTCTTATATTGTTATTATTCTATTTGCCTACTTGTTTTCCTACTTTGTCCTTCAATTATACCCTGGAACTTCTGCTTTTCAGGATGTCTGACCCTCAGCGCAAAGGAAAAGGCAAAGCAACCACTAGCAAACGGAAAAGAGGCGAATCCTCTATGTCCGTCCTCGACATTATGCATGACGACTCCTGGCGGGAAAAGGCTGACCAGCTCTTCACTGCTAATGATCCAGTTAAATTTGCAAACAGATACTGTGAGCTGAAGTATCCAGTGTTTGCCACCTCCAGGAACCTGTACCTGGAGAGAACTCTGATACGCAAAAATTAATGTTTCACGTTTAACCGGCAAGTATACCGGATCGTATCAAGTAGTAAAACTCACTGGAGTGAGGTCGATCCCACAGAGATTGGTAGATTAAGCAACTTTAGTTAATTGGTATTTTAGTTGAGCAAACATTGTTTTGATTTCATGAGATTTGAATGCTTAAAAGAAATTGCAAAGAATTAAATGACAAGAAAATTTAAGAACTAAAGTAAGGAAAGCAATTAAAATGACCAAAAGTAAATAATGGAAACATAAATTGCAAGAAACTTAAATGACATCAAAAGTAAATTGCAAGAAAGTAGAGTGCTGAATTGTAGAGAGCGGAGAAGTAAATTGCAAATAATTGAAACTGAATCTAAATAGCAGGAAAGTTAAATTGTAAAAGGGAATTGGGTAATGGGTATTCAAAATAACTAAAGAGCAAAAGAAATGAGAATTAATGATGGAAGAGATCATTAAGGATCAGAGATACAAATTATCATGAATTGATGTTGATCAATTCCTTCTCAATCATGGGTATAGATCCATGGCAGATTGTAGGTAATTGAGTTCCAATCTCTTGGTAACTCAATTTCTCTCAACACAACCAATTTCCACTCTCGTGATTTAATTATTCATGAGAAGAGATGAAGCTCATTAACTAATCTTTCAAGCCACACAATTCCCAGGATCTCAACCAAGGGTGGTTACATCTCACATACCAACCCAAAGTGTATTAATCAAGGAAATTATGAAAGGATGAACTCTAAACTGAAGTATATGGCTCCTTTCTCAAGTTCACCACACAATTCATATAGATTCAATCCCTCTCTCAATGGTGATTGAATCTTTGAAGAACAAGAGTTTCTTCTTGGATGAACCACTTGAATTGAGAAGGAAAAGAAGAGTTATCAACCCATTCAAATAAACAGAGCTCCTCCCCCTAATGAAAATGGGGTTTAGTGAATCATAGCTCTAAATTCAACAACAATTGCAAAGATGAAAATTAAAATAAGTGTAGAAAAGAATGAAGAAGAAGAAGAAGTTCTTAAATCTGGAATTCAAAGTTTCAAGAAAAACAAAATAGAAGACCGGTGAGAAAAAGTAAAAAGTAAAAATGCTAGTGTAATAGAAAAATGTCTAAGTGTCAAAAGTCCAAAAACAAGTAAAAAAGTAAAAGTCCAATCTCCCTAAAAGTATACAACTTTTCTCTATTTATACTACTCCTAAAACTCCTTTAGAGATCTTCAATTGGGCTAGCAATATGGGCTTTATCTTTGTTGAATTCTTGGCTTAATGGGAGGAGTCAATCGAAGAATTGTTGCTAAACAGGAAAGAAGGAGCTCATTCATAATGCTCCTGGCCCAATGGGGACGTTACTGGAAAACACGCCAGTGTAAACGCACGTTGGCAACGTGCTTCATGAGTTTCCTGGGCTGGGGCCTTTGTGCTGGGCGTTGTTAGCCCAGGTTGTTGCCAACAACTTGGCTTTTCTTCTTCTTGACTTTACTTGCATGCCTAATGTTTCCCAGAATTTGTGTTTCAATCCTCTGCTTCAATATGGACTATCATACATCATTGGAAAGCTCAGAATGTCTTCTTTCTAATGCATTTGGAATCATCTCAATTGGAGTTTCCTATCTCAAGTTATGCTTCCTCAAAGAAGGTAAGGTCAGGCTGCCAAGTTTGTTAAAGTTGTTGCTGGACACGCACCCTTTCCTCCAAGTTGGCAATGTGCTAGTGCCCTTCCTTGGCCCAAATTCTCTCCCCCTTAGCGTTGTTAATGAACACGCCTTCTCCTCCTTGCCTTGGTAACGTGCTCGACCTTCTTTGGGCTCATTCATGCCTCCTTGAATTTCAACTTCATGTTCTTGTTTTTGGGTCTAAATATGACTCTGATTTGAGCTTCCATTTCATGCTCCACTATAAACTATTATATATGGTTGGAAAGCTGTGAATGTTAGCTTTCCAACACAACTGGAAGCATGTTAATTGGATCTCTGTAGCTCAAGTTATGCTCCATTGAAAATGACAAGGTCAGGCTGCCAGGGTTGCCGGCGTTTTTGACAAACACGCCTTCACATTCTCAAGTTGGCAACGTGGGTAACCTTCTAAGGCTGCTAAGCTTTGCAGGCATTGCTAGCAAACACACCTTCACCTTCCCCAAGTTGGCAGCGTGGGTTATGCCTCCCAGGAAGCCAAATTTTAGCAAGGGCGTTGCCAACTTGGATTCCAAGTTGCCAACGTGTTTAGTTTCTGAGGTTCCAAATAAAGCCAGCTTTTGAAGCTTCAAACGAATGTCAAACCCATTCTATTATCTATCATTGGAAAGCTCTGGATGTCTACTTTCAAATGCCGTTGACATCACTTCATTTGGAGTTTTGTAGCTCAAGATATACTCCACTGAAGGAGGTAAGGTCAGGCTGTCCAGCTCTCCAGCGTTTTTGGCAAACACTCCTTTGTTCGTTCAAGTTGCCAACGTGTTAACTTATGCTTCCTAGCTCCAAGCATTAATGCGTTGTTGACGAGCACGCCAATGCATTCCCAAGTTGGCAACGCTCTTGAGCTCTTCCTTGGCCCAGCATCCTTGCTTGCCTGCGTTGCCAAGGAACACGCCCCCTTTCTCCAAGTTGGCAACGCCCAAATTTACTCTCCAGGGATGCCTTGCATTGTTGGGCGTTGTTGATGGACACTCTAGTTCATACCCAAGGCAACAACGTGCTCGAGCTCTTGGTTGGCCTAAAATCTTACTCTTGGCGTTGTTGCTGGCGTTGCCTTCAAACACGCCCTTGTTACTACAGGTGGACAACATGCTCGAGGCTAGAAGTTGCCTTCCAAGGTTGCTTGTTGCGTTGCCAAGGAACATGCCTTCAGAACTTGGCTTTGGCAACGTGCTTCACACCCTTCTTATCCACGCCTTCTTGCTGCTGGCGTTGTCACCAAACACGCCCTTGTTGGTGGCGTTGGCAACGTGCTAGGGAGCTGTTTCCTTCCAAGTTTTGCTCCCTGGCGTTGCTATGGACCACGCTAGTAGTTTGGGGAGTTGGCAACGTGCCAACCCGCTCTTCTTGGCTTGCTTTGGATTGTTGGAGTTGCCCTCAAACATGCCATTGTAAATTCAAGTTGGTAACTTGCTTGGGGCTTCAAATTCACCTTCCAGGACTACTTGGCATTATTGCCAAACACTCAAGTGATAATGCACGTTGGCAACTCCCAAGTCTCTTCCTCCTTGCCAAGCTTGCTGTGTCCCCATTCTTTCTTGCTCCAATTCTTGCTGGCTTGACCTTCTTGCTTTATTACCTATCATTAACCAAATAATTTGCTTCAAAGTTTTGCCATTCTATGCAACAATTTTCAAGAGATTCATTCATGCTAATTCATTTGTCAACTCCTTGAATTCTTTGCGCAAATATGGCCAAATTCCACCTAGTTCTTGGTTCATGAATGCATGGAGAGAAAACTCACACAAATGCTTGTTTATTTCAAAGAAAGTGAATGAAATTAAGCTAAAACTACTTAAACTACCTAGCTAATATAGCAAAGATGCAAATGCATCACAACACCAAAGTTAAACCTTGCTTGTCCTCAAGCAAGAAAAGAACTATGCACACAGGTTTCTTTTAATTGGAACAAGTTGAGGGATAGCTTGTAATGCCTTGGTGAGTGAAGTGATTAAGTGATAGTGGGGTGAACTCTGAATTATATGCTCATGCAAGGATTCCAGTGCTTATTAGTCCCTACATTTTGGAAGTCCTAGATCTTAGGACTTTTATTCAAATGATATCATGGAAATCTCTCTATAGGTAATCACCTTGAAGCAGTCTTATAGTTTTTGTGTCTTGGCCTTGACTCTAAGTGTCATGTCTCAAAACGGCTCTTTAGATAAGCTTTCAATCAATACTCCCAAACCAGTTGGTTTTAAGGTATTAGGTGTTGAAGCACCCCTTAGGATTTACTTACTCAAGCCTCTCTCTTTGACGCAATTCTAACACAAGCATTTAACAAGGATAATAACTCTTTGAGTTCTTATTTCTTTCTTTTTCTTCCTAGTAATTGATGCTCAGAGCCTTTTGCCATGTTCTTTCTTTTTTTTTTTCTTCTTGGATCAAAAGATATTTGAGAATCTCCACAATACTTCTTTGAACTCTCTTTCCTGCCAATGAGCTCCCATGCAGGTTTTCACAAACATGCAACCTCAATACACAATCATACAACTAGAACCACCACTTCTCTTAATCTTTTGCTTGCCTCAAAACAAATTTTTGACTCCTCAATCATTCTTTTCAAAGAAATGTTCTCTGTTTGCAATTTATAGATCTTGAGTGTAAGCAAATTCTCAAGTGTATGGTGCTATGATGTATTTAGCATCTTAGTTATTGAACTTTTAAGGAGATTATGCTAAGCAGACAAGCAGGGGTGCAATATTGCTTTCAATCATAATAGTTTTAAATAAAAGACAATCACTTAACAATACAACCTTTTGGAGTTTACTTGCTTTACTCCTTATCATCATCATTGTTGGTCTTTACATCCCTCTTTGTCTCTTTGGTTGATGATGCTTAATCCTTCCCAAGATTGAAGTGACTGTCTACAATAAACTTTGAAAGTTGCTTGTTCCCAAGCACTTGAGAGATGGTTAGCATGCAGGTATGCTTGTGAGTTCTTGACCTTAAGTTGGTGTGGGAACACCAAACTTAGTTCCTTGCCTACCTCTATATGCCAACACAGAATGCTTCTTTCATGCATGCATACTACATCATGTGCTTTAAGTCTATGAGTAAATAAAATGCAGGACTAAAAGGTAAACAATTGAAATTGCAGGTTTAGTCAATTTCTATGATTGTTTGGGATTTGTGATTATTCATAATTGTCTCAAGGGTTACTTTGTTTTTCATGAATGTTGGTGGAACACCAAACTTAGTACCATGCATTCACCCTTAATTTTTTTTCTTTGTTGATACAATCACATTGGTGTGGAACACCAAACTTAATTCCTTGCAATACATAGAAGTTGAACTAACCATTTATTCTGAGAAGAGTATAAAAAAGTAGTTACCTAAGGTTGGGTTGCCTCCCAACAGGCGCTCTTTTATCGTCATTAGCTTGACAGTTGTCCCTCTTTAGGGAGGATGATGATCATAGTGCCTTAATCCTTCCCCTCTCACCATGAGCTTCCTTCCAGTATCCTTCTTGATGATTTCCACATGTTCAAGTGAGAGGATTTTATTCACTGTGTAATATCCAGAAAAGTGTGGAGATGTTTCCATTGGTTGGTAAGTTAGCATCACTTTATCCCCTGGTGAGAAACCTTCAGTGGGGATTTTCTTGTTTCTCCATCCTCTTGGCACTTTCTTCTTGGGGTTCTTTTCTTTTTCAGGAGGTAGTTCAGGTTTTGGAGCCTCAATTTTTAGAATGTCCTTGCTGAGAATCTCAAATGCACGCTTTGGTTGTAGCTTCTGCTCTATTCTTTAAGCTTGTTGCAACACTTCTACCTCTTCCTTTCTTTTCCAGCATGAGTTTAGGTGCATTGGAAGTGTTTCATCAGATGCCTCTTTTAAGTTTGGGTCTATGGAATCAATCTTCATACACTCTTCCTCTTGGGTAGAATCTTGCAAATTCTTGAAGACATGAAATACTATATGCTCTTCATTCACCCTTAGCATCAATTCTCCTTTTTCAACATCTATCAATGCCCTGGCAGTAGCTAAGAAGGGTCTCCCTAGGATGATGGGAGTGTTGTCATCTTCCTCTAAGTCTAGAATGACGAAGTCAGCTGGGAGGAAAAATTTGTCCACCTTCACCAATACATTCTCCACAACCTCAAGTGCTTGCTGAATGGATTTATCCGCCATTTGAAGAGCTATTTTTGTGGGTTTTAATTCATGAATCTGAAGCTTCCTCATCAAAGGTAGAGGCATCAGATTTATGCTTGCACCAAGGTCACAAAATGCTCTCTCAATCATCATGTTGCCTATGGTGCAAGGGATATGAAAGCTCCCTGGGTCCTTCCTCTTTCTTGGCAACCCTCTCTGGATGATGGCACTACACTCCCTGGTCATCACAACAGTTTTCCCTCTTTCAAGGATCTTTTCTTTGTCAATAATTCCTTCATGAACTTAGCATATAGGGGCATCTGTTCAGGTGCTTCAATGAAAGGGATGTTGATGTGTAGTGTCTTGAATATCTCCAAGAATTTGGAGTATTGCTTCTCTTTGTTCTCTCCCTTGAACCTTTGAGGGTATGGAATCATTGGTTGATATGTTTTCACTGCCTCCTTCTTAGCTAATTTATCACTTTGTGTAAAGGTTTCTTGCTCCTGCTTTTGTTCCATCACCTCCTCTTTTAAGCCTTCTTTGTTGTGCTCTTCTTTAGTGATGGCTTCTGTCTCCACCTTCTTCCCACTTCTCAGAGTGATTGCTTTGCACTCCTCCCATTTTATGGCTTTTTCTATGACCTTTGGATTGGAGATTGTATCACTTGGGAGAACATTGGTTGGCCGTTCATCTTGTTTGGCCAATTGTCCCAATTGTCGTTCAAGGTTCTTCATGGTGGCTTCATGTCTCTCTTGTCCTTTGAGCAAAATCTCTTGCGCCTTGACTAAACTTTGAGCGGTCTGGGCAAATGACTGTGTGTTTTAGGTAAGGGCTTGCAAGGCTTCTTCAAGACTTGAGATCCTGGTTTCATGATGGTCAATGGGTGGTATGGTAGGGTATGATTGTTGTGCCTGGAAGTTGTTTGGAGCATTGAGGTGGGCATTTTGTGAGTTGAATGGTGGTGTGGAGAAGTTATTTTGGTGAATTTGTGAATTGTTGTGGGGTGGTTGATATGTGTTTTGTGGTTTCTTGTATTGGTTAGTGTTGTTAGATGAATGATTTTGGTTGTGTGTGTTGCGGGAATGGTTGGAGTTGTTGTTTTTCTACCACTGGTTTTGATTATCACCCCATCTCAGGTTGGGGTGGTTCCTCCAGGATGAGTTGTATGTGTCACCATGGAAGTCATTTTGAAATGAACTTGAGGTATTTTGCATGTATTGAACTTGTTCTTGTTGCTGCTCAACATTGTCTTCTTCATTTTGACCCCATTCAATTGAAGCTTGATTTGTTGTGCTCACTGAAGCTAGTTGGAGGCCATCTATTCTCTTAGCCATCATTTCCATTTGTTGCTAGATTTGTTGGTGCATCAGCTTGTTCTGTGCCAAGATTGTGTCCACTCCTTCTAGTTCCAATACACCCTTCTTTTGAATAGGTTGGCGTTGCCTCTGATGAGCAAAGAAGTATTAGTTATTTGTCACCATGTCTATGAGATTCTGAGCTTCTTCGACTGTATTCATCAATTGTAGCGAGCCTCCTGCAGAGTAATCCAAGGACTCTTGAGATCTTTGAGTCAACCCTTCATAGAAATTTTGAAGTTTATCCCATTCACTGAACATCTCAGGTGGACATTTCCTAATCAGAGCTTTGTATCTTTCCCATGCCTCATACAATGATTCCCCATCCATTTGAGTGAACGTTTGCACCTCCGTTTTCAACCTGATGATTCTCTGAGGCGGATAGAACTTGGATAGGAATTTACTCACAAGATCATCCCAATTGTTGATACTTTCTTTGGGAAATATCTTTAGCCATTGAAATGCCTTGTCCCTCAAAGAAAATGGGAATAATAGCAGCTTGTAAACATCTGGATGCACACCATTTGTCTTGACAGTTTCACATATTCTTAGGAAGACAGATAGGTGTTGATTTGGATCCTCAAGGGGGCCTCCTCCATAGGAACAATTGTTTTGCACGAGAGTGATGAGCTGAGGCTTCAATTCAAAGTTGTTTGCATGAACATTGGGAGCGAGTATACTGCTCCCACAGTGTCTTGGATTTGGGAGAGTATAGGAAGCTAGAACTCTCCTCTGAGGTGGGTTGTTATTGTTGGCAACTCCCTCAGCAGGGTTATGTGAGTTGCCCTCCATGACCTGGTCTTCTCCTTCTGAATCCTCTTCACCAATTATCCCTTTTCCTGTTGCTTCTCTTCTTAACCTTTGGAGGGTTCTCTTGTCTTCAGGATTAAATCTCCTTGCCTCTGACATACACAAACACACAAACCAACAACACAAATGAAACACTCTATTGCTAGAGTGAAGTTAAAGTTAGCAAAATAAAATATCAAACAGTTAGTGGGCTTTAACAAGGAAAAGAAAAATGCTTAATCTAAACTACCATTCACTTAATCATTGTCAGTCTTTTCCAATCCCCGGCAACGGCACCAAAAACTTGATATGCGAAAATTAGTGTTTCACATTTAACCGGCAAGTATACCGGATCGTATCAAGTAGTAAAACTCACTGGAGTAAGGTCGATCCCACGGAGATTGGTAGATTAAGAAACTTTAGTTAATTGGTATTTTAGTTGAGAAAACATGGTTTTGATTTCATGAGATTTGAATGCTTAAAAGAAATTGCAAAGAATTAAATGACAAGAAAATTTAGGAACTAAAGTAAGGAAAGCAATTAAAATGACCGAAAGTAAATAATGGAAACTTAAATTGCAAGAAACTTAAATGACATCAAAAGTAAATTGCAGCAAAGTAGAGTGCTGAATTGTAGAGAGCGGAGAAGTAAATTGCAAATAATTGAAACTGAATCTAAATAGCAGGAAAGTTAAATTGCTTGAATATAAAAGGGAATTGGGTAATGGGTATTCAAAATAACTAAAGAGCAAAAGAAATGAGAATTAATGATGGAAGAGATCATTAAGGATTAGAGATGCAAATTCTCATGAATTGATGTTGATCAATTCCTTCTCAATCATGGGTATAGATCCATGGCAGATTGTAGGTAATTGAGTTCCAATCTCTTGGTAACTCAATTTCTCTCAACACAACCAATTACCACTCTCGTGATCTAATTATTCATGAGAAGAGATGAAGCTCATTAACTAATCCTTCAAGCCACACAATTCCCAGGATCTCAACCAAGAGTGGTTACATCTCACATACCAACCCAAAGTGTATTAATCAAGGAAATTATGAAAGGATGAACTCTAAACTGAAGTATATGGCTCCTTTCTCAAGTTCACCACACAATTCATATAGATTCAATCCCTCTCTCGATGGTGATTGAATAATTGAAGAACAAGAGTTTCTTCTTGGATGAACCACTTGAATTAAGAAGGAAAAGAAGAGTTATCAACCCATTCAAATAAACAGAGCTCCTCCCCCTAATGAAAATGGGGTTTAGTGAATCATAGCTCTAAATTCAACAACAATTGCAAAGATGAAAATTAAACTAAGTGTAGAAAAGAGTGAAGAAGAAGAAGAAGAAGTTCTTAAAACTGGAATTCAAAGTTGCAAGAAAAACAAAATAGAAGACCGGTGAGAAAAAGTAAAAAGTAAAAATGCTAGTGTAATAGAAAAATGTCTAAGTGTCAAAAGTCCAAAAACAAGTAAAAAAAGTAAAAGTCCAATCTCCCTAAAAGTATACAACTTTCTTCTATTTATACTACTCCTAAAACTCCTTTAGAGATCTTCAATTGGGCTAGCAATATGGGCTTTATCTTTGTTGAATTCTTGGCTTAATGGGAGGAGTCAATCAAAGAATTGTTGCTAAACAGGAAAGAAGGAGCTCATTCATAATGCTCCTGGCCCAATGGGGACGTTACTGGCAAACACGCCAGTGTAAAGGCACGTTGGCAATGTGCTTCATGAGTTTCCTGGGCTGGGGGCTTTGTGCTGGGCGTTGTTAGCCCAAGTTGTTGCTAACAACTTGGCTTTTCTTCTTCTTGACTTTACTTGCATGCCTAATGTTGTCCAGAATTTGAGTTTCAATCCTCTGCTTCAATATGGACTATCATACATCATTGGAAATCTCAAAATGTCTTCTTTCTAATGCTTTTGGAATCATCTCAATTGGAGTTTCCTATCTCAAGTTATGCTTCCTCAAAGAAGGTAAGGTCAGGCTACCAAGTTTATTGAAGTTGTTGCTGGACATGCACCCTTTCCTCCAAGTTGGCAACGTGCTAGTGCCCTTCCTTGGCCCAAATTCTCTGCCCCTTGGCGTTGTTAATGAACAATGCTTCTCCTCCTTGCCTTGGTAACGTGCTCGACCTTCTTTGGGCTCATTCATGCCTCCTTGAATTTCAACTTCATGTTCTTGTTTTTGGGTCTAAATATGACTCTGATTTGAGCTTTCATTTCATGCTCCAATATAGACTATTATATATGGTTGGAAAGCTCTGAATGTCAGCTTTCCAAAGCAACTGAAAGCATGTCAATTGGATCTCTGTAGCTCAAGTTATGCTTCATTGAAGATGACAAGGTCAGGCTGCCAGGGTTGCCGGCGTTTTTGACAAACACGCCTTCACATTCTCAAGTTGGCAACGTGGGTTACCTTCTAAGGCTGATAAGCTTCGTAGGCATTGCTAGCAAACACGCCTTCACCTTCCCCAAGTTGGCAACGTGGGTTATGCCTCCCAGGGAGCCAAACTTTAGCAAGGGCGTTGCCAACGTGTTTAGTTTCTGAGGTTTCAAGTTAAGCCAGCTTTTAAAGCTTCAAACCAATGTCCAACCCATACTATTATATATCGTTGGAAAGCTCTGGATGTTTACTTTCAAATGCCGTTAAAATCACCTCATTTGGAGTTTTGTAGCTCAAGATATACACCCTTGAAGGAGGTAAGGTCAGGCTGTCCAGCTCTCCAGCGTTTTTGGCAAACACTCCTTTGTTCCTTCAAGTTGCCAACGTGTTAACTTATACTTCCTAGCTCCAAGCATTGCTGCGTTATTGATGAGCACGCCAATGCATTCCCAAGTTGGCAACGCTCTTGAGCTCTTCCTTGGCCCAGCATCCTTGCTTGCCTGCGTTGGCAAGGAACACGCCCCCTTTCTCCAAGTTGGCAACGCCCAAATTTACTCTCCAGGGCTGCCTTGCATTGTTGGGTGTTGTTGATGGACACTTTATTTCATACCCAAGGCAACAACGTGCTCGAGCTTTTGGTTGGCCTAAAATCTTGCTCTTGGCATTGTTGCTGGCGTTGCCCTCCAAGGTTGCTTGTTGCGTTGCCAAGGAACATGCCTTCAGAACTTGGCTTTGGCAACGTGCTTCACACCCTTCTTATCCATGCCTTCTTGCTACTGGCGTTGTCACCAAACACGCCCTTGTTGGTGGCGTTGGCAATGTGCTAGGGAGCTGTTTCCTTCCAAGTTTTGCTCCCTGGCGTTGCTATGGACCACGCTAGTAGTTTGGGGAGTTGGCAACGTGCCAACCCGCTCTTCTTGGCTTGCTTTGGATTGTTGGAGTTGCCCTCAAACATGCCATTGTAAATTCAAGTTGGTAACTTGCTTGGGGCTTCAAATTCACCTTCCAGGACTACTTGGCGTTATTGCCAAACACTCAAGTGATAATGCACGTTGGCAACTCCCAAGTCTCTTCCTCCTTTCCAAGCTTGCTATGTCCCCAATCTTTCTTGCTCCAATTCTTGCTGGCTTGACCTTCTTGCTTCATTACCTATCATTAACCAAAGAATTTGCTTCAAAGTTTTGCCATTCTATGCAACAATTTTCAAGAGATTCATTCATGCTAATTCATTTGTCAACTCCTTGAATTCTTTGTGCAAATATGGCCAAATTCCACCTAGTTCTTGGTTCATGAATGCATGGAGAGAAAACTCACAAAAATGCTTGTTTATTTCAAAGAAAGTGAATAAAATTAAGCTAAAACTACTTAAACTAACTAGCTAATATAGCAGATATGCAAATGCATCAAACTCTAAAAATTCCAGAAGAACTACAGCAGTACACCTCCGAACAGATAAAATAGAGAGGCTGGTTCTTCTTGGAGAGAAACTTGACAGAGGTCAATGCTTCCTGGGTCAGAGAGTTTTACTGCAACTATTTCAAGACTTCCCTGGATGCAGTGCACCTCAGAGGGAAACGTATTTTAGTCACTGAGGAAGCTATTGAGGACATCCTCAACCTTCAGCCTAAGTCAGATCAGCCTGACGGTTACCAAAAGGCTGAAGAGGATATGCGCTTCATGAGATTTGGCTGGGATGCTGTCAAGCAGAGGATAGCCCTTGATCCTACTGTCCCATGGGTCATGGGAAAGAACACAGTGATGCCTAAGGGAATCAAGCTGATTTATCTGAATGATGAGACTCGACTCTGGCACCAGATTCTGAGCAACTATGTGATGCCGAGCACTCATGAGACAGAGCTGCCCACTGCTATGATCACCCTCATCTGGTGTGTGATGGAGGGTAAGGACCTGTATTTGCCACGTTTCATCCGATATTATATGGCCAGGGTCCATGTCAGAGGCACTCTTCCTTTCCATTATCTGATCACCCAGCTAGGCCGTCGAGCTGACGTGCCTTGGGAGCTTGCTGATGAGAAGCCACCTGCTGCAGACTGCAAGAAGATTATCCCTCACAGTAGGAAGTTTCAGGCTTTAGGCCACAGACCCCCATTCCTCACCGCTTCTGATGAGACCGCCACACCTTCAGCTGCCCCTTCGTCATCCACTGCTGCACCAGCTACCACCACTGCACCTCCACCTGTGTCAGAGCCCGTTTACCACCTCGTGCACCGCTTATTTCAACAGCTGGACCAGATGGAGCGCCGCAACCGGCGGCGATATAAGAGATTTGAGCGTCACAACAAGTGACGCTATGAGCACCTCAAGTTGATGATCCGATCCGGCGGCGATATTCCCTTCGAGCCTGACACACCAAGAGAGCCATCTGAGGAGGAGGCGGACGAGCATGAGGAGGAGACACATGCACAGAGAGAGGCTGAGCAGGCAGGACCAGAGCATGCTGCACCACAGCATGTGGGGCCACACCAGATTCAGGTTGCAGACCCAGAGATCCCTCTACAGTCAATGCCTCCACTGCAGCAGATAAATCCTCCTACACTGATCCAGTCTGCAGACCCTCAGGCCACCACAGAGACTCAAGCAGCCCATCCTTCCGGTGATGACACTTGTTCACACCCAGCTTGAGTGAGCATCGAGGACGATGCTATATTTTAAGTGTGGGGAGGTCGCCATCCCTGGTTTATCTTTTTGGTGAACCACTACAGACTCTTTTTTATCTTATTTTTCTGTATTTTTATTTTTATTTTTATTTTCTTCTGTACTTGCACATTGTTCTTTTGCTATATTTTTACTTTATTTCCGCATTTTGCACTTTAGTTTATACCTTAGACATTTAGTTTAGTCTGCAATTCTAAACTTATTAGTTATAGAATATGTGGATTAATTAGTATAGTTTACCCCTTTAGCATATAATAGTTCGGTTCAATTGAAAATAAAAGGAAGTAAACTACAACCTTTAGTAATTTAAAACAATCCACACACCTTGTATATATAGCATTACATGTTAGTTAGTTAACAACATTTCATCAAGGAGGAACACTAAGATTTTAAAAGCCACCCTAATATTTACTTTGAGAATAATGGGAACTCTTGAATTCTACTTGCATGACATGTATAACTGATATATGATTTTTGAGCTAGAGAACACACAGCCTGTGAGTTTTGAGCTTAATTGTATGGTTACATTCAAACCATAAATTTCATTCCTGTGTGTTTTTCCCTTCTTTTTCAATCTGATGTTCTTTACTTTGTTTTAATCTATATGTCTAATATAGAATATAGATACATACCAAGAGATGATTGAGGCCATCATTTGAAATTTTCCTCACTTATCCCAAATTAGCCTACCTTGTACATCACCCTTGTTAGCCCCCTTGAGCTTTTTAATCCCCTCTTGTTCTATAACCACATTACTAGCCTTAAGCAGAAAAACAAAATAAAAATTCCAAGTTTAATCCTTGGTTGACTTAATATAGATATTATATACAATTTAAGAGTAGGGAATTTTATGGGAACATGGGATGATAGAAACAAAGTAAGAATTTAAAAAGAACAAGTTGTTTCAAAAACAAAAAAAAATTGGGAAGCACGCTCATGTGAAATCAAAACAGTTAAATTACCATGTGCATTGATATATAAAAAATTTTTTTTCAGTATTTAAATAAAGGGATACAAAAATTCCCCAAATGCAAAATAAAAAGATTCGATGCACATGGGACAAAATTTCAAAAATTAAAATTAATGCATGAACTTGCAATACAAAGTGGGAAAAATTTGGGTAAATAGGTAGAGGAACTTTAAAACTATATAAAGTATGTATGCTAGGTGAGATCTTAGACAAATCAAGGATTCACTTATTAGCTCACTTAGTCTTATACATATACCCTTACCTTCACCTTGGCCTCGCTACAACCTGGAAAAAGACCTCATGATTTTTGTATGTCTGTATTCCATATTTGTTGATTAGTTAGATGAAGAACAAAGTTTTAGAAAGCAAGGATAGAAAGAAGAATAGAGTGATTAACCCAATAAACACTGAGTGACTAGAGAGTAAACACAAAATCCAGTGAGAGTTCAATAGCTCAGCACCATATATCTCTGCTTAATTGTTAATTGTCTTGCAAGTTTGTGAAATATTTTTACCCATCTCAATTGTAAAAGTGCTTTAACAATATCTAAGGTTTGGCTATGCATATATGATTCCTTAAGGATATGAATTAATTTAACTACATGTAAGTTTTATATACAAGTGAATAATAACCAGAATTGCATGACTCAATTAGGTAGTTTGCATTTAGAATAGAATGCATTGCATGAGATTCCACCACTTTAACCTTACCTTATTCTTTATCTTGGATTTAGCATGAGGACATGCTATTGTTTAAGTGTGGGGAGGTTGATAAACCCATATTTTATGATGTATTTTGTGCTCAATTTAAGTGATTTATTCAATCATTCACCCACTTATTCATGTAATTTGCATGGTTTTACTTTCCCTTCCTTATTGAGTGATATATGTGAAAAAACATGTTTCCTATGCTTTAGAAATATTCAAATTAATCATCCTTTCTTACCATTCGATGCCGTGATTTGTGTGTTGAGTGCTTTCAGGCTTTATAGGGTAGGAATGACTTAAAGGATGGAAAGGAAACATACAAAAATGGAAGGAAAGCACAAAAATGGAGCTTTGAAGAAAAGGGCAGCGACGCGAAAGCATGGACGAAGCAGCCACGTACCCAGCGCGAAAAGGCAGCGATGCAGACGTGTGCCTTGAGCAGAACGCAAATGACGCGTGCGCATGAGCGAAGCGAATGCGTGATAAGGAAAACTCCCAAATGACGCGACTGCGTGAATCACGCGGACGTGTGACAGACACCACGCACCAGAAACTGCAGAAAATACTCCCAGCGACTTCTGAAGCCCTTTTGGCCCATATCCAGGACTAGAAAACACAGATTAGAGGTTACAAAGTGGGAGAATGCATCCATTCAAAAGGAGAGTCGATCATCATTCACTTTTGATAATTTAGATGTAGTTTTTAGAGAGAGAGGTTCTATCCTCTCTCTTAGGTTTTAGGATTAGGATTCCTCTTAAAGGAATTATGATTTCTTATTATTTCAACTTTATTATTTCAACTTCCTCTCAGGTTCAATATTCTTTTTACTTTATATTTCTCTTTTACTTTCAGATACTTTAATGCTTTTATTTAATTACTTATGTTACCAAATTGGCTCATGAACTATTCATGTCAGGATTTTCTTTATTTAATATAAATTGAGGTATTTCAGATTTATGATTCTTATTTAGCTTTTTTTATATTCTTGGCTTTAATTGATTAACTGGAGGCTCTTGAGTTGTCAAACTTATCGTCATTGTTAATTAATTTCTCTAATTGAATTGAATTCCACTAACTCTAGTCTTTCCTTAGGAGTTGGCTAGGACTTGGGGATCTAACTAATTAGTCCACTTGACTTTCCCTTGCGTTCGTAAAAGTTAACTAAGTGGGATTAAACTCAATTCTCATAAGAGTAACTAGGATAGGACTTCCGAATTTTCATCCCTTGCTAAGAGTTTTATTAGATATTAATTTATTAATTCCTGCAATTTATTTTCCTTGTTCAAACCTTTCAAAACCCAAAAACACTGTTTTGTATAACTAATAATAAGAACACCTCCCTGCAATTCCTTGAGAAGATGACCCGAGGATTGAATACTTCGGTTTATAAATTTTATTGGGTTTGTTACTTGTGACAACCAAAACGTTTGTAAGAAAGGATGATGCTTGGTTTAGAAACTATACTTGCAACGGGAATTTATTCTGAATTCTAAACCATCAAACTTCCGTTCTTCAATGATGGAAAAGGCTTGCTATTGCTAAACCTATTTCTTCCACTATTATTGTTGTTGAAGCCTTGTTGAGGCCTATGTTGGTCCTTTCATGAGAGATTTGGATGATTTATCCATGAAGGATTATAGGTGTTTCCATAGGGTTCTCCCATGTAATTCACCTCTTCCATTGCTGGGTTCTCAGGATCATAAGCTTCTTCGTCAGATGAAGCTTCTTTGGTACTGCCTGTTGCTGCTTGCGTTCCAGACAGACTCTAAGAATCATATTGACTTGCTGAGTCAATATTTTGTTTTGAGCCAATATGGCATTTAGAGTGTCAATCTCAAGAACTCCTTTCTTCTGATTTGTCCCATTATTCATAGGATTCCTTTCAGAAGTGTACATGAATTGGTTATTTGCAACCATTTCAATGAGTTCCTGAGCTTCTGCAGGCGTCTTCTTCAGATGAAGAGATCCTCCAGCAGAGCTATCCAATGACATCTTGGACAGTTTAGACAGATCATCATAGAAGATACCTATGATGCTCCATTCTGAAATCATGTCAGAAGGACACCTTCTGATCAATTACTTGTAGACCATCATAGAAGATACCTATGATGCTCCATTCTGAAATCATGTCAGAAGGACAGCTTCTGATTAATTACTTGTATCTTTCCCAGGATTCATAGAGGGATTCACCTTCTTTCTGTTTGAAGGTTTGGACTTCCACTCTAAGATTACTCAATTTTTTAGGTGGAAAGAATTTTGCCAAGAAGGCATTGACCAGCTTTTCCCAAGAGTTCAGGCTTTCCTTAGGTTGTGAGTCCAAAAGATTTGATTTTGAAAGATTTGATTTTGAAAATTAAAGTTGATTACTTGACTAACAAGAAACCAAAAGATATGATTTTAAAATTTAAAGATTGAACCTGTCTTAATAGGCAAGTAACAACTTGAGAGTTTTGAATCAATCACATTAAAAATTAGCATTAATTTTGAAAATATGAAATAAAAATCAGAAAAAGATTTTGAAAATCAATTTGGAATTTTCGAAAACAGTAAAAAAAATGGAAAGGATTTGATTTTGAAAAGATATGATTGAAAAGATAAGATTTGAAAAAGATTTGATTTTGAAAAATTATGAAAATTTGAAAAAGATTTGAATTAAAAACAAAATCTTCCCTCCTGTGCCCTCCTGGCGTTAAACTCCCAGAATGGTATCTATTCTGGCGTTTAACGCTCAGCCAGGTACCCTGGCTGGCGTTTAAACGCCAGTTTTCCCTTCCTCACTGGGCGTTTTGAACGCCTAGCTTTTTCTCTGTAATTCCTCTGCTGTATGTTCTGAATCTTCAATTCTCTGTTTTATTGACTTGAAAAGACATAAATTTGAAAAAAAAATTTTGAATTTTTAATGACGAGAAACAATAAACTGAAACTACTCATAGAAAACAAAGATCAAATGAACAATGCATGCAAGACACCAAACTTAGAACTTTTCATATTAGAGACACCAACAAATTGAGAATGCAATGAGAAACAACAAAAGACACAAAATAAGAGAATTTAAAGATAAGAGCAAAGAAATCATCAAGAACAACTTGATGATCAATGAAGAACATAGTTCATATATTCAAAAAAAAAAAGCAAGGAAATAAATAAAAAAATGCAAGACACCAAATTGACACTAGACTTAAACAAGAAACACAAATTATTTTTTATTTTTATGATTTTATAAATTTTTTTTGTATTTTTCGAAAATTATTTGGAAAAAAAAATAAGAAATTCAAAATTCTTAATGAGAATTCCAGGAATCGTGCAATGTTAGTCTAAAACTCTGGTCCAGGAATTAGACATGGCTTACTAGCCAGCCAAGCTTTCAGTGAAAGCTTCGGTCCAAAATACTAGACATGGCCAATGGCCAGCCAAGCTTAAGCAGATCATTACATTCAACAGCAAAATTGATAGAAAGCAACAAGCTCTTGCGATGATAAGTTGAAACCTCGGTCCAAAAGATTAGACATGCCTTCACAGCCAGCCAAACTTCAACAGATCATCACAAAACTCTAGAATTCATTCTTAAAAACTCTGAAGAACAGAATAGAAAACTTTTTTTTTGAAATTTTTTGAAAATAAATAAAAATTAAAAAGCTTAAACATAAAATAAAAGTACCTAATCTGAGCAACAAGATGAACCGTCAGTTGTCCAAACTCGAACAATCCCCGGCAACGGCGCCAAAAACTTGGTGCACAAAATTGTGATCTCAACTGCGCTAACATCTTGGTATGCACGATTGTAATCTCAATTATTCTTCACAACTCCGCACAACTAACCAGCAAGTGCACTGGGTCGTCTAAGTAACAAACCTTACGTAAGTAAGGGTCGATCCCACGGAGATTGTCAGCTTGAAGCAAGCTATGGTCATGTTGTAAATCTCAGTCAGGCAGATTCAAATGGTTATAGGATTTTGATAATTAAAATATAAATAAAATATAAAATAAGATAGAGATACTTATGTAATTCATTGGTGGGAACTTCAGATAAGCGTATGAAGATGCTTTGTTCCTCCTGAACCTCTGCTTTCCTATTGCTTTCATCCAATCATTCATACTCCTTTCCATGGCAAGCTGTATGTTGGGGGATCACTGTTGTCAATGGCTACCGTTCGTCCTCTCAGTGAAAATGGTCCATCTGCGCTGTCACCGCAGGGCTAATTAGCTGTTGGTTCTCGATCATGTTAGAATAGGATCCATTGATCCTTTTGCATCTGTCACTACGCCCAACACTCGCGAGTTTGAAGCTTATCACAGTCATCCCACTACGCCCAATAATTCTAGCCTATACCACGAAGGCTTTAATCTTAGATTAGAAACCCAAGAGATACACATTCAAGCTTGTTTGCATGTAGAACGGAAGTGGTTGTCAGGCACGCGTTCATAGGTGAGAATGGTGATAAGTGTCACTAGTTCATCACATACATCATGTTGAAGTGCGAATGGATATCTTAGAGAAGAAGTAGGCGTGAATTGAATAGAAAAATAATAGTAATTGCATTAATTCATAAAGAACAGCAGAGCTCTACACCTTAATCTATGGGGTGTAGAAACTCCACCGTTGAAAATACATAAGAACAAGGTCTAGGCATGGCCGAATGGCCAGCCTCCCAAAGAGGGTTCAATCATCAAAACATGATCAAAAGATGAAGTAAAGATCCCAAAATACAATAGCAAATGGTCCTATTTATAGAGAACTAGTAACCTAGGGTTTACAAAAATGAGTAAATGATGCAGAAATCCACTTCCGGGCCCACTTGGTGTGTGCTTGGGCTGAGCGTTGAAGCTTTCACATGTAGAGACTTTTCTTGGAGTTAAACGCCAGCTTTGGTGCCAGTTTGGGCATTTAACTCCAACTTTTATGCCAGTTCTGGCATTTTGACGCCAGAATTTTTATGCTGACTTAGAACGCCAGTTTGGGCCATCAAATCTCGGGCAAAGTATGAACTATTATATATTGCTGGAAAGCCCAAGATGTCTAATTTCCAAAGTAATTGAGTGCGTGGTGCACTAAAATTACTTCACAATATGTAATTCCGCACAACTAACCAGCAAGTGCACTGGGTCGTCCAAGTAATAACTTACGTGAGTAAGGGTCGATCCCACGGAGATTGTTGGCTTGAAGCAAGCTATGGTTATCTTGCAACTCTTAGTCAGGATATTAATTAGTGGATATCAATTGACTTGCAAATGAACAAGAGAGCATGAATTAACAATTAACCCCAAAAAGCGTATAAAATACCCGCTCATCACAACACCAAACTTAAACTGTTGCTTGTCCTCAAGAAACTAGATAAATAAAATAGAATACAAACGAGTCAAGAAACAATAATATCTCAGAGTTTTTGAGTGAAGCTCAGATTCTAATTAAATGAGCGGGGCTAGTAGCTTTTTGCTTCCGAACAGTTTTGGCATCTCGCTTTATCCATTGAAGCTCAGAGTGATTGACATCTATAGGAATTTAGAATTCAGATAGTGTTATTGATTCTTCTATTTCAGTATGATGATTCTTGAACACAGCTACTTTATGAGTCTTGGCCGTGGCCCTAAGCACTTTGTTTTCCAGTATTACCACCGGATACATAAATGCCACAGACACATAATTGGGTGAACCTTTTCAGATTGTGACTCAGCTTTTCTAAAGTCCCCAATTAGAGATGTCCAGAGTTCTTAAGCACACTCTTCTTTTTGCTTTGGACCTTGACTTTAACCACTCAGTCTCAAGTTTTCACTTGACACCTACACGCCACAAGCACATGGTTAGGGACAGCTTGGTTTAGCCGCTTAGGCCAGGGTTTTATTCCTTTAGGCCCTCCTATCCACTGATGCTCAAAGCCTTGGGATCCTTTTTATTTGCCCTTGCCTTTTGGTTTTAAGGGTTATTGGCTTTTTCTGCTTGCTTTTCTTTTTTTTTTTCTGCAAGCTTTGTTCTTTGCTGCTTTTTCTTGCTTCAAGAATCATTTTTATGATTTTTCAGATTATCAAATAACATGTCTCCTTGTTCATCATTCTTTCAAGAGCCAACATATTTAACAGTCTTAAACATCAAATTCAAAAGATATATGCACTGTTCAAGCATTCATTTAGAAGACAGAAAGCATTGCCACCACATGTAAATAATTAGAATTTTCTTATTAAAAATTCGAAAATTATTGCCTCTTATTCTAAAGAAATTCTTCTATTTTATTCATGTTTGATGATGATGAGAAAATTAAATTATAGCTTAATTGGAGATAAAATAAAAAAATATAGATACTAATTACTACTATATGACTCCTAAGGTAAAACTAGAATAAGAACAGTTATCACAGAGTTAAAGCTAAGATTGGAATTTAACAACCTTTGTTCTGGGGAATGGATGTTCCTCTAATCTGCGGGGTGCTTGGTCCTTCAAGAGATAATTTCTGGCGCTTCAATTCCCTTAAGTCACGCCCTTGCTCCTCCTGTTCTTTAATCAAATAGCAAAGAATGCTACTTTGTTCCTTCTGTTCTTTCATTATTTGTTCCATAGCTTCTCGCATCTTGGTAACTGATGTTTCAAGATACTCTTAGTATTCAGATGGAGGGATTTTTGGGAGAAATTCCTGTGTTTTCTTCTTGATGGGGTCATCCTGTGCTTGTTGTTTTTCCATTGATGCCTTGGTGATTGGTTGCTCAATTGAGATATACTCAGTTATTCGCATCCTTACTCCAGCGTCCTTGCAGAGCATAGAAATCAAGCTTGGATAAGCCAACCTGGCATCCTTGGAATTTTTGTTTGCAATTTTGTAAAATTCAGTTGAAATCAGTTGATGAACTTCCACTTCTTTTCCCATCATGATGCAATGGATCATCACTGCTCTTCTAATAGTGACTTCAGAACGGTTGCTAGTGGGCAGCAGAGAATGCCCAATGAAATCTAGCCATCCTCTGGCGACTGGTTTGAGATTTTCTCTTTTGAGTTGATTTGGAACACCCTTTGTGCTGGTGGTCCACCTGGCTCCAGGGATACATATATCCTCTAGAATCTTATCCAGGCCCTTGTCTGTTTTCATCATTCTCCTATTGAAGGAGTCTGGATCATCTTTCAGCTGAGGTAGCTTTAAGATCTCTCTTATCTTGTCAGGGTGGGTATGAACAATCTTTCCTCTGACCACGGTTCGATAGTCATAGATATCAGATCCAGATAGTCTTTGCCTGTATGTATGCCACATATTAGTATAGAACTCCTGGACCATATTCCTTCCCACTTTCGTTTTAGGATTGGCTAGGATCTCCCAGTTCCTGATTCGAATTTGCTTCTGAATCTCCGGATATTCGTCTTCTTTCAGATCGAATCTGACTTCCGGGATCACTGATCTTAGACCCATTATTTTGTAATAATGGTCTGAATGTTCTTTAGTTAAGAACTTCCCTTGATTCCAAAGTGGTTTTGGAACACTCTCTTTCTTGCCTCTTGGAGTGGGTTGTTTTCCTTTAGGAGCCATGATCTTAGTGATCACGGATAAGCACACCAAACTTAGAGGTTTGCTTGTCCTCAAGCAAAAGAAAAGAAAGGAGAGGGAGAGAAGGAGAGCTAGGTGCAATCATGGATGGGAGGGGAGGGAGGCCGAACCCATATATAAAGGGAGAGGGGGGTGGGTTTTCGAAAAATAGGGAGAAAGATAAGATAGAAGATATGATTTTTAGAAAAAATATGATAAGAAAAGATATGATTTAAAATTGGAAAGATATGAAAGATATTTGAAAAAGATAGATTTGAAATTTTGAAAAAGATAGTATGGAGATTTGAAAAAGATAATGCTTAGTTGAAAAGATTTTTGAATGAAAAGAGAGAGATTTGTTTTGAACATTTTGAAAAAGAGTTGAGTTTGATTGAAAAAAAGGATTTGTGCTTAAAGAAGGGTTTTTAGAAATTAGGGATTTTAGAAATCAGGGTTCTTAACATGTTTATGCAAGAAATCATTAACTGGAACATGAAAAATAGGATTAAAATGAAAAATATGAAAAAAAACGAATTTACCTCCTCCCCACCATCTTGGCGTTTGAACGCCCAAACGCTGCATGGTTTGGGCGTTCAACGCCTAAATGCTGCTTCTACTGGGCGTTCAACGCCCAGTTGCTGCTTCTTTTTGACGTTGAACGCCAGGAAGTCCTTTGTTACTGGGCGTTTTTCTGAACGCCCAGAACGCTGTAAATCTGGCGTTAAACGCCCAGAAAGAGCTTCTTTCTGGCGTTCAACGCCCAGATGGCCATCCTTACTGGCGTTCAACGCCCAGTGGATGCTTCTGCTGGGCGTTGAACGCCTAAAACAGACTTTTACTGGCGTTTTCTTGCCAGTGAGCTCTTTTTCTCTGTTTTGTGTGCAGAATCCTTCTGTAACCCTGTGAACTTATACAATTGACTCTTTACCTTAGGATCAATGAACTTTATATAAACAAATAGAATCAAGAATAGGGAAAAATGCTTAGAGGAAGTGATGCCCCATGGCTGGGTTGCCTCCCAGCAAGCGCTTCTTTATTGTCTTTAGCTGGACCTTGCTGAGCTTTTAATCTAGCTTCAGCCTTGAGCACTCTTGCTCAACATTGCCTTCAAGATAGTGCTTGATTCTCTGTCCATTAACAATGAACTTCTTATCAGAATCACTATCTTGAAGCTCCACAAAACCATATGGTGATACACTTGTAATCACATATGATCCCCTCCACCGGGACTTCAGTTTCCCAGGGAATAGCCTGAGCCTAGAGTTAAACAACAGAACCTTTTGTCCTGGTTCAAAGATTCTAGATGACAGCTTTCTATCATGCCACTTTTTTTATTTTTCTTTATAAAGCTTGGCATTTTCGAAGGCAGTGAATCTGAATTCCTCTAGTTCATCTAGCAGGAGCAATCTTTTTTCTCCAGCTAATTTGGCATCAAAGTTTAGGAATCTGGTTGCCCAGTAGGCTTTATGTTCCAGTTCCACGGGCAGGTGGCATGTCTTACCATACACAAGTTGGTATGGAGAGGTCCCTATAGGAGTCTTGAATGCTGTTTTGTATGCCCACAGAGCATCATCCAAGCTTCTTGCCCAATCCTTTCTACGGGTACTTACAGTCCGTTCTAGGATTCTTTTTAGCTCTCTATTAGAGACTTCAGCTTGTCCATTAGTCTGTGGATGATATGGAGTCACCACCTTGTGGTGAATCCCATACCGGACCATGGCAGAGTAAAGCTGTTTGTTGCAGAAGTGAGTGCCCCCATCGCTGATTAGTACTCTAGGGACCCCAAACCTGCTGAAGATATATTTCTGGAGGAACTTCAGCACTGTTTTAGTATCATTGGTGGGTGTGGCAATGGCCTCTACCCATTTTGATACGTAGTCAACAGCCACCAGAATATAAGTGTTTGAGTATGATGGTGGAAAAGGTCCCATGAAGTCAATTCCCCATACGTCAAACAACTCAATCTCCAAGATTCCTTGTTGAGGCATAGCGTAACCATGAGACAGATTACCAGCTCTTTGGCAACTGTCATAGTTACGTACAAACTCTCGGGAATCTTTATAGAGTGTGGGCCAATAGAAGCCACATTGGAGGACCTTGGTGGCTGTTCGCTCACCTCCGAAATAGCCTCCATATTGTGATCCATGGCAATGCCATAGGATTCTCTGTGCTTCTTCTCTAGGCACACATCTCCGGATTATTCTGTCTGCACATCTCTTAAAGAGATAGGGTTCATCCCACAAGTAGTACTTTGCATCAGTAATTAATTTTTTCTTTTGTTGCCTGCTGTACTCCTTGGGAATGAACCTTGCAGCTTTGTAGTTTGCAATGTCTGAAAACCATGGTGTTTCCTGAATGGCAAACAAATTCTCATCCGGAAAAGTCTCAGAGATCTCAAGAAAGGGGAGGGACGTCCCTTCCACTAGCTCTATCCGGGACAGATGATCAGCCACTTGGTTCTCTGTCCCTTTTCTGTCTCTTATTTCGATATCAAACTCTTGCAGAAGCAACACCCATCTTATGAGCCTGGGTTTTGAATCCTGCTTTG